>NC_134405.1:102329074-102637407 GCF_038048845.1 Mixophyes fleayi | reverse complement strand
AAGTAAGGCATTGTAGGATGTAGGAATGGCTCCTTCGCTGATTGAGTGTATGGAACTCAACGAGCCTACCTCACTATTGACAGTGTGCGTGTTCCAGGCTGCCTTGTGTCAAAAATGTTAATGTTTTGGCTCTTGACGGGTGATGCTGCATCTGCTGAACAGATGTGGCTAACCTATGTGACAGTAATAGCATTATCCCTTTATTTTAACAAATGCAAGATGTTGAAATGTAAAAAGTCCTAAGAGAACACTTTATAATAGACCTTTTGCAGTACAATTGCACACTGTAATATCCCTGAACTTTCGTGAATACTGAAATATGTTCGGCCAGATTCTCTAGTAATTTTGATAGCAAATTATTTTTGGCTCTACTTCTTTGGTTCCAAGGATTCAAGCAGTATGGGAAAATGTTTAACATATGGCTTCTGGTATGTTATTTTTTTCATGTGGGTCACACAGTGGCACAGGTGTTAAGTTGACACTATTTGGGAAATTGTGTTATTCTGTGACCCTTATGTAAGTACAACTTTAGTCCCATAAACAGAGAAACAATATAGGAAATTTAAATCACGAATGAGACAGGAGGGTTCAGTTGGCAATTTCCTACTATGTCCGAATAATTTTTAGTCAACCTACCTATAAAACTACTGCTATAATATGACCATTTATAAACAAGTGTCCTGGGATGTCAGATATATTATCTTTATGTTGTTTTAATTATTAATATGGCAAATCTATCAGTCATGTTCTGAATATTTTAGTAATCTAATCTATCTCTCCCAACATTGCAAATGTGTAAATTGAGACATTGTATGCATGCCATGCTGATAAAAAGAGGCATGGTACATTCATTGAGTGAGTTACTATCACTTCTGATGCATTAAGGCACCCTCAGCCTCTCTTCCCTCCGTTAAAACCACCTTGGCTTTGCTGGGAGGACATTGAGGGCCTATAAAAAGGAACAGACAGCACTTTTTGTGTGAGCACTGGGACACAAATGTGTATAATGGTGATCAATGATTCCTATACAAGTAGATAATTCTACTTGCAAGTTCCTTGTACATTCCTTGAGTAATGCAATGGAATACAGCACACTCATGCCTAATACACTCTTGTGAATGGGCCCTAGGTTTTTTTGGGATAATATTGTTCAAATGTGTTGTGATGAAACGGGGGGCTACTAGACTGAGAATTTTGTATTCATCACCCGTTTCTCACAGTTTAATGTTCTTTTTAATCCTTGGCCCAGTCTAAGTATATACACCAGAGCATCGGTGTATTATGTGTATTATTATTTCATGTTATTAGGTACATTTTGCCCTTGCTATTACCTGCGATATTGTATGTAGTATAAATATAAAGAATATTGCCATACTGTGTGAAAATAACAGAACAGCAGCAGTCATTTTGCTAGTGTTAGCTAATGTAATTACCATTTGTCTCACATGTCTATTGTATGAGGTGCAGCTGAGATTTGGTTTGTAATCAGAACAATGTCTGAGTTAACTAGTTGGCAGCCCATGTTAATTAGCTTGGTCAACAGGTAACCTGAGAGGTAATGAGGTTAGAACTTCTAAATGATATGCAATGTGCCTCCACAGTAATATATTGGTTGAAATAGCATGGATAAGTGTATCAATATGTATCAATATACATGTAATTGTATCAAAAGGTATCACAGACTTATATTGTGTAACACTGCTGATATAATGTGTCAAAAGTCTTATTGTTTCATGTAAGCGTGCAGTGTCATTCCTTGATGTACTATTGTAGTGTATCCAGCCAAAACAGCTAATTGAGTCAAGCCATTCTATTGTATAATCAAGATAACAGGGACAGTATGTCTAGCAGCTAAAGTGTTGACTAGGAGACCCCTTCTGTAAGGGGGAGGTTTGAGACATTTGACCCTACTTCCTGTGGATACAGCAAATAATATAGGGAGAGGAGAATGCCAGGGGAGCTATTCTAGCTTGGAGGATCCTGGTGTATAAGACATCAGCAAAAAGGACGCTGGGCCAGGCATCGTGTTGTCTCTGGAGGAAACCCTACCAGGACAGGGTCGGTGTGAGCCAGTATCCCAGGCTGGGGGACACCCTAACTGTTTTGCTAATCGTTAATGATAATATTGAGGGAGGATAAGATCCTGAAAGAGACAGAGACTATTACTTTGGAGTGCTGACTGCAAGAGGCTGCTGGAGGATACATGCTACCATTTACCCTGTAACTTGTGAACGTCTTGTGGTCTTGTGCTGTCGTAATAAACTCTTATTTTGGATATATCCTGGTCTACCCGAGTGAGTTGAATCACACAGTGGGTAACTTCCATCCCAGCTAAGGGTGGAATCCTCACATGTGCTGTAACCAATAAAAAACAATTATTTGCTTTCATTAGCCTAACTACATATACTTAGCTTGACCAAAGCTGGTTATTGATTGGTTGCTTGGAGTAACAGTACATCACATTTGTGCTATGTACTTTATTAAATATTTAGGTTGTGCTACAATTTAATTTGCAATCATATTGCCAGAAGCTCAATGCTAACTCTTTAAGAACCACAATGGACTTTTGCCAGGCAATAAAGCTAAACCAAGCCTATCTGGCACTTGAATTTGTTAAGAACAGAAAGGCAGAATGTTATCAAATGGAGTTTAATATGACAAAAGTCATAATTCTTATTGTATAAAAATTATAACAAATTGTCATACATAAAATATAAATGGAGCACCATTTTCTTAAAATGGCTAGAAGGTCTCGACAATCAATCAGTAGAAAAGACTGAGCCCCAAGAACTGACAATTTCTCACAATGTCCATTACCTTTTTAAGCCATCTCTCTCCCTTTAATTTGACATTATGCAGGAAGTGTGCTGGTTTTCTGATCTAATTGTATTGTTCTTTTTGTTCAAACACTTTTAGTCAGGAATTCTATAACTGGGATATATTTTCTCTGGCATATAGCTGACAAATAAAATAATAAGTACAATACACTGAACTTTACCACCCATAGGCATAGGAAACATGAATATGTTAGATGAATTCTTTGGGAAGATATATTATTTCTATTTCTTCCCTGTCAGGCTGGTATTTTGTTGATGCCATTTTGTATGTCACTATTTTTACTGATTACAAATATATGCAGTAGTCTGTGGAAATAAGGAGTATGACAAGTACTGTTTTGATGTATAAAAATGACAGGACTACTGTGCTGACTATTTAGTGAAGATGCTCAGAGTTACTTAAGTTTCACAGCAGAACGGACCATTTTGCAGACGTTCTAAGTTCTGGCGATACAATCTTCATGTCCTAGCTTTGCCTCGCCATTTGCACTATAGATCCCAGCTCTATAAATAGAGCTGGGATCATAACCGTCAGTTCATTCTGCTCTGTGGTGTGTTTGTCAAGACACAAAATTCCACCAGTGAAAAGGTGCAAAATTTTGCTGCCAAATGCAGAGCTAAGTCAATAATTTGTGAAACAGTTTTGGCTTTTTTCACTCATCCTTGATGTTTAGCAAATAATTCAACAATTTAGCAGCATCTAGAAATGTAGGAGTAACATGTAATATACAAATGTAAATAGAAGACATCAAGGTATACCATATCACCAGTGAGAGAACTACTGCCAGTGTGCTAGTGCCTCTGAGCTGTGTTGGGCCGTAACTCTCCGAGTGGAAGTATATGCGGAATGGGACACAGCTGGACTAAATTTATAGGCAATGCAAAACTAGGTTGCACTGAAATAAATCTAGCGACTTAGTTAATCTTTGGCCCGCCTTGATAAATGATCCCCTGAGATCTCAGCTTTTCAGCGAAAATCTCTCTGACTCAGCAACTTTCACATAAGTTCAATTGTAATAAGGTTGTTGATTTTTAAGCTAAATTAGGGGGTCCTAGTTTTACCAACGTCCAGGTCCACTGCTTCAAAATATTAAATTAAGGGCAGAAAGGAGAAAGTAAATCTAAAGTATATTTTTTTTTCTAGAATTTACTGCTTGTTATACTAGATTATTTTTATTCCTCTTTGGTCATTCCATGACTCAGTTGTATTGATTTTTAAGCTTTGTAGGTTTTACCATTTACTATTCTTATTGCTGGGAAATCTACCTGTTGCAATTAAATAACATTTTTTAATTCATTTTAAACTAAGCTTTAATAGTTTCACTACTCTATTATCCTTGTGTTCTCCTTCTACTATTCCATCACCCTCTGTACCTCTAGGCCTGCTTCCCTACATATGTTTTCTAGAGCCCAGGACTACTTGGACATTACCATCACTCTCACTCATTGAAAATAAATTAATCTGCATAACTAAATTGTCTGTGTTTATTTATTAAGTACTAGATGTCTGGTCTTTGTAGAATTTTGTTTAGTTTAATAATGGATTGTGTAACGTATTATGGATCATTACTGTCTGTGTATTGTCTACTACTGTAAACTTAATGTACGGCACCACTTTTGTGTGTAAATAAAGATAAAAGTCATATGTTGTGCAAAAAAAAAATCACTTTAAAGCGCTCTATATTCAGTATGGCTGCCTGTAATGTATATGTGGGTTTCACTGGTCTTCACTGTTTGAAAATAACTTTTATAGATATGTTATATACATCAACTGGATACTATACTGTGTGTATACAAACATAATGGACCTGATTCAGTAAGGGAAGGAAAGCAAAAAAAAGGAGTAATTTTGCACCTTGGCAAAACCTTGTATCCTTGGACGGGAAGGTAAATTTAAAATGTGATGGCAGATTTAGAGTTGTGATAGGGCATGTCCTAGATCAACTTTGAATTTCAGTATAAAAATAAAGCTATCAAGTATTTGTGTGCTACATGAAAAAAAGAGCCGGTATTTATCTTATGTGCAAAATAATAAACTAATTTGCACCCCTTGCATTGTAACATAGTTTTGTCCAGGAGAGAACTTACTTCTTTTTGTTTTGATTTACTTTCCTTAATGAATCAGATCCGATGTATACTGCAATTTTTTTGTAGACAATATTCAATGAGTATTTAGAGAAATAAATTTCAAATATACATACCTCATTCGAAAAACATAAACATAAAGGACCTTATTCATTAAGAAAAGTAAGGCAAAAAATTAGTAAGTTTTCTCTTGGACAAAACCATGTTAAAATGCAAGGGGTGCAAATTAGTTTATTATTATGCACATGATAAATACTGGCTGTTTTTCCATGTTGCACACAAATACTTGATAGTTTTATTTGTACACTAAAATGTGAAGTTTATCTAGAACTTTTTTTTTTTTTTGCTTTACTTTCCTTAATGATTCAGGCCCAATAAGTCCATGATATAATTGATGCTCTGTGGTTTTCTTCTTAAGAGGATTGATGTTGTCCAAAACAATCCTCACATGTGATGAAAGTTTCATATATAAAAAAGAGAAAACTTTTTATAGTGTAGTATTTTAGCAGCAACTTATTGCAAAAAAACAAATTTTACACTAAGGTAACTAGAGTGAGAGAACTTGATTTGGCGTTCAGCCCACACTTCCTTTGTGAATGCACAAATGCCAATTCCACATATATTTAACACTTTTAGTGATAACAATCTTCAGGAGATACGCCTTAGCTAAAACTGCTTACTATATCCATGAAGATAAGTGCATGGGTCTCCATTCATGGGAAAACATCAGAGGGAGGTTTCAGAACTTGCAGGTCTTATTTGCATTAAGTCATTGGTTCCAAAACTGTGCGCCGCGGCTCCCTTGGGTTCCGCGGCCAGGGCCAGTGCTAAGCAAAGCAGGGGACTACTTGGTAACTATTTTGGCTTAGGGGTGCCTTGAAAAAATTATGGAAACCCTAAGAGTGCCACGAACTGAAAAAGTTTGGGATCCACTGCATTAAGTTATTTCTATAAGGGCCCAAGAAGCAGCCTGTACACATATTATAGCGCCCAATTGATGCATATAACATATATGTAAAAATAATAATACTACTACTCTAAAGTGTAATGGATATACAATGCAAAAACAATATAAAATGTACATAAAAATAGAACAGCTTTGAATAAATAAATAAAAAAAAGATACGTTTAAAAAATAATCTTGCTCTTACCTGATTATCTTTATTTGCATGCATGAAGCAAACTGTTGGACACGTGCTCAGTTGGGCCTCACACAACGGGAGGAATGGGACAAGGATAATTTACGATAAGAGGGGATAAAAGATGCACATTGTAGTGGTTTTATTAAGTATGATTCTGTTTGAAGAGGATTAAGGGTACAAAAGAGCAGAAAGGATATGTTGGTGGTACTGTAACCACAGTTCTTTATGTATGTTGACAAGAACTGCTGTTCTCTAAGAAAAGACAATTTAGTAATCATTGTATTACTGGTCAGTTAAATTAAAACCAGACCTCACTTTTATTCCTTCCTCAGAAATGTGTTCTATGCTCAATGCACCCTGCACATTCCTTCTATCCTCTGGCACCCTTGGCCACGTTATATAAAAGAATTATTGGAGCAATGTTCTGGCGTTTTTCAGTAACAGGAAAACAGCTTGTTTTTCTTATCTATGAACGGCACATAAAATTGGCCCAAGTAACAGAATGGATATGTTAGGAGCTGTACCAGATCAGTTGTACCATGCACAGGCTGTCAGTAAATCCATCTCTCAGATTAGCCTCTGGAGTATCATGTGCAAATAAATATATCTTGTATGTTTTTGATTTGTGCTGCTTTATTTTTTTTATATAACTATTGCATTATTGAATTTTACAGCTCATTTATCTTGTTGTATGTTCACATCATGAAAATGGACATTTCAATTTCTTTTTAATACATGGAGGCATTAGGCTGGCTAACATTATTATTACTCCCCCCAAATCTAGTGTAGCACCCACTGGACAAGGTTTACAGATGTCTATATTTAAAATGTAACTAATTAATTAGCAAAACCCTGATTATCATGGAAACAGTTCGATTAGGTATGTAGTGCATAGTTGCCTACTCTCCCGGAATGTCCGGGAGACTCCCGAATTTCTGGGAGTCCTCCCACACTCCCGCTAGTGCAGGCAAACCTCTCGGTTGCTGGCCCTTCATCAAGCTAAGCAGCGGGGGGGGGGCTGGGCTTACGACGCGATTCACGTCTCATCATGGCCCTGCCAGCTGTTGTAACAGGCTACACAGTGTGATGTCAGTGTAGGGGACAGGGCCAATGACCCGAATCGCTGAGCCCCGCCCCCACACGCCCGCCTCCCCACCGATCTCCTGGATAGCAAGTGGCCAAAGTTGGCAAGTTCGATACGCTATGCTGGCACATTGAAGTGCATGGGGAACACTCCTCCTTTGTCACATCGGAGCGATTCATGCTCTGCAGATGCTGCTTGCAACATTCTCTAAGTTTAATCGCTCTGTGTGATAGGAGGAATTATCCCCATTCACTTTAATATGTCAGCATGGAACAATTCTTAGCTCTATGGGCACTAACGTTTTTCTAGATGAAAAAGCACCCAACTAACGCACCCGACCCCTAACGCCAACCTTAAATAGCAATAACATAAATTAAAAGGTACTTTCTTAAATACAGAATGGGCACTAAAAAACAGTAGAAACTCATTGTAGTCACAGGCAATGCTTTGATGTGTCAATGAATAGTACCATACCATCTGCTACAATCGTTTATTTTATTTGTGAAATATTTTTTTTTACTTAATCTAAATCAAGAGTATATAAAACTATGGTATTTGACAGGCCCAAAATAATTCTTACGTCTTATTATTCCTGATTGAAACACGTTCCACTTTATAATTTTGACATTTTCTAATACTTGTGGCACTGTAGGAGTACAACTCAAGAGTTCTAGTGATATAACAAATGAATGATTGGATAGTACTTCAACACACGTATGGTAGTAGGGAGTACAGTAAAATCGTTTTCAGTATTAGATAAATGATGATAGCTTATGTATCACGGAGCAATTGGTAACTCTGTTACAGATGATAAGTTAGGTCTGTGACACAATGTGAACCTTAGTAGGAATATAAATTATATGTCGTGTCAAAACTGGAAAACAGTGGGCCTGATTCATTAACAAACACAAAACGAAAGTAATGTACGGTTTTTGAAAATTTGCATATACCGGTACATACACACATCCAGATTCAACAAGGAGCAGATGAAAATATACATCTGTTGATGAATACTGGTCTAGGTGCGCTCTGCTCTAACAGACAATACCTCAGTATACGTCCAATACATATTTGGAATATAAAGTCACCAAAGAACGCACAGAAAATAGAAAAAAATATTCAGTGATTGTCACTTGTTAATAATATAATCATTAATAACAAAACATTAATAAAAAAATTGTTTAAAGTTTCCTCCCCACAAAATACATCATACTTGCCAACTTTTCCTCGTTGGCTTCAGGGAGATCCCAGGGGAGGTGGGTGTGTGGGGGCGGGGCTTGATGAATCACATCACATCATTGGGTTGTCTCTTTACACTCCCTGTAGTTTTTTGTCCATAAGTCTCTGTTTTACTAAGTCTCTTGGTGTTCTCCGTTCAATGTGTATACCTAGAAGAAAAATATAAACATAGCTCAATAAGGATGTATTGTTTGCAGCGGATAGAATCAGACTGTAAACGTATGCAGTTATATCATGTTGTGCTGATCATCTCCTTATAGTAGGCACATACCGTGCAGGCTTGTGTCTCTGGTTAATCCCGTTTGTCGAGCAGTATGGGAACTCTATAGTTCCTCATGTTACTCCGCGACATCGAATGGTGGTTTCAATAGTGAAGTATTGTCTAAGTTTATTAATCCAATGTATAAACATAATGTATGTACTATAACTTGTACATGAGCGTAACGGATCATTCTGCTGTGGTCCCGCTGGCCACATAGTACGTTGAAGCAATGTTGGGGAATTTTGATTGGTACAAATGTTAGGTATACTGCGCTACCAAAAAAAACAACATATTTTAAAGTACTCCATGGAGCATTTTTATTTTTTTGCAATGAACCCCCCCCCCCCCCCTCCCCCATCAACTACCAGAACCACATAGTTATCATGACCAACACCCCTGTCATTCACACCAGTGGGTGCCTACATTTCCATGTTGCATGGAACATTGTGGTTCTGCCAGTTTGGAGACAGGCGTTTATTGCCAGTATGAACACTTTCCATGGAGTCCGTCTTTATGGCCAGTACAGAACACCTTAGGGCCAATTGCAATGTCTTGGTTAGCCAAAAGTTATACCTGTTGTAAAGCATCGGATTACATATACACGTCCTATCCATTACTATCCATTACTTACTGCATGTAAACACTGGTTACAGCAAGAGGAAAAGACAAAAACCTAACCAGCCTTAATATGATATAAATGACTTGTTATTTACTGACACAGGCAATCACCATAACGCCTCCCGTCTCATTACTCACCGGTCACCATTATACCTGTCAGCACACTGGCTACTGACAGACACGCCATCAGCCCACATCTTAATATAAAAACACTCACAAAAGCAGATTGCTTTTTAAACTCCCTAAAACAAACTAAATTTATGTTAAAAAAAATAGCTATGAAATTCCTAAAGGGAACACGTAGTTCTGCACTTTTTTTTTTTTAAAATAAAGTCAACATATAAAGTGCTATCATACAGTCAAAACTGTAGTCAATGAGAAAAACACAAGGAGATAAATTAAATCACTTAATCATAGCCAGGGATGGAGAAAGCAGAGTAGTGTCAATAAGATAAGATGTGAAGGACTGTTATAGTACACTGAGTGAGCATGAAATGTCTTAGTTTGCCCCTGTGCGCCTAGATAGTCCATCCAATGCACTTCAGGGACTGCACCGCCAGGCAGGAGATTCCTCCACAAACATCACATCAGAGGTCAAACCTCCCACCACTTTATAACCATCCCTTTCCTTATATATAACTTCAGACTAAAATACTGCTATGTTTAACCTCATTTGTAGATTAAATTAATCATGATAATAAGAAGAGACCAGGGCTGCCTTTTACATTTGCACTCTTGTGTGTTTGAAGTGTCTATTGACATTTTGTAAAGTGCTCATAAAAAATGTATTTCTGCAACAGAGTGTAACTGCACGGTGCAAAATGCGGCACATTTAAAGTAAAGGATAATATCCCATCTCTGAGTTGGTGCAAATTTTCAATTCCATTTGTGGAGTGAAAATGGCTGCGAGTTCTTTCACACAGCAAGCAATACCCTAAAAATGTGACCCCTCTACAGCTTTATCTTATTTCAGTATATGACGCCACTCTCTCTCTCTCTCTCTCTCTCTCTATATATATATATATATATATATATATATATATATATATATATAAAACCACCAAAGGTGATTTTGCTCTTTGTCTCAGTTGTGTTGCACTTTTTTAAATGAGGCCATTTGTATTTGAACTTGGATTGTCCTTTTTGTTTTTGTTTTAAATAAAGCAGTTTGTGATCATGCAAAATTAGTAATTAATAGTAGATTAATGGTAATTGACCACGAGAAGTGAATACTTCAGCATCAGGATGTGTAATCGAGGATATGAATATACAAATTCTTTTTTCCCCCTGTAAATTAGTCCACAAACAAACAACTGTATAGCTTGTACCAGCAGCCTTTATTTCTGTGGTCATAATTTGGCGATTGTTACAGATGGAGTAAACGGTGCTTCACCTTCTGTGTTCAATCATGATGTTGCAGAATGCCACCCAATTCCAATCCATTCTTTCCAGAGCAATAGGTGTGATAATCAGCTGTCTAATGTGTGATCATTGTAGAGCCCCATTATCTAAATACTTAAACGAAGTCTGTTCCCATCATCATTTGTTATTATTAAATGTTTTATATGGTGCAACTATCCTGTAGTGTTTCACATTATGTACTACTTTGATTAATTGTCCTACATATTGATCCACATAACTTGCACCTGTCCTGTGACACATATACATTTATGTATTTTGTAGAGTGCTTCAGTATTTAACGTGGATCCATCACTTACACATGGTGGAGACATTGTGTGACCTGAAACAAGGTTCATGACATTGCAGCCTATGAATTTATTGGGAAGTAAATCACGTCACTGAAGGCACCTCGTGGGTAAATGTATCAATCAGTGGTTTTGCTTTTCATAAAATTGTTGTTTTAAATAATTGCGATAAACCGCAGAGAATCATAATTTTTAAGTATCCGTCGATTGATACATTTACTATTCAGTGATGTTACTAGTTTCTTGTGAATTAACTTAGATATTCGCTCTGCCCTGAAAAATGACTCTTGTGAGGCAACGGGTCCATGTAAAGAGACAAATAGCCCCAGTGTTTTGCAGAAACGTTTTTTCTACAGTGCATCACTGCATCTACTAATGTAGAAATTCCATTAAGCTTCTATTATTTTGCACTTTCCACACAGCTAGCTGATTGGTGGCTTCTGTGCTAAAACTTAGAGCAGGTCTTCTGTGCATTTAAATCCTCCTTTCCCCCACCTCATTGTCATTGGTAAGGAATGAACTTTTATTGTGTTCTTTATGTGAATCCATCTTTGATTTGAAAACCATGCGGATACCCCAGGGCCAACCACTGGAGAGGGCCATCGTTCCAAGGGAAGTGTTTGGGGTTATTGTTGTGCTGTGTGCAGCCTGGATTCTGTGGATGGGATAGTTCCAACTAAATGCTATTAAAAGATATTTTTCATGACAGCAAATGTTGGTGCAGACTTGTTGGCTTCAGAAGGTATTGTTTAGTTTGGACTCCATTCTGCCAGAGAACAGAATCTGGAGACAGTCATTTTACTTTTAATGGCTTGCATAGCAGAATATTTCACTTACAGTTAGGTGATCCAAGTGCCCAATTTATGATATGTCATGCACCTGGAAAATACATGTTAAGAACATAGACGTTTGTGAAGGAAGCCAGTGAGAACCATCCAGCAAACGAGCAGGATAAAGCGCTTTGCCAAGCTCGGGCTACATGAGGTTCATGGCAAATGGGGTCATGTTTACCAAACCACTTTCATCCAGCAGCAAGTGAAGCGTACTGCATCCAGCCATTAACGTGCAAGGATTCCTATTCTCTAACTGACTGGTTTTAGCTAGAAACTTGTACCATCCCAGGACTCTTCTTACTTCTTACTTAGAGTATTTTTTTTTTACTTTTTACACTAATAATTTGCAGGTAATTACTATAGTTTCATTTATGAATCAAAAGATCTGTTCTAGAGTTATATTCCTTATTTTTCCCATCAGGAGTAGCTTCACTAAGTGATTTAGTTTTACCTGTTACATTACTTTGTGAACGTCTGTAGAGTTTTGATGTCACACCATTTCTCCAAAGAGGTCCTTACAGGAGTAGGTCCAAGCATGGGATTTCTGCAGGGCGGAGAATCATAAACTGTGTAGTATAATACATGAAATGTGAACTATTAAGGGTAAAATGCTATTCATCATCATCATCAACTATTTATATAGCGCCACAGATTCTGCAGCGATGTACAGAGTACTCACTCACACCAGTCCCTGCCCCATTGGAGCTTACAGTCTAAATTCCCTAACATACACACAGACACAGACTAAAGCCAATTTAATAGCAGCCAATTAACCTACTAGTATGTTTTTGGAGTGTGGGAGGAAACCGGTGCATCCAGCGGAAACCCACACAAAGACGGGGAGAACATACAAACTCCACACAGGGCCATGGCCAGGAATCGAACTCATGACCCCAGTGCTGAGAGGCAGAAGTACTAACCACTGAGCCACCGTGCTGCCCTGCTATTTATTTATTGTTATTGATTGTGCTAAATGCACATAACAGTATATGTGCAGAATATTTGTTTGATTAAAGTACATTTACTGCCATGTATAATAACCAGAAGGCTGCCGTTGACTAGATTGGATATTTTTCCTTGGCATAATGTGATTCCAGGTACATTTAACCCCTTCTAAACGTGCCTATGAGTAACCACATACCTGTCTGCCTACCTTTATAAATACCAATGATCTTTCTTAAGGCCATTCAAATGGTCTATAAAATTGGTGACAGGTGTAGTGGTGTGACAGTAAAATGCTATGTGCTAGTGCTGTGAGCCATGTCTATACAATAAATGTGCTAAATTCATGTAGATCTCTAGTATCCTTTGTGTTCGTATATAATCCACACTATTTGATGGCTGTGAAACACCACATATTTTATGAGTGATCATATTTATATAAACCTGCATTGGGGCATTATGGAACAGGAAGTCACATCACACGTCGGGTATGCGACATGCTTTTATTGGCATTCTCCTCTAATATTAACCACATAAACACTCTGCTCAAATCCCTCTCACCAGTCTAGGATTTATAAAAAAAATAGGTGTTGCTAAACAACATACAAATGCAGTAATTTGACAAAAGTAAAAATGGTCAGATAGCTTATAGAATAGGGCAGATCAAGAGACTGCATGCGGGGTGAGTCTAGAATGAGGTAAATCGAGGTAGCTGGTTTGGGGGCAACAGTATATAGGGATTTTCATTTTTATTTTAAATGCATGTCTTTCTGATTAAAAAAATGGGGGTTTCCATGCCTCCCCATTGCCTCTCTTTTGGCCAGATTTCCTTCTTTCAACCAAAATTGTCTATCTCCGGACTCTGGTGTAAAGAGCAGTATGAATAAATTCATTCATTGGCTCCAACATGTGTCTATCCTTCCACTTAGTATATGTTAGCACAATCCCTCTCTCTCTCTCTTTCTCTCTCTCTCTCTCTCTCTCCCTCTCCCCCATCTCTCTCTCTCCCTCTCTCTCTCTCTCCCTCTTCCCCTCTCTCTCTCTCTCCCCTGCCCCCCCCTCTCTCTCTCTCTCCCCCACCCTCTCTCTCTCTCTCTCTCTCTCTCCCTCTCTCTCTCTCTCTCGGTGTGGGTGTGTTTTATTGCTTTGTAGTGTTTATAATATGTTCCAGTACTTTTCTTCTTTTGTGCTCATGTCTGGTCTTTGTAGTCTTTGTATTTCATGTATTATGTAATGTGATTATGGATCATTGCGGTCTGTTTATTGTGTGCAGGGGCAGGCTGGGCTGGGGGGGCATCTGCCCCCTGGGCCAGTCTCATAGTGGGCTACTTTTAGCTGGGTCACTGGACCACCTGCATTTTTTCCTCTTTAAAATGGTCCTAATAAATAGGCTGCTGAGTTGAGTCCTGCACTCCGGTCTGAAATCTGCCAGCCCTCCCCTGAGTGTGTACTACTATAAATGTCTTGTACAGTGCTGTAAACTTATTGTGATGCCATATAAATAAAGAATAATAATAATAAATAATAATAAGTCACATCATTCCCTGCCCCATGGAAGCTTACAGACTAAATTCCTTACCACACACGCTAGGGTCCATTTTGTCAGAAGCAAATGAACCTTCTAGTATGTTTTTGGAGTGTGGGAGGAAACACGAGGCGAACATGCAAACTCCACACAGACAGGATCCTGGTTGGAATCAAACTCACGCCCAGAGCGCTGCGAGACAGCAGAATGTTACATAGGAAAAATGAGGTCATACCAATAGGATTAGATATTTGCTTTCTATTTCTAATTGGTAGGCTAAGGGCAGCATCACTCTGTTCTTTACACCAGTTTTTATGAATGAACAAATAAAGTTTGTTGAGATTAAAAAATATGTAAACTTCAGCACCATTCTGTTAGATTGTAGATCTGGTTTAAATGATCCAGTTCCATACATGATAGAAACAGCTAGTATATAAGATTTTTAGTGCTACTGGATGGTTGCTACTTACAAGGACATTTATTGGCGATTAGGGATTTCCCATGTTTTTCTTTGCTCTAATGAAAGCCGTATACGTTGGCATGCTGTAAAGTTACTGCTTGTTGCATTAATGAGGTCGCTGTGGATAGGGGAGTTGTTTGGTCACTGTGACTAGTATTGATGGCTTTCAGTCAAGTCTGACCATCTGTCACATAGAAAGGCAAATCATGCTCTTAGTTTACAAAAAGTTTGCAGGATGGTCTTAAAGTTTTAGTTCAATCCGATCAAGGTATCAGATCCAGGTAAGGGCTCTCCTATGTTACTTAAGAACATCGACACATTTTAATAGGGTATTCAAAAGAAAGAATTCTGCCCATAAGGTGGTATTTTTTATATATTTATTGGCAACATTGATGGAGCTAGTGACATTATACCAGCTTCTAATAGAGAAGAAGAAAAAAAGTGAACACAGCAGAGAATTCTGGGAAGCAAATTTTCATTGCTTAGTTTTGAGTGACAGCCTTTTGGCACTAAAAGGTGTGTTTTCCAAACATACATGCTTTGCAATCATGTAGCAAAGTCTTATAAACTAATAAAAGGGAAAATAGACATGCAAAGCTTTCTGTATGTACAACAGAGCTGGCCTCTAAGCAGAGACTATAGCAGAAGTGTGATGGGTGACTGTACACAAGCTTATTTTAACCGCAAGAAAAGTTGTAAAATTTAAGGACATGCTGGCAGGACACAAGGTAAGTTTGTCCAGTGCAAAACCAACACAATTACCAGTACGATATGCAGCCAGACGTTGGCAGTACCACATAGTACACAGACAAAAACAAATGTCTGATTTGTGTGTGTGTGTGTGTGTGTGTGTGTGTGTGTGTGTGCGCGCGCCAGTAAAAAAGTTAGAAGGAACCCAATTGAGTTATTGCAGGAATGTTCAAATTAAGTGTACTAGCGGAGATCAGTGGTTTTCAGATTCCTCCTAAGGGAATAGGGGCTTGCATTGGAAGCCAGTCTGGCTGTATGTCTATTATCCTCTGTGCTTTAATTCCCTTTGATAGCTTGTTACGGGGAGTTAAATCATGGACTAATAGTTATGCATGTGCATCATTTTTGTGTCTGTTTGTGAAGAATGTATGTCTCATATTTAACCCCAGTGAAATCAATCATCTGGAGGCACTATGATGGGTTCAAACACTTTCTTCTTTTTGAACATTTCATTAGTGATTTTTCTAAAGCGTGCCTATGTATTAATGTTAAACGTTTTGCCTGCTACTTTTCCAGTTAGATAGATTGATCCATCAAATAGGACTATTTACCATTTTATATTATTACTACGTTTAATGGAATCAGGAAATAACTATGTTGCATATTAGGTGATTATGAATGTCAAAATCTAATCACGTGGGGACTGGGCCATTTATCAGACAAAATCTGCACAGTGTTGGAAAATGCTGTTACTGTGGGGCCTATTTAAGATTTTCCTTTAAGTATCATCGGTTATTATACTTTTTTCTAATAAAGACTCCGGGTTCTGACTTTATATATATATATATATATATATATATATATATATATATAAAAATAAATAATATGTTTAGCTTATGCAAGTATGGAGCACCTGTTTCATTCAGGAATGCAAAGTGTTGATATTATGATCATTAATTAAAATTATTAAATAAATATTATTAATGCCTACTGTAGAGAAAATGCATTTATATTGTTGCACTTAATTGCAAACACATGTTGTAGCATGCATACGCAACCGTCATCACTATCATTCGTCACTTACACCTGCCCTGTAGCTGGTGTAAGTGATACGGCTGAGAACACATACCTCAGAGATGCCCAGAACTTGAATCAGATGACTGTACGTGCGCTCGACCGTATCACACCCATACTGTACAGTGCCTATGTGCATACACCCTTCCTCCCCCCCATTCTGCCCTTCAAATCATAGGCAGTCAGAAGTGTCCTTCGCGTTCGAAGATGAATTGCATGCACTTGGGTTCACTGGTGTATATTCTGTTCCTGAGCAATTTTAGGTAAAATATGGCAATTTTAGGCAGAATACAGCAAAATACTGATTTATTATGTTCCTTAATGAATCAGGCCAAGAATGTGTAATTGCAACACCAATATCATAGTAAAACCCTTGCAAATGTTACTTCTGCCATTACAGTTAGATTGTAGAGTTGAGATTTTGCACTTTGTTAGATAGATAAATGTCTGCTACATTTCTACAGCATTTATGCTTTAGCAATAGGTAGAAAGGAATGAACCCCCCTACAATTAGGGAGGAATTCATTTGCTGGTGACATGGCGTGCGGACATAGAGCCGCATACATTGCTGGCAATTATATTAGAAATCTCCTCTCATTTTTCCTCACACTTCTATGGGGTGTGACGAAAAATGAACAATGATTTCTGTTAAAATCACCACGAACCGTCTTCGGAACATCTGTGAGACGCTTCACGGCTAATTGAATTCACCCCTTAGTTTCAATTAACTATTCCACCTGTTGGGCCAGTAGAATCGTATCTGTGTAGATATATGTATTTTCTGGCTTGGTTAGACCCAAAAGTTTAAAGCTTGTATGGTGTTTCTCTCTTATACTCTATATTTTTTTCTCTTTTATGACACAATTTTACTCAGCACTGTACATTGTTTTTCAGGCACAGTTTCCCTACCCAATTAAGCATTGGAGCTATATGTATTTTTGATGTCTGACACACAGGTAAATCAAGTAACTTGTCCAAAGGCATGTGGAACTGGCACTGAGCTCTGAACTCTGGTCTCCAGCACTCCACATGATGTGAGGGCTTGTAGTAATGGGAGGTTTAGCATCTGGCTATGGTGTGTTGCAGAGTGCCACTGATGGAATCGGCTTAATTGCTTTTAAAATACTGATCTATTGATGGCAAGGATGAATACATTGCACTCATTGTTATTTTTTTCCAAATGCCAGACATAATAAAAACATAATAAGCTGTATATCAGTAGACATCTCTTTTGAGGTTGAGATCTTCATAACATGAACTGTGTATAGGCCATACATCCCAGGCAGATGCATAGGCCATACACCCCAGGCAGATGCATAGGCCATACACCCCAGGCAGATGCGTAGGCCATACACCCCAGGCAGATGCATAGGCCATACACCCCAGGCAGATGCACAGGCCATACACCCCAGGCAGATGCATAGGCCATATCCCCAGGCAGATGTATAGGCCATATCCCCCAGGCAGATGCATAGGCCAAACACCCCAGACAGATGTATAGGCCATATCCCCCAGGCAGATGCATAGGCCAAACACCCCAGGCAGATGCATAGGCCAAACACCCCAGGCAGATGCATAGGCCAAACACCCCAGGCAGATGTTTAGGCCATATCACCCAGGCAGATGCATAGGCCAAACACCCCAGGCAGATGCATAGGCCAAACACCCCAGGCAGATACATAGACCATACACCCCAGGCAGATGCATAGGCCATACACCCCAGGCAGATGCATAGGCCATACACCCCAGACAGATGCATAGGCAATATACTACAGGCAGATGCATAAGCCATACACCCCAGGCAGATGCATAGGCAATATTCTACAGGCAGAAACATAGGTGATACACCCCAGGCAGATGCCCCTTGCAATGTCTTAGCCAGCACATTGAGAACCTGTTAATATTTGCAACACACTTTTGATCAAGAGCTACACATACAGTAATGATTAAGTAGTGGAATAAAGTAATTTGTGCACATCGTTCTGGACAGCAAAATGAATAAATTTAAAACACCACAAGTGGAGTAGTAAGATTACTGATACATGTTTTACTTCAATAAAGTATAACTTTGCCCAGAAGGTTCCTGTGTTTTCCTGATTATCTTGACTCTGTTTTTAACGTATGGAGGAAGGATTGACCTGACCTCAGATTCCAGCACAAGGTGTGAATTGGATTCGTGTTGGACGGTATATTGTCACCGGCACAGTTGTTTCAGCGGTAGTCGTTTTTCCGACTACGAAAACACCGTCAACGAGGACACCTACAAAAAACCTGATCACTATCACACCGACGTGAATATAATAAAGACTTACCTAAAAATCGACACATCACATTTAGGAAGACAGCACCATGCTGACAGGTAGTAATTCTGAACACACTGCTTACCGGAACTTCAGTTTCACGACACTTAACAGAGCGACATAGAGAAATCTGAATTTAAAACGGCAATGTCAGGACCCCCCAAACACACACTTTAAAGTAGCAAACGCAACTGGATAAAATATTTATATTGAAGACCCCCAATATATGAGCAAACTACCCTAATTTCATTGCATAAATTATTTTAAGACCCATGCACCAGCCAAACTCTGATGGATTTTGAAAATCAATAAACCGTTTTGCTTATCTTAATACTTACACAGAGTATCCTAATTATACAGTATTGGCTATGGCTAGCCTTCCTTCATAGCCCACAGTGTCTGTGTGCTGGCACATGCAGCCTTAAAGGGAAATTACACTCTTAGTAGAGATCAAGCAGTCTCCCACAATGCAGCATTATTTTATGTGCTCCAGGCACCTTTGCTCTTCTGTTTCACATTGTCTCTGCGTAGATGTTTTCCTTTCAGACGTCATTTCAGCTCACTGCATTTTATCACAAGCTGGAATTGACCTGTGGTTAAAAAAAATATTTCCTAGGATTTTCTTCAATATTCTACCCATGTGTTGGAATTTTCCAAAGTATGTGGTGAGTCTTCTAATTGGTTGTGAGCTTTAGTCCCACAAGACCATCTTCTATCTTTGAACGAATTTAAATTTCAATAACTCCCCTAAGACATAAGCTTCATTCGTCTGTGTAGCCCAGATCTGTTTTATATTACTTTTTTCGTTGCTTTGATTCTGCAGACAGAGAAAGGACGCTCCTTGTTATAATTTCAAGGCAGATATTGATTGCCAAAGAATGGTTTAATATGTCATGTCTATGTGCAATAACAGTATATATAGGAGGCTATAATTATATATGGGTCTCCATTAAATTATGAAAGCATTAAAATATTCCTAGAGGGGAACAGGGTAGAAAACATTATATTATTGAGACAGAGCCTTTATTGTATCCTTCTCCCAGCAGCCATACAATTTTGTAAACATACAAACATGATTACAGATAAAAGCAGCTCAGCATTTTCTAATCATTTATTGCTCCTTTTACAAACAACATTGTAACTACTTTACATCCTTAAATTGCATGTTTGTTTAGCCCACACAGCTGGCCTGGTAAAACCACCAAAGCAGCCTTATTGTATTTGTTTAATTATGAAATCATAATAAAGCGTTTTACTGGCAGCATGTTTTTTTTCTCTTTATCTTACTATGAAATCTTGGGAAGAATTGAGGACATCGTTTGCTTGTGTAGAGTGTTTTATAGAGCTTAAATTCCCTGATTGGACTGTGTTCCTACAATTGTCATCTATGCTATAGGGACACCTATTATCCTCTTTTCATCTCCTCCACATTACAAGTCACAGTAAGGCTGGGTACACACTGGAGAATTTCCCAAATTATGTTTTATCTACAACGATAGTACCTGCGACTAAAGGTCCGATTGGTTGGGCGGCGATTCATGCGTACACACTAGACACGTTTTAACGATTTGTGGAATCTTTTGACTGCCATATTGCCGTCTTAAAAGATTTTGATTTTGTACACACTGAAACAGCATATAGGCTCCCTGCAGCGATATGCCAAAGAAATTTAAATAAAGGGCTGAACATCTCCAGCAAAACCTCCCAAAAACTTTTAAAAGGAAATGGGAAACACGTCATCGTCGTTCATTCTACAACACATCTTTATGTACAGTGCACAGCAACGATTTATTTTAATTCTATGAATACTTTTGCTATACACATCAATGCAATACACAGCTACTATTGCTTTTCTGTTAGAATCCGACTGACGTGTGGACACCGTACCACTTGGGAGAGGTAAAGATATCAGAAATTTGCATACACAGGCCGCAAAAAGAATCGAAGTTTGAGGAACTATCGGTAGTTCATTATGGAATCGGACGTGAATTCATACACATTACATGATCGGAACGTGATTGGAACGAGAATATCAAACAGTACGACCAACCAAATGAAATGACAGTCGGCACTTTGGAACGACTGTCGTTCATCATGTAAGTATACAAACTAACGCAATATCTGATCGAACGGTCATATATCGGCTGATTGGCCCGATGAATGGCTGAAAAACCTTCAGTGTGTACCTAGCCTAAGGCTCTGGCTGTGACTTGCTAATTAGTGTCATATATCTCTTCATGGAAGTTCTCTTACAACCGATCATTTGCCACTGGATGTATTATCAGGATGGTGGTTAGCCCCTATCTTCTTAGACAGTGTGCTCTTAATGTCATCGTTCAGTCTCTCCAAATGTAAATGTAAAAATTAAGGTAACAGGAACACACCCACAATAATAAAATGTAAATATTGCAGAAAGTCTATAACATGCCAGCATGTATATTAATTATCTGATTTTGGATAAATTTGAAGTGATTAATGGTGAGGGCTGCTACAAATGTATTATTTCAATGGAAGGTGGCTGGGCTTAACTCCAGTGGAAGATGGTAAGCCCGGTAAGTGTGGCCTGAGGGCATCGCTCTTGCCATGGCATCTCATCAGCACCCTTTTGTTCTAACCCCTGCTCTACACAGAGCAGGTATTGTAACAAGCCTGGCGGTATAGAGGATGGGCGCTAACTCATGGCAGGGGAGATCCCAGCAATGACCATGCTTAAAACCATTAGTAATCCTGTAGTTTCACACTAAATTGTGCTTCAAGCAGAATAATATGTGAAGGAAATGAGGAAGAGCTTAGATTCAGCAGCAACACAGTCAGGTTCTAAGACAACGAGAGAAACAAAAATAGTGATAGATGTTGAGGTGAAAGACAATTAGTTGAGGCAATGGCAGCTATGAATTACTAACACAGTATAGTCAGTGGAAAACTATATTCCTGTCAACAAGAGCATTTCCTCACTGAAGACTGCTTACATCAACATCTTTAAACCTCAGATCAGGGATACACAATCTTTTTTTGGTTCAAGGGCCTTTTAGGGAAACTTGACTTGCTCAAAAGTGTAAATTATATAGAATTTTCTACGGGAAAAGAGGGACCGCCTTGAGATTATGCCATGCCTCTCTGGGTAATAATTTTCTTTGGGGATATAGGGGTATTGTAGGTTGCAGCCGATGACATTTAGTGGGCATGGTCACTTCATGTAGGGCATGTCCCTCCTTTTAACACATATGGCCCCTACACGCCTGTAACACATTTGTCCCCACGCACCAATATTTCCTCACACTCCCTTACCTCTATAAGTCATTTCTTCCCCTCACCTCTCCCCTGTAGTACATTTCACCTTTGTCAGTCGACGTCCCCATTGTTCCCCTGTCATACGGGGACGGACGCCTGTCTCCTCTAGCCGGAGCGCTCTGTTACCTAGCAACAGACGCGCTACAGCTTCTGCCACAGCTCCCCGTCGGGCGCATGCGCCCTGCTCCGTCCCGTTGCTACGCTACCTGTCACGTAGCGAGCCTCTTCCTGGCTCTCCAATCTCCTTCCAGCTGCCCCTATTTAAACCTGGCTCTGGCGCCATTAGGGTGTCAGAGTAACAGGTTCCTGCCTCCAGCATTCCAGTTGTTGTTTCCTATTGTGACCCGGCTCCCCTGACCATTCTCCTGTGTATCCGCTCTCCTGTTGTGACCCGACTTGTCGACCATCCACCTGTCTGCCTCCCCCACATTGTTAGTGCGACCTTGGCTTGTTTGACTACCCTTCTGGATTCTCCTTTTGTACCTTGCATTCCCGATTGGCTTGACCCGGACCGTCTGACCCTTCTATCACTACACCGGCAACTGGTTAGTAGGACTGTGACCTGTGTGCCCCGTGCAGCGAAGTCCAAACCTCCTTGCGGGGGTCCCTGGCAAATACCAGGGGTACTTTAGACTCCGCACCTACTAGTTCAGTAGTGCTAATACCGGTTAGTGTTCTCCCTTACTCCAGTCTTCAACAAGGCCTGACAACCTTCTCCCTCACCTCTGCAATACATTTCCTACCCACTCCTCACCTGTATCAGATTTCACCTGCACATTACTTTTCCTGTGGTGAGGATACGGAGGCTCCCAGGCAGAAATTTAGTCTTACAAGAGGAGACTTTGAGCCCCATATTGCAGTGTCAGGTTGGCAGTGAATCATAGTGAAGTTGAATAATTCAGATTTACTGCCAGGCTGACTGACCTCACTGATAAATAGCTGGGAGTTACTGTGGCTCTGGGGGTAGGAACTGGGAAAATCCAAATCCCTACAGCCACAGTGAGACCCCGTGCATTGGAGGTGCGGGCAAATATATTGGTAGTCTGGACGTTACTGTAGTATTTCTGTCCTGGTGTTCTGTGTATCTGTCTTGCTTCCAGTGGGCTGCTAAAAATGGCCTTGGGCCTCATGCACTCACAGGCCATGGAATTATTATCTCAATCCTTAATAACAAACAGTGATGTATGGGCACATGATTTACTCATGAAAGAAGAGTAGTGAAAAGAATACTCTGGCGTGTAAATCTGTTCTTATATTTAGTAGGTGGTGTGGATTAGTTTAATAATATTCAAGCAGTAGTGACAGATGTTAAAACAATGTAAGAATTCACAAATGGCCAGGACAATCATGGAGCATCCTAAATATAGACCGTGGAAGAACCTATAATATGTGCCAGATTGGCAAATGGACAATAGAGTTGGATGTGCTCCAGGATACCGAGCTCCAGAGAAGCTTCATCACATGTTCCTCAAACCCAGTTTCACTCAATTGTCAGTATTGTGGCCTAAGTAGGTTATTAGACCGACCACCTTGACCTGCAACACTTTCTTAAAAACCACAATGGCCATTTATGGGGAGTTGTGCTCTGGTTGCTTTTAGATTTATGGTCACTATTAGTATACAAATTTTTCCCAATAGCCTCAGCTTGTGCTCCGTACTGAGCTAATCCTGAGGAAACAACGCTAATCCAAGACAGAATCCCACTTAGAATCTCTTGTGCATCCATGTGTCGTGTAAAGGCCAAAGTTTTTTGAGTGTTAAGGGGGTTGTCCAAATTCTGTTGACTTTAACTTGGTTTGCACATGTTCCAGCATCTTAAACTAAATACATTTATTTCTCTTTCTGACTTCCTACTGTGATATGCAGCTATATGCCGTTTATTGTTATTGCTCATGGATGTGACACAGGCTCCATTATAGAGGACACGGCACAATGTGTTTTATTCGGTAGCAATAAAATGAAGCAACTCTTCTTATGATATAAAGACATGGCTTACAATCATAAAAGGACGCCCTTAAAAGTCATCTGAAGGTGGAAAACTTGTGATTATGCAATAATTGCACACACATATACCATGTGGAAATATCTGACTAATGTAATGCAGTTCAGGTGCATCTGAAAAATACTTTGTGTTCACTTTCTTTGATTATCTTTAGCGATCTGGGGCCTGATTCATTAAGGATCTTAACTTAAGAAACTACTTATTTCAGTCTCCTGGACAAAACCATGTTACAATGCAAGGGGTGAAAACTAGTAGTCCGTTTTGCACATAAGTTAAATACTGGCGTTTTTTTCATGTTGCACACAAATACTTGATAGCTTATTTGTACACTGAAATTTAAAGTTGATATTTGTGTGATACATGAAAAAACAGTCAGTATTTAACTTATGTGCAAAGCAGAATACTAATTTGCACCCCTTGCATTGTAACATGGTTTGTCCAGGAGACTTAAATAAGAAGTTTCTTAAGTTAAGATCCTTAATGAATCAGGCCCCTGGTCTGCATCAGCTTCCTAGCCAGTGGAAACCATAGATGAGGAAGTGTTGGTGGTACAGTGGCATTCACGATACACAATTAACTGGTTTTAATGTGTCAATTTACAGTAGATAGCATGCAAACCTCAAGTATGTGAGACTAAAGTAACAGCCATCATGACGAAGATGGAGATTATTATTATTAACAGTCATGTATATAGCATCAACATATTACGTAGCACTTAGCAGAGAATGTTTAATTATTCACATCAGTCCCTGTCCCATTTCTCCAGTTGAAAAGAATAATCAAGTCCCATAACAATTTGTTTTTTATTTATTACCAAATCAGCAACCTAGCGCTGACACTGTATACTGCTCGTCCCCCTGCTCCCTGAATGGTAACAGATTATTATAGGTTAATAAACAATAGGAGAGCTGCATGGAAATGCAAGTCTACAGACCTGACAATTGTGTTACCATACTGAGAACAGGAAGAGGAGCAGTGTTCAGCTACCATTGGGGCAGGGGTCATAAATGGAAGGGCAATTTTGTTTTCTACTTTATAGTCTCTTTAATCTTATTTATAGAATAAAATAAAAGCCCCTCAAAGCACATTTCCCTACTGTTATCTAGTAGGACCAATATGTACTTTATGGCACTTAACCTCATGTAAGAAGAACCTTATGTTTTCCCATAAGTTTGCAAGCAGGGACCTTGTTGTCTCTCTGTTAATACCCAGTATTGTTTTATTACATTGTTTTCTTCCCAATTGTAAAACACTAAGGGACATGCTGGCACTGATGTCAGTCAAATGTTAATTGATAATGTCTGTAAAGTAATATTAACATTCTGTACCTCCCAAGTTCCCTCTTCTTGGCTGTAACATGCTTGACCTTCTTTTGGTCTGATGTGATTATCTATATTGATAAATTATCTTGTTGACTTATATAGCATCTGTTTGGCATCTGTTTGGCTGCATACTTTATAATGGTTTTCACCCTGTATATAATTATGTTTTTTTTTGAGTTTTTCAGTGTTTGTAGCTGTTTATAGTATGAATTTGAAAGCATCATATTAATATAAACCAAAGCTATAACTAGGCATTTTAGTTGCCTGGGAAATAGATAACACTGGTGCCTTACCCCCACTCACCATTCAACTTGTTGTGTGTAGATGCTGCCTCCAAGAATTAGTACAGGTACAACACTGGAGGTGATATAGCAATCCGACGGTGTGATATGCCTAGCTCAGTGAATACCAAACTTTTTCAGTTCAAAGCACCCTTAGGATCTCCATAATTTTTTCAAAGCACCCCTAAGTCAAAAATATTGCCAAGTAGTCCCCCGCTTTGCTTACCACTGGTCCTGACCGAGGCATCCCTGTGAGATCACTGAGGCACCCCAGGGAGCCTAGGCGCACAGTTTGGGAACCACTGGCCTAGCTGTTTACAAATGTTAGACCGCTCTCCAACCATGCGCTACACTCTCCTACATGTTCTTGCAGCTTGGACTACCGGATACTACTGCTATTGTCTTAAGCTCAGTGTCACGGGCACTAGGAGTCTTTGCCCAGGATATCACCAGATGATGTTCTTACCAGAGTAATATAGCTGGTACTATGGTCCTCTGGTAGCAGGGTGACAACGGAACAGGAGAATCAGCAGATGGTGAGAGAATGCTCAAGGAAAGTCTATGACTAGCAGCAACTGGTAATGGCTTAGATGTATGTACACGAGGAACCAGATGGACAAGTAAACGTGAGGAGAGTCAGTGGTCTGCGTACAGCAAGTTGTACCACTGCTATAGTGAGGAGGAATGTCCAGGAGTAGAGAGGAGGTAGTGAAAGTCAGTGGTCTGCGTATAGCAAGTTGTACCACTGTCTATAGTGAAGGAATGGGTTCCAGGTGCAAGTAGGTAACGGGGAAGTCAGTGGTCTGCGTACAGCAAGTTGTACCACTGCTTATGTGAGAGGATACTTGAAACTGGTGCCAATGGGAAACAGGAGTCAGTGGTCTGCGTTCAGCAAGTTGTACCACTGCTATATATATGTGAGGAGGGGCACGAGGAGATGAATGGAATACAGAGGATACACGGGGGGCACACAGAACTTTATCCCACAATGATAACCACAATACAATAATAACTGACAAGCGCTGCTTGAAGTATACAAAGTCACTATAGAGATCCAGGTAATAGGAAACAAAGTCAATAGTAACAATAGCTTCAGTAGATGGAAGACTCCGGAGATGAACACAACACAGTCCAGACGGATATGCAATACAATAGCAAAGTCAATGGAAAGTATGCATACCGCGGTTCAGGAGAGCAGGCTGTCAAGGAGAAGTGCAGGGATACCTGAACGGCTGAACGCCGGCAGGAGGAGAGACCACTGGAGGATGGAAGCGGTAATCAGGTTGGTGCAGCGCACTAAAGGTAACCGGTAATCAAAGGAGCAATACTCAGGAAGCAGTAGTAAGTAAAACTGGAAACATGATGAACACGGGAGAGTTGAGGCTGTCTGGTATCCGGCAGTAGTAGCGGAGGCAGCGGAGGGGAGACACGTTGAACACAGGAGAGTAGAGACAGTCTGGAATCGGGCAGCAGTAGCAGATAGGAATCAGTGGAGAGCTGACATGATGAACACAGGAGAGTTGAGACGGTCTGGAACCCGGCAGTAGTAACGGAGGCAGCGGAGAGCAGACACGCTGAACACAGGAGAGTTGAGGCGGTCTGGAATCCGGCAGCAGTAGCAGATAGGAATCAGGTGAGTGCAGACACGATGAACACAGGAGAGTTGAAGTGGTCTGGAAACCACAATCGTAGTAGACAGGAATCAGCTGGAGCTGAATACACGAGGAAACACAGGAACACCTTCAGAGGCTCATGGGGAATGAGACTCCAAGATCAGGCAACCAGGTAATGATCACAGGTGGTTTAAATAGGGAGGGTTGCCTGATCATCCAATTAATTAAAAGCAGCAGGTACTGAAGGTTTCATAAGGGCTGCACATGCGCAGACCCTCAGGATGGCGGATGGCCACGGTTCCTGAACACAGGAGAAATGGCACTCACAGTCCGGTGAGTGACACTCAGTTGCTGACTGATCAGGTCCTGGAATGTTGGTGCCTTGTACGGAAAAGAGATAGTTACTATTCATCTCCTGGCCACCCTATCCACAACTAGCACAACATTAAATTAATGGCCTTTTTTGTTAAATTAATCTGCATCCTTCCCCAAACCAGCCCTAAAATTAATAGCATTCACATTTTATAAATATGCCTATTTCCACCAATCATCCCCACCATTAACTTAATAAACCCACATTTAGTAATTAGGCTTCATCCCCACCAAGCCAGCTCATCATTAAATTAATTGCATTCCGGTTTATTAAAAAGGCCAATTTACCCCAACCAGCCCCAATAGCTCGTTTATAGCATACAAATATCCCCTAAATTTAAGAGACCCCACATTTCATTAATAGCACCATATACGTATACACCTTGTATACAAAAATTTAATTTGCATTCAGCCTATTACATAGACCTTATTGCCTTATATAGCCAGTGCTCTAATAGTCACACCCCAGTTCCATTTGTAAGGAGGCAGAAGGGGCGGGGCTGGATTTATTTCCATCAGATGGGGATGAGGGCAGTGATGTAGGATTGGGTTCCCTATATTGTGACCAGTGACCATAAAAACTACGTCCAACATGGCTCCTTGCCAGCCTCTGCCTTCATTTCTCTCTTCCTACTTATCATCTTGGATATGGATTAAGCTAAATGTGGGGACAGGGTCACTGTCAGCTTCAGAGCATTATCAAATGATTAAGTGTCAAAGGTGCATGTAAGATTTACTTGGCTTCATAGTAATATTATATCAGAGGGATACCTCGTCCCCCCTCATCAAACAACCCACACGCTTCTTCACTTCCCCTGTACAACACTGATAAGGGTCCATGGCCGATCTGCTACATATAATCATAAACCAATTAAGCCAATTTACACTACAACAGGTGTCATTCCAGTCTGCCTTATTCTGTTTTCATTACCATTACATTTGATATATCCTCTGCACATGGCATAATTTAGATGTTATTCTCAATTAAACATGTTTAAACCAGTAATATTATTTACACAATGGAAATTAAAACTGCAGTATTGTTGAAGGAGGATCCTGTCATGTCTGTGTACAAGGGTCCTCTTTATCACCGGTCCAAAAATGCGCTATGAGCTGAGTGCTCTCTCTTCCTGAGTCACAGTCTTACAAGCTGGTGTGTGTGCTAGTGGCTGTGAGAGCGTTGAGCACCCATTGCTATGCTGCACAGCCACTGCTCATGTACTCCTTCAAGGGAATATGGAGCCGGGTGCATTTCTGCATGGTCATGGCTCTCCACCCGGGAGCAGGGCAGGTGCTGCCCTGAGGCATGCACTCCTGGGGGGGGGGGGGGGGCTGGTAAAGCAAATAGAGTGCGACCATGGCTCTGCCTTTCACCCTGGAAACAACAGCCGCACCACCCTCGTTACTGTCCTGATAGAGGCACATGCAAGAGGGGCTCTTTCAGATTGTAAGTATTGTGACTAGATTTGCCAGGGAACTGACTCTGGTAGCAATCTTTCAGTCAGTGTGTTTGGGTGACAATTATCTTTAGTCAGCAAAGTTACGCTTTAAAAATAAAGATGTTTTAAATGGTAACATAAGAATCAGAAATAAACAAACTCCTAGCCCCAATTCAGGGAACTTCTTGAACCCTCTCTAGCCAGTCACTATATCAAAGTCTCTCCTGCAGTCTCTCTGCAAGTCAAACACTTGCCTTATCCCAGGCCTCTGCTCAGTCACTTCACAGCTCCTCACCTGTCTCTTCTGCTGTCTCCACAAAGCTGTCTCTCTGACCTCTGTACTGGGCTGTCTGCTGTGCCTCTCTCCTGTCCTTCCTCCTGCCACTTCCAGGTCTCTACCCAGCTGCCTGACACCTGGGCTCTCTCCAGATAGGTGTGTAACCATACAGTGTGGGAGGATCCGACATCCCCCTGCCTGACCAGGTGGCCGACCAGTGCCACCTAGCCTGTAACCAGCACGATATCCATGCCGCGAGGTATGTGAGAGATGACAGCTCTTTGCCTGTTCTGTTCCGCTCTCAGTAGATTCAGGTGAAGATGTTCTCAGGTAGGAAAAGTTAGAGACAGATGTATATTGATATACAGTCACGTTACAACCAGGAAGCAGCTAATAACTGTCCATTGTTGGCAAGTAGAGTAAATATTAACCATAATGATATTGATACACACCTGATTAGAATAAGTAAATCATATTTATGTTGTACCTAATACGTTGTACCTAATGCTACTTTTTATTACACTCTGAACATGGACCCCTCATATTTGAAACCTTATTTTGTTTTTTCTCTGCCTCTAACTGGGAAGAAGTTGAAAGAAAGGGATATGTGCACTAAGAGCTTTGGCACAAACAGGGCTATGCAATCAGATACCGTACAGAGAGCCGGCATTAAACACTCATCACTGCAGGCATCTTACGCCGGAGAGACCGGCCAAATTGCACTCATACTCCAAGCATACAAACTTCAAGAAGCTGTCATCTATTCACAATGCCAGGCTACTGATGTATAGATGGCTCTAAAAACAAAAATCCATAATAGATTAGAAACATCTGCTTATATCATGTTAAGGATATAGAAAAAAAAGATTCTATTACTTTTCATAAGCTACCCAGAGAAGAGATGCAGAGTAATTTCATTACAGTTTTTCCCTTGGAGTTTGTAGCAAGCTTGGTCATAACACAAGCATAATGTATTGTAAAAAATGTAATTGTAACATGTTTTGTGAGCTTAAAGTCGTAACTCATTAGAATCTCCATGCTGTTACAGTAATCATTTGCCCCATACTCCAAGCATATTCATTGCATTCTACAGGCTCTATTATTATTATTATTATTATTATTATTATTATTATTATTATTATTATTATGAGTCATGTCAATGATAGAGATCTCTTGAAACTTAATGAGGGTAAATATAATAATACCTTGCAGGTATTGACAACCCTTGGCCTTTCAATGGAATGGAAGAGGAAGAACTTTTCATGAAAGTTGAGAGTCCCTTGGAAAATAGTAGGATCTATTATTTCACAGTTGTAATTGATACTGTGTGTTTTCAATAGTAGTAAAGTTGGGGTTGGTAAGTGGAACACCAGAAGGTCCATTTTCTTAATTCTTTCTGCTTTTTTGTAGTTGGCTAAGTTTAGGTTAGAGAGGGTGGATTGAGCAGACTGATAGTAAACTTCTAATGAAATCGATGGAAAGAAAATCTATGTTGGCGCTCATTGTAATTTACTCTAACCACGTAACAGTGGAGTGTGACTGCGCCGTCCTCCACCTTCTTGATAAACCCTTGTAGAAGTCAATTTTCTTTTCTGCAGAACTCTATATAAAAAGTTATTAAGCCATTATTGTTTCACAACTCGTTCTTAGTAGGAGGTTGCTGTGATTAAATACCTTCCTTAACAGATGCACACTTAGGGGGGATTCCTGTTGCCCAGAATTCAACTCACAGACCACTGTCTGTCATTCTTTTTTTTGTGTTTGTGGGTGCCGGATATGTATTGTCCAATTCCCAGCCTCAGCAATTTGTATGGAGCCGAGCAGGTGGTATACAGATCTGCTAGATCCCACAGGCATCAGCATTCAATAAAAATGTAGTTGCGGTCACCTTTATTCCAGAGATGAGCTAGACCCCTTTGTGGCGATTCCCTATACTTTTAAATAAGCAAAGTCAGTAGCAGATGAGTGGAGGAGGAACATCAAGGCTACCGTCGCTACTCCCATAGACCCCAATTCAGGTTTAGCTTAATACCTGAGGGCACATATTGTCTCCTAGATAAAATATGTACCCATATCCTGTTATATGTCCCTATATTGTATATTGCACTATATAAAGCTATAATATAGAGCATATTAGACTATGTATTGAACATATATGGACATATTGGCTATATGGGGGCATGTATAGGCACTTTGGCTATCTTAGGGCATGTAATGACATTTTGGCTATATGATGGACATATTGGATGTGTTGGCTGTCTGTTGGCATATGAGGATATATGAGAATATTTAATTCTGGGCAAGTGGCACAGTATAAGTAGCTAGGTATTATTCCAGCGATCCAGTAGGAAAACATTCCTATGCAACTGACAACAGTCATAGTATAAAACCTGAGTTGTATAGAATGTTTGAGAAGGAGATTGGTAAAGTCAGAACCTATTACTTAGAGCTCATTGGAAAATTGATAATATGGGTGAAAACAAACATACATTTTAGTGGTTCACATTTTCCATTCACTTTTTATGCATTTTCTGCTTTTACCAATACAGTTTGTTGTAGTTCATGTGTTGAGATGCATGAGAATAGGTTAACATTTTAGAAAGTAATAGTGACAATACTTATGCAAGCTATTTGGCCATTTATATTCTTTGGGGGACAAATCTTTATCCATTATTTGAGTGCAGAACTCGGATCTGATTTTATTATTTTTTGAGGCTGGGATACGTAGGAGGGCCTTCTTATTATTTTTATTATTATTATTATTATTATTATTATTATTATCATTGATGACTTTTAAGGCCCCACTGTGCTTTGTAGCGCCGGACAGTGTGGAAAACAGGACATACATACAACAGCATAGCGCCCAACCTTTACAATCACGAAATTGGGACAAAATAAGCCCCACCCTGTTCAGTCCAAACACCACCAACAAATGGGCAAATTGCTTTACACTCCATCCACTTTAACGTTAAGCCACACCCCTTTACCACCTGTGAATCAGGACAGTTGGGAGATATGAAACAGGGACTTACAAGGTAGACAAAATAAAAGTAGACATGAAAAAAAGAGTAGAGGGTTGGCTCTGTTCATAAGAGAGCTTACATCTAATTAGACAAGGGCAAAACTGAAATAAGAGGAACGATTAACTGGGAGGATGCATTAGTGTCGGTAGTATAGGTGGGAGTAGAGTAAGCTCTAAAAAGAGGAGTTTTCAGAAGGCATTTAAACATTTAAAGACTGGGATAGTTTGATCGGGCATGGTAAGGATTACTATAAGTAGATAGCAGCACGGGAGATGTCTTGTTGGTGAGAGTAAGAGGTGGTTACCAGAGGCGCAAATCAGAGGTAGATCTAAGAGGGCCAGAGGGAGAGTATTTTGATATGCGATGTGAGATGTATGAATTGGAGTTGATGAGTGCTTTGTAGGTAAGGCTGTATCATTTAAATTGGATTTTAGAGGACAGAGGAAGTCAGTGTAGGGATTTGCCGAGTGGTGTGGCAGATGTCGAGAGTGACAGAGGAAGATCAGTCTTAGTCCAGAATTTAACATGGATTAAGTGGGAATAGTTGGGTTAGGGGAATGCCAGATAGGAGCAGGGAGTAGTAGTCAAGGTGAGAGATGATGAGAGAGTGGATAACAGTTTTGGTAGCTTCTTGGGTAAGAAAAAGGCGTTATCTGCCAATATTTCTAATGAGGAGGTGACAGGACTGCGAGAAAGACTGGATGTGAAAAATAACGCAGAGGGCGGAGTCAAGTATGACACCAAGGCTGCGGGCTTGGAAGACTCAGGAAATTGTGGTGTTATTGAGTGAGGGAGTTTTAACCGAAGGTGTTAACTCTGGGAAGAGGGAAGATAATAAGTTCTGTTTTGGATATGTTGAGCCTTTAGGTAGTGTTGGGACATCTATGTGGAGGTAGCAGAGAAACAGTTGGTTACATGGTAGTCGGCCTTGGATTCACATAGCACAATCATGGATAAGGATATGTTTGATGAGGGCTCATCTACTGTGCATTTTATTCATGTACCTTTTGCGAAGATCTGGTTTTTATTCAGGCAACAATTCTTTGCTGTCAACCCTGGTTTTGGGTACCTTGTATTTTACTTTATATCAGCAATGATGTATTGCTGGTAAATAGACAATATTTAAATATTTGATGGAAATGAATAAATGTAGATCACCTAGCCACCTTCACATGTTTGGTTTCCCTGACTAGTTTGAAATGTCCTTGTTTAGATTATCCAGGAATGTATAAACTGTTCCCTTAATGCACAGCTGTGCATGCTTCAATGTCAAATGTAAATATTGTCAAAATATTATTTATTTATTTTACTGTAAACTGTAGTAGTAGTCGGTTACACTTCACCTGTGTTTTTTGGAAAAGCAGAATATTGGGTCCCTTTAAACAAAATAAGATTTGAATTTCAGAGTTGCTGGCTTTGATACTTTAATAATTCCCAGAATATTGTGTTGCAAGGTCATGCTAATTTTAACTTGTGGCTTTTAATGGCACACATATTTTAACTGGCTTACTTTCATAGTATAAACATGGGCAAAGATACAATTGGAGAGTTAAATAAGCATAGGTTGGCATCGGTTATTATTGGTTTAGTCATTGTATGTTTTCTTTACTATTTTATTTTATATTCTGATTTATGGCCTTGCACTTTGGATACTTTATTTTTAATTTCATGTCAATTGCATACTATCATAGGCACACATTGACACGCACCAAACACGCACATCAAGGTTTAAATACCATCCATACCTTGAGTCTTTTGCAAGGTCACCTCTAGTTAAGTTTGAAACCAGACAGCTGTCCCTATACCACAAATAGGGTTTAAATCAGTGTGTCATACTCAGGACTGTAGCAAGGTAGTATGACTTCCCAGGGCCAAATGTGACGCCTTTCCTCCTTGCAGGTATTAACAGATAAACTCTCTCTTTATTGTTAACTGATTTTTATTTTCTTTTTTATAGAAAGATTACAAAAAGCAAGAGGTGGAGAGAGATATGAGTACAGCAAACATAGTGGCATTTTGTGAGAAACAAGAAAACACATAGCAAGGACATGCTACAGTCTGCAGGTGAAGGCTGCAGACCGGGTTACACACAGGTATAGCAGTGCATATAGGTTAGGTATACAGTCATCGCCAAAAGTTTATGAATGACACAAATATTGGTTTTCACAAAGTTTTTTGCTTCAGTGTTTTAGACCTTTTTTGTCATATGTTGCTATGTTATACTGAAGTAAAATTACAAGCATTTCATAAGTGTCAAAGGCTTTTACTGACAGTTACATTAATTTTATGCAAAGAGTCAATATTTGCAGTGTTGACCCTTCTTTTTGAAGACCTCTATAATTCGCCCTGGCATGCTGTCAATCAACTTCCGGGCCACATACTGACTGATGGCCGCCCATTCTTGCCTAATCAGTGCTTGGAGTTTGTCAGAATTTGAGGGTTTTTGTTTGTCCATCCGCCTCTTGAGGATTGAATGGTACCAAAATATCCTCCAAGAGCAACTTCTCCCAACCATCCAGGAACAGTTTGGTGACAAACAATGCCTTTTCCAGCATGAAGGAGCACCTTGCCATAAGGCAAAGTGATCACTAAGTAGCTCAGGGATCAAAACATTTGAAATTTTGGGTCCAGGGCCAGTAAACTCCTCAGCCCTTAATCCCATTGAGAATTTGTGGTCAATTCTGACTAACTCCAAGCACTGATTAGGCAAGCATGGGCGGCATTTAGTCAGTATGTGGCCCAGAAGTTGATTGACAGCATGCCAGGACGAATTGCAGAGGTCTTCAAAAAGAAGGGTCAACACTGCAAATATTGATTCTTTGCATAAACTTAATTTAATTGCCAGTAAAACCCTTTGACACTTATGAAATGCTTGTAATTTTACTTCAGTATACCGTAGCAACATCTGGCAAAAAGGTCTAAAAATACTGAAGCAGCAAACTTTGGGAAAATCAATATTTGTGTCATTCTCAAAACATTTGGCCATGACTGTACAGGTATAATACATGTGTGACAAAGTAAAAGTATAAAGTGTGATTTAACTTACATGGTTTGAAAGTATTTCTTTCCTCAGCTATCAGCAAAGCTGTCAGGGTTTGTCTGCAGTGAAGAGTAATTACAGGACACCTGCAGAGAACTCTCTTTAAAGGCAAGGTGACACTCCTCCCACAGTCCTAGCTTGATGGACAGGTGACACTCCCACATGCCTTTAAAGGGAGTTTTCTGCAGGTGTAATGTAATTACTCTTCACTGCAGACAAACCCTATCAGCGTTGCTGTGGAAAGACACTTTCAAACCTGCATACCTGTTGCCATAGAGATCTCTGCTCATCATCCCACTACGAAGTCTTCTGTGGTGCCCACCTGCCTGAGTTAAGTTAGCACTACTGAAGATTAAGTCCTGGGGACAACCAAGTACCGGCAAACATATCTGGTTACATGGGAACAGGGGTTGCTAAAGGTGAACCTCTCGTCTACAACAGGTTCTGATAACTTACCTGGTAGGATGATTTGTGACACCTAGGTGCCATGCAGTACATGTGTGTACCACTGCCCACTGCCTTGATATTTCGACCACTGTTTTAATACTGTTACACACATCTCTCATCATCCATTGGGGGAAAACACCTACTTATTATTATTATTATTATTAATTTTTATTTATAGGGCGCCACTAGGTATCCGTAGCGCGTACAGGGACAGACAGAAACACGATACAGGGTGAGACAGCACAGTACAGTTAACAGAAATCACAGTAACTCAGAAGCTCAATGAACAGCTAGGTTAGAGGTGAGCGCCCCCAGCGGGGTAGAGACAGGGAGCCCGGAGGACCTCACGGAGGAGACAAGGAGCTGGAGAGCAGAGTTAAGGTGGTGGAGAACAGAAGGAGAGGAGGCCCTGCTCGGAGGAGCGTACAAACTAAGGGGACGGTAGGACGGACAGAGACACAATGGTAGGAGGAGGGAATGGGGAGAACGGAGGCAGAGACGGAGAGGGGGGGAGAGGAGAATGAAAAGGAGGGAAGTAGGAGGGGGACAGGAGAGGGAGGGGGGTAGGGGGAGACTGGGAGGAGGTCAATGGGTGGGGGACGGAAGGGCTTTAAGGAAGAGGTGGGTTTTTAAGGCCCGTTTGAAGCTGGACAAGTTAGGGGAAGTTCTGATGGAGCGGGGGAGCTGGTTCCAGTGGAGGGGGGCAGTGCGGGAGAAGTCTTGGATGCGAGCATGGGAGGAGGTAACCAGGGGGGTAGAGAGGCGGCGGTCGTTAGCCGAACGAACAGGGCGGGATGGAGCGTGAATGGAGATAAGGTTGGAGATGTAGGGAGCAGTGGAGTTGGAGAGGGTCTTGAAAGTAAGAGTGAGGAGCTTGAACATGATTCTGTAGGGGATGGGGAGCCAGTGGAGGGATTGGTAGAGGGGGGAGACAGAAGAGGAGCGGCGAGAAAGGAAAATGAGCTGAGCGGCTGCATTGAGTACGGAGCGAAGGGGAGCGAGATGAGAGTAGGGGAGGCCAGTAAGGAGGAGGTTACAGTAGTCCAAGCAGGAGATAAGTTCGGTTTTTGTGAGATTGAGTTTGAGGAATCTAGAGGACATCCAGGAGGAGATGGCGGAGAGGCAGGCGGACACCCTGGAGAGGAGGGAGGGAGAGAGATCGGAAGAGGAAAGGTAGAGTTGGGTGTCATCCGCATAGAGGTGGTACTTGAGACCAAAGAAGCTGATGAGTTCACAGAGGGAAGAGGTGTAAAGGGAGAACAGTAGGGGTCCGAGAACAGAGCCTTGGGGAACCCCTACTGGAAGGGAGGAGGGGGGGAGACAGATCCGGAGGTGGAGACGGAGAAGGTACGGTCAGCAAGGTAAGAGGTGAACCAGGACAGGGCGGAGCCGGAAAGGCCAAAGGATTGAAGATTGTGGAGCAAGAGCGGGTGGTCAACGGTGTCGAAGGCCGCTGAGAGATCCAAGAGAATGAGAAGGGAGAAGTGGTCCCTAGCTGTGGCAGAGAGGAGATCGTTGGTGACTATGGCCAGGGCAGTTTCGGAGTGGAGGGGGCGGAAGCCAGATTGGAGAGGATCGAGGAGGGAGTGATCAGAGAGGTAGGTGGAGAGGCGGCTGCAGACGAGCCTCTCAAGTATTTTTTGGAGGCAAAAGGGAGAAGAGAGATGGGGCGATAGTTGGAGAGAGAGGTGGGGTCGAGATGAGGTTTCTTAAGAATGGGGGATACAAGAGCGTGTTTGAAGGAGGAGGGGAAGATGCCGGTGGAGATGGAGAGGTTGAAGATGTGGGCGAGGTGGGAGCAGGTGGCGGGGGAGAGGGAGCGAAGGATGTGGGAGGGGATGGGGTCCAGGGGACAGGAAGACGGAGGAGAGGATGAGATGAGAGAGTGGACTTCTTCTCCCGTGGTGGGGCGGAAGGAGAAGAGGGAGTGGTGGCGAGAGGGAGAGGGAGGGAGGGTAGGGGCGGGCGGGTGAGGGGAGGAGGAGATTTCGAGACGGATGGCCTCGATTTTAGAGGAGAAGAAGGAGGCAAAGTCAGTGGCAGTCAGGGAGGAGGGGAGAGGAGGGGCGGGGGGGAGAGGAGGGTGCTGAAGGTGGCGAAGAGGCGGCGGGGGTTGGAGGACTGGGAGGAAATGAGGGATTTAAAGAAAGATTGTTTGGCGAGAGAGAGAGCGGAGCTATAGGAAGAGAGGATGAACTTAAAGTGGAGAAAATCAGCCAGGGAGCGGGATTTTCTCCAGTGTCGTTCAGCCGTATGGGAGCATTTTTGGAGGAAGCAGGTGAATTTGGAGTGCCAAGGCTGGGGTTGGGAGCGACGGGGTTTGACAGAGTGGGCCGGGGCGATGGCGTCAAGAGCAGAGGTGAGGGTGTGGTTGTAGAAGGAGACCGCCAGGTTGGGGAAAGCCTGGGAGGAGAGGGGAGAAAGGAGAGTGTCAAGAGTAGAGGACAGAGTAACAGGATCGAGGGTGTCAAGGTTGCGCCTGGAGTGAGTAGGAGTGGGCATTTGGAGGGGAGCGGGAGAGGAGGAGAGAGAGAAAGAGAGAAGGTGGTGGTCGGATAGAGGAAAGGGAGAGATGGAGAAGTCAGAGAGATTACAGAGGTAGGAGAAGACTAGGTCGAGGGAGTGACCGAGGCAGTGGGTGGAGGAGGAGGTCCATTGTGTGAGGCCAAGGGAGGAGGAGAGGGTGAGCAGTTTAATGGAGGCAGGGTCGGTGGGGTTGTCGATAGGGAAGTTAAAGTCGCCGAGGATGATGGAGGGGAGGTCAGAGGAGAGGTGGTGAGGAAGCCAGGCGGCGAAATTGTCGATGAAGAGGGAGGTGGGACCAGTGGGGCGGTAGATGACAGTGACACGGAGGTGGATGGGGGAGAAGAGACGGATAGAGTGTGCTTCAAAAGAGAAGGAAAGGGAGGGTTCGGGGGGGATGACCCGAAAAGAACAGGCGGGGGAGAGGAGGAAGCCCACACCACCGCCTGGGCGGGCTCCGGGTCTGGCGGAGTGGGTGAAGGAGAGGCCACCATAGGAGAGGGTGGCGGGGGAGGCAGTGTCGGAGCCAAGTCCCATCATATCAGCCTCCACGTGTGATGAGACTTCATGTGTGATCAGCCTCCACGTTTGATGAGACTTCATGTGTGATCAGCCTCCACGTCTGATGAGACTCCACGAAATACCAGGGTACTAAAACATTGCTATTTTCTGCCACTTACCGTTGTACCCGGAAATGTGTGCAGTCTTTCATCATGTGAGGCTTAAACTGCACTTCGCAGGTAATTAAATTTCCCCCTTTATGACTCTTAATCAAAAGATAAGGTCATTAAAGACTTTCATATCCTGGTTGAGCTGAAGTGAATCAAGCCTTTCATTAAACCACATCATCAATAAAATATACTGAACAATCTTTCTAATCCCTCTAGACTGTAAACTGTCACGAGCAGGGCTCTTTCTACCCTTTGTCTCACTTCCGCACCTCCTTTGTCATACGCGCTCTCCTTTTATGTGCAACTTAATTTTGTTTGATTTGTAACAATGTCTGGCATTGCACTTTACACATAACCTAATCCCTTAGATTGTAAATTTGGGAGCAGGGCTTTCTTACCTCTTTGATTGTATTAGCCAGTATTGTATATTATTGTGTTTGTCCCCAATTGTAAAGTGCTACGGAATTTGCTGGCGCTATGTAATAAATGATGATGATGATGATGGTAGTGCCTATAATCCTATCAGGACCCTAGAATAAGGTAGCTGGTGCTGTAGGCTCAGATCTTTAGGCAGTGATTATAGGTCCATGGGGATAACAGGCTACATACACTTAACTTTTTAACACAGCTCAAATATTTCAAAGGCCACCTGTCAACAGTGCTATCTCACTATATGAAGTTGCCTATACTCTTAACAAATGGCAATTTAACAACTAACAGATGTTATTAACTGTTGCAATTCTGAGCATTATGTAAATTTGTTACTCATTTGTCTTGCTAGTAAAAAGCATTCATAGGGAACACTGTATGATTAATGTATTTTTTACTTTTAGAATCCCCTATCAACGGCAGAAATGGAACATTCCACATAGTTCCTGTCAAACTGCTTCATTTCATCCTGTCAATTGCTTCTTTTGATCTCATCCAATCAGAATGCTTCTTGTGTTTGCACAGCAACAAGAGAACACACTAGGGGAACGATAGAAAGAGGTTCTCGTGTCTCTCTTTGTTCCCCACCATTAGAATAATTTTATGTGGCAGATTTATAATGGGGAGAAAAATAAAACACTATATACATTCCTTCTTTAGTACTAGTAATGTACTGGTCCCGAAGTAGTAGCAGAAGATATTAAAATATATCTTAGCTGATAGTGACATCGTTAGGAAGCAAATGACTTTTTTTTCTAAATTTCAAATACCTTTGACAAAATATAATACATTTATTATACACCAGCTTCAGAGGATATTTTTATTAGATGAGTTGAAATAAGGAATAGCAGCATGTTTATGAGGATTTAAACATATTAAAACCAGATGTACAAGTTTTCTCTTTTTATAATTTAAAAACGTATCCAAGATACATTTTTGTGTAATTGGTAAATGGAACTTGTTAAACTTCTTACTGGTATTGGTAATATGTTAGAGCAAGAATTATAGTATTTCATGTGATTGGTTTTTAGGTAATATGCTGCCAATCTTAAAACATTTTGACTGTTGGGTACACACTGATGCAATTAGAGTGTGTACGCTCCCACAATCGTGTTTTGTCTTACCAAAACATATCGCATCCGTTGATTTGGTTTTATAAATATATCTAAAAATCACGATCAACGAAGGAATGATGTCAGCAAATATGGAAGTGTGTATGCACTCAAGACCAGCAGTGTCCATAGATCTCTACAGAGTGTGCAGAGTAGCGATCAGTTCATCAGATGGTTATGACAGATGAAGAGCACAGATCTGACGGTAAATCATGTAGGTGTGTCCACATGAATCTGCATGCTCATCGGGACTCTCATTTATTAGTAAAATTGTTTCAGAAATTGCATCTGAAGTGAAATCCAATAGTGTGTACCCAGCTGTACATGACTGAATGTAACTATTAAGAACTTTTGTCTTAAATGCTTAAAATGGTTAAATTACCAAGTCATGTATGTGTAGAGGTAATTATGTAATGAGCAGATGTAAGGTACAGTAGTAGTAGTTTGATTTAAATTAACCATTAAAATACTACTATAAACAGCTTACGATGAACTGGCTAAAGATATTTTATTGGGGAGCAGGGGGCTATTATTTTGTTTGCTTGTTGATTGTAAGCTCTTTGTGTCACATTGGCTATTGCTTTGTATCTGCATGCAGAATATTTACAAATCACAGTGGATGCTATAAGTGGATATTTAAAATGCAGATTTTCTTTCTCATTTTGCTGGGTATACAGATTCACAAGCTGTGGGCCACTACATAAGGCCAAGTTTTCCAACTGGCCATCATTGTGGACTAGATTATAGTAGCTTACCTTTAACACATGACATTTAAAATGTAAATTCTAGAAATATTTTAGAAAAGATTTTCATAGTAGAGCTATATCTAAGTAGATGCCAGAGATTTGTAGACACTATTTATTTGTTCAACCAAAAAACAAAAAAAGCCCATTGTCTCTGAGATGGACTAGACGTATTCATTTTATTCTATATTTTTTATTATCGGCTAGTACATTAATGCTGAGATTATAATGAGTTATTCCTCTGCATGGAAATAAAACAGATTTGCTGGTGTATGTTTCATCACTTAATCAGTACCAACATTTTATAAGTATGTTTAAGATCAATAATGTGTAATTATGGATCCATAGACCTAAATTGCACATAGTGATTTGGATGATTTGTAGAGAAACAGTGACTCTTGGTTCTTCTTGTCTTATAGGGGTAGCATCATGAAGCCATTTGTTCACCGTACTTATACATTCCTAATAGTTTCAGTTCTTTTTGTGAAGTTACTATTCAAAGAGAAGCAGAGTTAAAATGTATGTTTACCACCCAAATAAAATATTTAATGTTGTCACTCCAATAGGCAAAATGTCAGTGTACTGATTCTGTGGTCCTATGCTTATCATCTATAAGAATACTGACCAGTCAGCTGGGACAGCCAACCAATCAGAGCTCTTGACACACAATATGACCCAGTTTGTCGGAAGAACTGAACTTCAACATTTTTCTTTTAGAAGGAGGAAATTTAGTTATTACAGAATCACCAGGGGAAGATGGACGGGTGCATATCATATAAACAACAGCGCTCATCACTCCTTTTAGAATTCTCCCTTCTCTTCTTCTTCCTCCACAGAAAAATGAAAGAATGTTCACCAAATTGGCAGATTTTTTACAGTAAAATCTACATTCCCAGATTGCCACCACATTGTTTGAATTTAAACGCCATCTAGTCTACGGGCTACAAGAGCTGTAGCTATAAACCCCAAGTTATGTAGTAATGGTGTTCGTATTGTGTGTTTAGTAAATTTGTTATTGTGATAGCAGAAAATTAACAAGTCTATGGGGGGTATTCAATTGACGACGGGATCGCCAAAAATCCTGCGCTCCTAAAATATTACCATTATTGCGGGAGCTGCGAGCTGATATCCAGCGAGGTATTACTGTATTAACAGTAATATTTTTCGAGCGCGGGATTTTCGGCGATCCCGCCGTCAATTGAATATGCCCCTATGTATAGTAAAATTTTGTTTGTATTGTAAGCGTATGATAATAATAATAAGCATATTCCATCTTGACTTTATTATATGTTCTGTTTCTGTAATGCTATAAATACCTTTGAAAGTACATTTAATAAATACTGTGGGTTATTGTCCAGAACCACCAATCCACCTTGTACACATTCCTTTGAGTCTTCAGATTAGTCGTAATCCAGCATTTTGTTTGACCTGCTGTCGATTTGGTTAAAAAACGTCTTTGTTTAAGAAGCTGCTCTTCTTTCTTAAGTCCAGATTTGTGGTGTCTTTAGGCATTGTGGAGCTGAACCGTCTTTTCTCTAAATCCCTTAAAACTTCTTAAGTTGGCTAAAATCGCATGTGCCTGGTATTCAAATTCAGTGATATTTTTATTGCTTATTAATGAAAGTTTCCATCTTTCCTTCTTGTTCTTCTTTGCTCAATTTCCTTAGCTCTTAGCGGACTGTTTGCATTAACACCTCTTGCATTTTTTTTTTCTAAAGAGCAATGCTCCTTCCAACACAAATGGAGTTATAAGCAGAAATTGATAGAAGAGTCTTTACCTGCTACAATATTGTGTTCCATTCTTAAACCTTGCCAGAAAAATCACCACAAATAGTTTGCCTTGTTAATCCACTAAGTAGGTAATGAGTTGGGCTGAGTGCTGACGTCAAGTGGATGGCCCGGATCTAACTTGGCTTGTTCATTTTAGGAATAGCAGAGCCAACTAGATTATTTTGTTGACCAAGGGCCTGATTCATTAAGGATCTTAACTTAAGAAACTTCTTATTTCAGTCTCCTGGACAAAACCATGTTACAATGCAAGTGGTGCAAATTAGTATTCTGTTTTGCACATAAGTTAAATACTGACTGTTTTTTCATGTAGCACACAAATATAAACTTTAAATTTCAGTGTACAAATAAGCTATCAAGTATTTGTTTACTACATGAAAAAACAGTCATTATTTAACTTATGTGCAAAAAAGAATACTAATTTGCACCCCTTGCATTGTAACATGGTCTTGTCCAGGAGACTGAAATAAGAAGTTTCTTAAGTTAAGATCCTTAATGAATCAGGCCCCAAATCAAGAAAATGTTGTTACTCAAGATTGAAATGGTCCTATAGTCCTATTACATTTTCAACCAATTTAGATATTAGCATTTTTCAGTTAACATTTTTTTCTACAACACCCTGCCATTAATTGTTACTCTGCTCAATGGAATGTTTAAGAAACTGCAAAAAAAATTAATCTTCAAGGAGAAGTGGTAGAAGCATGTTGTTTTGGTACAGAAGCTTTCATGCAAGCCCTCCTCCCATGTGGTGTAATGGTGCCAGACAGTATAAACTGCGGCATGCATGTCTCATTATGGAAATTCATGCGATTGGTCATGTAAAATTATGGGTGTCATTAAATGTAGGGTGAGGTTAGTACGATAATGAAGGATAATGACAATGTTGAAAATGTTCATAGTTTAAAGAAAATTAACTTTCAATAGGAAAGTTTACATTGAACATACTGTTATTATGTCTCCCAGAATACAGAACAAAAGAAGTGACATTATGCATTTGTTAGTACACAAAGAATAAGAACCAGGGCAGACTGAACAAATTGTTGGTTTCTCTTAGTCTTACTTTAGGGACTCGTCTGTCTGCTAGCTGAGAAAACATATCCCTATTACCCACAGCTCATGCCATTATTTCTGTGAGGCGGTACGCCATGCTACATTCTGTAAATTGTTCTGTACATAGCGTTTAGTTCCTGTATTTAAACTATAGAATCTATATCTGACTACTTATTATTATGCTTCATTTTACCCTAATCAACCACTGAAAAACTAATATCATTGGGAGACATTAAGTCCCTCAACTTAAGCATCTAGGGTCTGATTCATTAAGGATCTTAACTTAAGAAACTTCTTATTTAAGTCTCCTGGACAAAACCATGTTACAATGCAAGGGGTGCAAATTAGTATTCTGTTTTGCACATAAGTTAAATACTGACTGTTTTTTCATGTAGCACACAAATATCAACTTTAAATGTCAGTGTACAAAGAAGCTATCAAGTATTTGTGTGCTACATGAAAAAACAGTCAGAATTTAACTTATGTGCAAAACAGAAAACTAATTTGCACCCCTTGCACTGTAACATTGTTTTGTTCAGGAGACTGAAATAAGAAGTTTCTTAAGTTAAGATCCTTAATGAATCAGGCCTGTGGTTCTTAAATTTTGCCCCTCTGTGTGATTTCTGTGCCCTATGGTAGTATTTAAGATATTAGTCCTAAGACTTGCACCAGGCTGCACCAAGTGTCACTGTTTTAAGATGTTATAGCCCATATATTCACTGATACAGACCACTATAATGACATAATTCTGTGACGGTGACACTGGATTTTGGCTCTCAGCCTTCTACCTCCATACACCCTGGTTCTTCTGAAAGTCACATGAATAGGAAGCTTTTAGTCGGCTTTATATAAAACATTGGCTGTTTTTCTTTCATTATCCTATGAAGAAGTAAAGTAATATTTTTTTTTTCACTTTTCAACATGTTAGCTCAAAATAGAAGGCTGTTAAGCATAGGATGAGAACAAATATATGACAAATGTTTTCCCTACTGTTGCAGACTTTTCGTTATAATCCAGTGGTTAACCTCTGGTCATGACATTCAACCAATATATCCAAAAATAGTGACTCTTTAGCTGAATGGGACCCATTACAAGAAAATATAAAATTGTATGTGTTTGGAAAAAAATACTTATACTGTGTTCGTAATACAAAAGTACTCAAGTGTCTGCCACATTGTATAAAAATAAAACATAATTTCCATAGCACGATACTTGTTAAACATTAACTGCTCTATGTTCTCCAAAATGGATATCATTTGGCGGCAATCAGGCGCCCAGCTGACATCAACAATAATTGAAGAAAAGCTGCTCAGTTCCTGGGATTTGTTTGGTTGGGGTGCAACATAAAACTGTCAGGCAAAATCCCATTTAGGAAAACATACCCTTAGTCTTAAGGCAACGTGGAACTGCTGAGGAAAACCTGCTCTTACAAGCACATGGGCTCATTTAATGTCATGAACTTAGAAAGCAGAAACTATTATGGTGCAAATTATGATTTTTTTTCTTGCCTTTTAGCTACTTGTGAAATACAGTGATTGGGATAACATGAGTTGGGATTTCCCAATAGGCAGTGTCAATGGCATTCATTGGGGTGGGTATATACAATATACCCTATCCTGAAATGTCTGGGAGACTCCTGAATTTCAAGGAGGACTGTACCCTCTTCTATCCCACTGAGGCGGTCTGGATTATGACGTTTGATATGAATCATGTCATCGTGGCATTAGCAGTCATGACGCTAATTACATCTTCACCCCCACACCCACACACTAGGTTCCTGTGAACCATACACTATTAAAAAGAAATGCAGTTTTCAGTAAAGCTGAACAAAGCTTTGGAAGTAGGTAAGTCCTTTTCTGTTTTATATTTTTTTGTATAGTGATTTTGTTTTAGCAGTAGAATGATTGCCACAAAATGCACATAAACAAACCATAATGTGGCCAGGGTGAAGTTAGTGAGCAAGGATTGGCAATAAAATAGGATCTTCATTAACAACCTATTAAATAAGAACTACATTTACAGATGGCTCTGTGCAGGAGTGTGGGTTTGAAGCTGAAGAAGAGGTACTGTAGGTGCAAAGGTAATAGTGACCGCATCGCACTACACTCAGAGCAGAAGAGTTTTCCACTATCGGTGGGCACGTTATCATTTGGACACTACATTAAAAAATAAATGAAAAACACTCCTCCAAAAAAATGAGGTGGACCTAAAAGCACTTAGTTCCCCTAAGAAGTTGAACTCTTTGCCAACCAGTGGTGATAAAATTCTGTATTTTGTGCCAATTCCAGCCCAGGACAATCTAAATTTAAGGAAGAAACAAGAGCATATTTAATATAGTGACATTTGTCAGCCACTCTGTAACTGTGGTTAAAAAAAAAGTCAACATGCCAGGTATTAAATCAGCATGGAGCTCTGCTTGAAGGGCAGGTGCTACATACGTCGGCGTGGATTACTTTACTAGGAGCCTGCAGGGTGTACTTGTACAAAACACTTCAAGACACACAACCCTGAATGAATCAGATTCCATATTTTGCAGGAAAATACAGGACATTTTTCCTCAGAGAAGCCATGCAGAGAGAGGAACCATGAACTCTATTTTTAGTTGTTGGAATTGTCAATATGAAATTCTAAGCCGAATAGTTAATGGCATTTTAACAATCAGTAGCTGTCTGGCTCATACAGTGTAACATTGTTTTTGAAATATCTGTGAATTAAAAAGGACCTTCTGGCTTTTACTTTGTACCCTCCAAGGGCAGAAGTTTCCACGTCTTCAGTCTGTCAGCAATGTGCCCTTTACTCATTATGGGCACAAATATTTATCCTGGTATTCATCCTCTTTTTGTCGAAGCATCATCTTTTTAGGAGCCAAGCATAGACATAATGGGCCTCATTTAGAGAAAGCAAATCCGGCTTAAGGTTCACATTAGCACCTGGAGAAACCACATTGTGATGTATTGGGTGCAAATACATTTAGAGGATTTATTGGTTGCTTTTCTATATAGCACACAAGTACTGGGCAGCATTATTTTGTGTTTTAGAGCTGAGATAGAACATACTCTATCTCCCCCTAACAACTCTAAATCTGTCTACACATGTTATGTTTGCCCCCACCCTGCAGCAAAACATGGCTTTGCTAAGGTGCAAAATGTCACCTTATTACTGGATATATCCCTACCTCTAAATCAGTCACAATATATGAAGTGAATACACAACCCCTTATATAAAAATGTACATACTTTTCTATCTATTGTTCTCTCTCTATCTTCCCCTGTACTAAACTCCTTTTCCATCCTCGTCTACCTCCTGATTTCATAGAAGCCGCTCTGACTATTTACTTTTATACTGGCATACCCGTCTCTATTTGATTGGTTCACTTTGATTGTATTATATTCATATACTTATCTGTATTGTTCAAAATTGATATATTTTCATTTCTGGGACCCTATCCTTCTAGTCTTTTGGTTCTCCCCCTTCCCACCCTTATTCTCTTTATGTAAAAAAATGTGCATACTTATTGGGGTAATCAACACTGTCACTGCTTGACTTTAACATGTCTATTTGTTAGTGCTTTAATTGATGAGAAATAACTCATGTGGTTAGATTGTAAGCTTGCGGGCAGGGCCCTCCTACCTCTCTGTCTGTATTACCCAGTAATGTTTTATTACTGTTTGTTCCCAATAGTAAAGCGCTATGGAATATGCTGGTGCTATATAATGAAATGTTGATGATGATGATGGTTATAAGTGTGAACAGTACTACATAAAACTGATGTACAGGAGTGTTTAAGATTAATTAAGCCTTATGGAGAATGCACCAGCTTCTTCCATTCTTCAAAGTCTTCAAATATAAATAAAATATCTGGTAGCAGAAATGGCAGGGAAATGTGATGCCAGTTAGTGCTGAGAAGGCCTGTATGAATGATGCTTAATGTCTAGTTTTTGCGGACTCTCATGGCATATTGTTTATTTGACACTACTAACTGAAGTGTGATTTTGTCTGTCCTTTCAATGTACTTGCATGATGCTACTTCATGCTAAGAAAAGGTGTATTTTAAAAGATGAATTTAGGACTTTTTTTGTGTTATGTGATTTGTCCTTCACCTAAACCCAGGCTAACCCACCTATCCAGAGGCTTATTCTAAATGACTTTGCAAGCTGTTACTGAAAGCCCAAGTGGATGTGGGGTTAAACATCCACTGATTTAACTGGGAGGAATAGAAGCGAATAGATTTCTTCACAGGACAAAATACAAAAATATAACCAGTATGCCAATAATAACACATTGTGATGCTTCAAATACCACTTGGATTACTGCACAGATTGGCAAGGGAAGTGCATTTCCCTTCAAACCCTCGTTTTATGTTTTTTTTAAGCTTTTAAGGAAATCTTTCAAAAATGCATGTGTCTCGGTGAAAATATGTGTTCGAGGAATGGGCATTTGAGTTTTTGACAAATACTATTAGTGATCACTACTACACCTGTTGACCCATTTAAAACAAACATTTTTTGGGAAGCAAATTAGCTATAAGTTTTATTTGTGAATAACAGTGTGACTGTGTTTGTATATTGATATTAACAATCTGGTCATGCTTTATGCGGTATAAAACCACCAGTGTTTTTCCTATTCAGCGTGCATAAATGAGCATTTGTTGAATTATTGAAGAACTACACTAAGACATTTTTCCTACTTTTTAAAAGCATAATGTGTGTCAACTTTTGTGCTGTTTGTCAGGCGCTGCCCCGCTGCTCCTTCGGGACAGCTGCCTGTCTCTGCTCCCGTTACGTCTGGTTGCCAGGCAACCAGACGCAATACATCCGGCCCGACCGCCAATCGTATGCGCATGCGCGTCCCGTTGCTAGGCAACGGAATGCTATTCTATCTCCAGCGGCAAGCCGATGGCAGCACCGTTGCCTCTCTTCCATTGGTGGTCAGTACTATTTAAGGCAGCTCCTGGCTCCAAGCCTGTGCCAGAGTATTAGGTCCTTTCCTTGCTCCAGTGTTCCAGTATATATTTGGCTTGTCTGACTACTCTTCTGATATCTAGTGTCCTGTTTGACACGGCTTGTTTGACTATTTTATTTAGATTCCCCTTGTGTATCTCGTTTCCTGGAAGTTACCAACCCGGCCTGTTTGACCTTTCTTTTGGATTTTCCCTGTATATATCGCTGCCAGCACGTTCCCTGAACCGGCTTACCTGACTACTCTCATTCTGCACCTCGCTATTCCACTCAGTGAAGGGCCGCGACCTGCGTGTCTCCTGCAGCTAAGCCTATACTTCCTTGCAGGGGTTCCTGGTGAAAACCAGGGGGCACGTTAGACTCCGCACCTTCCACTGAGTTGTGTCAACGTTATGACACTATTCTTAATCCTGGCTTCAATGTTCCTCCTCTTCACCTTGGGTCTCCGTATGTCTGTGCCTCTTAACAGCACCCTACACTTGAGCTGAGACAACTCTCTTGTCTCTTCAGACTGATAGCAACCATTGTCTCTGCCTTAGACTTCTTAGCATGATTGTTATGTATATGACGTTTCTGGCTGAGCAAAGTAACTGCAAGCACTGGTAGAAGGATGGGTGGGTCTTAAAGGGGCAGCACTGTAGTATATAGCACTGTATCATACTTCAATATATCATATAGCCAAATAAGGACACTTGTGATTTGTACAAACATATGTACATTGTTGACCTTCCTTGTAAAAACGTGCAAATATTTTTATTGATTGAAAATTCAAATTAACACAAAATAAGCACTTGCTATTCGCAACCAATAATCAGTCAGTAAATGACATTATATTGAAATTAGTACGTAGACTCTTTAAGGGAAGCATTAACAGATAGAGGGGTCTTTTGTGCCATTTAGCTAACCTGTCTGTTCTCTAATTAGAGTATATTGTATTATCACATAATGTCCTTTACGAGTGGGTTGTAGCAGTAACAGAATGTAAATTACAGCTACTCATTCTGTTAAGAACAGACATTTATGTGGGGTTGATAAGTCCAAAAAAGGAACAGATGTGAGATCTGTTATATAGCGATTGAGCTATAATGGAGAAGAATTTGTTGTGACTGAGCCCAATAGATGTGATGAATGTAGGTGCTCCGCTGCCAAATGTCCCTAGACAGTGCATTCATGTATTCCTCTATAGGGCTAAACAGTAAAGAGGGAGGTAGGGAAATCTTATATTGCTAGTTCTGGTTGAAATAGAGGAGAATTGAGAAAATATACAGTGTAGTGACAGTCACTATGGCTATAATCATGTTCCCTTTATGATCAGGAGCTTACTTGTGTTTACCCGAATGATCAGAATACAGAGACATCTCATTCAATGGGGAGGAGATAAACATTGCACATAATTTTACTGTTTTCAATAAATATTTACCGTAATTTGGTATAAGAGGTTTTCTGTTTTACCACCTTAAATAAACAGACGTTTAATGAATCGTTACTCTCCTCATTGCAATTTGCATATAATTAATGAACTGAACATGTACTGTGAGCCAACATGTATCTTGTACAAAAAAACACCAATTATTGCACATAGTTTTTAAGAAAGTGTCTGCTTAGTGTCATAGCGTGTTATTTAACCAAAACCATGCATTTCATAATATACTTGTGAACAATAAATCATTAATTTTGTACTGTTGGAGCCAGTCTGGTTCTCGTCAGATGGTGACTGCCTTGCGAGGGTTTCCTAGTCCTCTCACGAGAAGGCTGGCTGTGCCTTGTCTGCGAGAGGCAGCTCTGGGCACTGGAAGGAAGGCCGCGATGCCTAAATAAACACAAACTGCCACAATTAGGAATAATTAGACCACTTAATAATTTCCAACTAAATACATATACGCGCACTCTGCATCTGCAGTCATTTGGGTTATAAAGCACTCATCAAGGGGATTTTCATGTAATAACAACATATTTAAAAGAGTAAAAAAATGCAGTGTATGCTGTGACCTAGACAGGAAAAGGGCAAAGTGCAGGAGCTACATCTTGTGGGGATATAGATATATAGAGATATATATATATATATATATATATATATATATATATTATATATATAATATATATAAGCCTAGTGGCGTGTGTTAGTCTGTGTGTGAAAAAACAAACAAACAAGCTGCAGCGCCACCTGCTGGGCGGAGTTATACACTGACCTACTAAATTCTTAGCATTATCTAATATATATAAAAGTAAAAGCCTAGCGACGTGTGTTAGTGTGTGTGTGTGTGTGGAAAAAACTATTTTCTCAGAAAGGGCTCATCCAATTGACCTGAAATTTGGTATACTGACATCATTTGACAAAAAAATTAGAATAGTGAAGTCAGTTAACTTCCATCATCCCCCCTTCCCCCCGTGGGAGGGGTAGTAAAGGCTAAATTTACGAGTTGAGGGGTCAAACTCATTTTCGTGAGGTAATTTTACCTCATGAACACACATTAAAAAGGGCGCTTGCGTCGGGAAGTAACGCTCTTCCCCTGAGGAGGCCTGGGCTAGGCCCAAATGCATGACAAAAACCTTTTTAAGACCTGAAGTAGCTTGATTTGACTAGAATGCATGAGTATCATGCACGGGTTAACTTGTATGTATATATATATATATATATATATATATATATATATATATATATATTCAAGTGGGGAAAGGACTTCAGCTAATCCAAATAGGTTTTAAATAAAGGAATGTTTGCGATCAAGCAGTATCATCCAATTGCATTGTGTTATAGCTTAGGGAGGAGGACCATGTTCTGCTACAAGTTGGGTGCTGCATAATGATTGGAGCTTAATTTATGTGACCTTTCCACAGGCCACACGAAGGCTTTAAAACAACCTGATTTCACCTTATCAAGAACATTAACATGTGTTTGTTTGTCTTAGCCTAGTGTTGCCCAAGCTGTTTACAGTTTCTATCAATGATAAGCAGTAGGTAAATATCTTGTCCATCTGAACACCTCATTTTTTCTTTCCATCACAGACTTCCAGAATTACCCGTTCTGACAATGAAAAAGACAACGGATGGGATGCTTGGGGCAGCTGGAGTGACTGCTCGCGTACCTGTGGTGGAGGAGCGTCCTACTCTCTGCGGAGATGCTTGAATGGCCGGTCAGTAAGCATTGTATTAATATGAGAGCTCTGTGTTCTGAAGTTTAACAGGGACAGTTCATGCTAGTGGCAGTGAAATATTATACTAGAATGTTTATTCAATGAAATTCAGTATACTCATAGAGTAAAATAGATCTTGGGGACAGGTTTCTATAATTATATAACTGCTTTCTTCATATGTATTTTTCTGGGACACTAATCAGGACCCAACTCCTTTAATTTTATAAACAGTGTGGATATTCTCCAGTTGATACCGTCCTTATCCACGTATCTTTAATCTTTTGAGTGGCAAACTACGTGGGACAAACTACAGCGATCAGCCACAACATTTAAACCACTGAAAAGTGAAGTGAAGTGAATAGCATTGATTATTGTGTTTTAATGGCACCTGTCCAGTGGTGGGATATACTAGGGAGCAAGGGAACAGTCAGCTCTTGAAGTTGATGAAAAATGGGCAAGTGTAAGGATCTAAGTGACTTTGACAAGGGCCATGTTGTGACGGCTAGACGACTGGGTCAGAGCATCTCCAAAATGGCAGGTCTTGTGGGGTGTTCCCCGTATGCAGTGGTTAGTACCTACCAAAAGTGGTCCAAGGAAAGCAACCGAACAGGCAACATGGTCATGGGCGACTAAGTCTCATCGATGTGCGTAGGGTGGGAAGGCCAGCACGTCTGGTCCAATCCCACAGAAGAGCTATTGTAGTACAAATTGCTGAAAAAATTAATGCTGGCTATGATAGAAAGGTGTCATAGCACACAGTGCGTGTATGGGGCTGCATAGCTGCAGAGCGGTCAGAGTGCCCATGCTGACCCCTGTCCACTGCTGAAAGTGCCTACAATGACATGTGAGCCCCAGAACTGGGCCATGGAGCAATGGAAGAAGGTGGCCTGGTCTGATGAATCACATTTTCTTTTACATCATGTGGATAGCTGGGTGTGTGTGCGTTGTTTACCTGGAGAAGAGTAAAAAGAATACACTATGGGAAGAAGGCAAACTGGCTCAGGCAGTGTGATGCACTGGGCAATGTTCTTTAGGGGATCCTTGGGTCCTGGCATACATGGGGATGTTACTTTGACATGTACCACCTACCTATACATTGTTGCAAGTGCACTCCTCCATGGCAGCAGTATTCCCTGATGACAGTGGCCTCATTCAGAAGGATAATGCTCCCTGTCAAACTGCAAAAATTGTTCAGGAATGGTTTGAGGAACATGATAAAGAGTTCAAGGTGTTGACTTGGCTTCCAAACTCCCCAGATCTCAATCCTATCCATGCTTTAATGAGTCAGAGCTGTTTTGGCGGCACAAGTGGGACCTACACAATAATAGGCAGGTGGTTTTAATGTTGTGGCTGATCGGTGTATAATGCCACGAGCGATGGCAGCAACACTTTTAATGCAATTACAGAAAGAAAAGAGCTAGACTCTAGCTGCTAGAGTATTTCAGTTAAAATAACTAAGAAAACTAACACCACCTCCTCGACAGTTGTCTCCAGACCTTATGCACGAGTCAGAGGTGTTTATCAGCAAGGGATGTCGGGTACCACACCTAAGAAACCACAGGGATAAAACAAGATCCAGAGACATAGCAGGCAATGTCAGTGTCAGGCCAGGTACAACAATCCAGAAGATGCAGTAGCCAAAAGGGAGAACAGGGTCATGCCAAGATCAGCAACTATTAGGCAGAGACGGTATCCAAACAGCGTCCAGGAGGATAATCAAAGCCAAAGTCATGGCATGCAGATAACAGGCAAAATCAGGCATAAGCCAGGTTCAAAAGGCCCACCGATTATGTGCCATGGCCTTTTGCATAATACCTATATATTAGTCAGGAGTGTGACCACGTCGGTGTGTCCCAGTACAGCTGCCAATGTTGCGTTGAGTGCGCCTGCAAATCTGTCACAGCAAATTGCACAGACATAATGTCTGGAACTTCCAGAACGATCAACTGCTACTCATCTTACAGTGCCTGACTGTTTGCAAACCATCTCCTTATCAATGGAAGGTAAAAAAAAAACTACAAATAGATGTGTGGACATTATAACTCCAATGAGAAGTTCCCAATCATTTTGCTGATATTGTCTTGAATGTACTTCAGCAGCCTTCTACTGTACCATACTGTATTTTATAATTGGTTTAGAGTGTAATTTTGAGTAATTATTTTTTTAACTCTTTGGTAGTGTCTTTTTTTTAAATGAATGCATGCTACAGTGCCCCCCCCCCATGCATTGGGGAGAGCATTTAAGAACAAATAGTAGGGAGAGATAGTTACTGGGCACAGGAGCAGAATGGTATATTAATATTAAGCGGAAAAGAAAATAACTACAGAACAGCATTAATATTGAGGAATGTTGGTATATACCAATTTTCCTTGTTTTGTTTCTTCATACTGCTAGTAATGATGTATAATTCTCCGCAATTTCACGGACTACCATGACAACCAGTCACATGCACACATTGCAGTGAGTAGAGAGGCTTTATAGCGCCTCTCCGAGCTCTGTCTGCTCTGTGTACTGTTAAATCCCCCTTTCATCTTCCACCCTCTGCCTCCATACGGCATGCTGAGAGCTGTGAGCCTGTGTCTCTGTAACTAGCAGCCATATAGTACAATTTCCAGAGAGATTTTAAAAAAGAGATAGTGATTTGTAGAAGGGAAACTAAGAAAAATTGCTTTCAGTTTCATGCTTAAAAGATATTTAACTTGCTATTTGAAGAAAACAAAAATGAAGCTTCTTTGTGTGATTTCTACTGTAATTGCATATTTTTGGACCATAAGATTCCCTCAAAAATGCTCTGAATTTTGCGGTCTGGAAACATTTTGTTGTGTGGACTCACCGTGGTGCTGAATCATATCTATCAATCACACAGTATAGAATAGCAATCAGTTGTTTTAAAGTATTGCAAGTAATCTCCATCCCTTTTACTCACTCCACTGTAGCTTCATGCTCTGTGCTTTACATGTAATTATAAAACACCAACAACTTTTGTCAGTATGATGAATTATTATCCTTACACACAGATGATTAACTCAGGGGGCTTTTCTAATGGTGAAGAGAAAGCAAGCATGCTAGTAGCAGAACTAGTCTGACAGGGATGAAAACCATGGCAACACCAGGGGGTATATTTACTAAACTGCGGGTTTGAAAAAGTGGAGATGTTGTCTATAGCAACCAATCAGATTCTAACTGTCATTTTGTAGAATGCACTAAATAAATGAAAGCTAGAATCTGATTGGTTGCTATAGGCAACATCTCCACTTTTCCAAACCCGCAGTTTAGTAAATCTAGCCCCAGGTTCCTGTTTCCTTGCCATTTCTCCTCAGCAGCTGAACTGAATTGACAGCTAGTTAAATTCCAAAGGAATTTTAAAATTTATATACTGTTTGGATTGGGGCATATTGCTTTTCAGTCTATGAATATTTTATAGCCGTTGAATAGTTTTTATTATTTGCAAAACGCGTGATAACCCATTCGTTTTAAGCAGTGCTTATTTTCTGAGCACGTCCCCACTAAATGGTGACATAAGTGCTTGTCTGCCACCAACAATCCGACCCCCTCAATTCCATGTAATTGCATGCACGACTTTCCCGACTCCTTGCAGGACAACTCAATAGGGGCCAGAGGCTGTGTGGGACTGAGTCACAACCCCCCCCCCTCTATAATAGACTTCCTAATACACTTCATACTCAATTCCATTTCTCACTCTCTGCCTGGTATTTCATCACTCCCCCAACCTGCAATTTTTTCCCTCTCCCTGGCAATTCATTTCCTTCTTTCCATCATCGTGACCCTTCTGTAGTTTGCCCGCCATAGTTATATTTCCACCCTCTTTCACCTCATGTAATTAATTTGCCATCCTCTTTCTCCCAATGCAATTCTTTTTGCCATCCTCCCTTACTGCCTGTAACTACTATTCGTCTAGTGTCAGACACCTAGCACTTAGGTAACCACCTGTTCTCTTTTTAAGACATCTATACCCTTCTACTCCAAGGTGGACAAGGGTTGGAACACTTCACCAGGGCTGGAGTGAGACTAAAACTTGGCCTTGGCATTGAAAGCCCGGTTCCTGCTCGCCAAACCCCACACTTTTCACACAAGGTCTGGCAAGCAGGCTCGTTCATTGAATTAGGGGATAGCTTGTGCTAATGTACACTTAAAGTTTGTTATACAAGAAGTTTTTACTATTCCCATGGGATTGAATAGCCCCCCCCCCTCCTAATGTAAAATGTTCATAATAGGCATAAGTTCATATTTTGGTAACATATTCACTTTTACTGCATTAATGATCTTGTCTGTCATTTCTAATCCTTGAGGTTGATAAAAGACAGAAAACAACTAGTTTCCCTAATTCTGGGCCTTTATTTTCTGAACTACCGTGTATGCATTCTTTCCAAATACATATTAAAGTTCAAATTTATTCCAGAGTTAGATCATTAAACCACTCCCACCCCATGAGCGATATAATGGTTTTGCTATTTTGGGATTGTCATCAATTGTCACTGAGACATCCCTTTACTTCCCACTCACAAAGCAGAAGGCGCAGGAAAATGTCACAGACTCTTAGATATCAGCTTAATTTCCTTAAGGGAGAATTTACCCCAATATTGAACATTTCATATATATAGCTATAATGAAGATAAATACACGGTTCAGTCTTACCCTGGCGTTACAATGAATTTTTGTTTAAAAGTAAATTTTTATTTAGTACTTCTTTAACCCTCCATCACAAACAACTACAGCAACTCATACATCTCATATACAGTGTAGAAAGGTCATGTGATTTGTAACAAAAGGGACAAATGGTAAAGCAGACTCAGTTATGTTTGCTGAGGCATCACTTCCAATGCCCCTGGTATGAATTCACCAATCTGCAGTCTGTGCAAATCATTTCTGTTACCTAAGAGACTGCAGGTTAATTACAAAGGCCCTCTTACCTCTGTTAATGCCCAGTATTGTTTATTATGGTGTTTCTTCCCAGTTGTAGAGCGCTGCATAGTATGCTGGCGATATATAAATGCATACAGTGGGTATATACAGTGATATGCCATGCTGTCACTTCTCCTACTGGTTTCATTGTAAACATTCTAATTCCATTCACTAACATTACCATTACATTTTTATACCACAACGGCTAAATTTTCACTTTGACCACTGAATACATGTTAATAATAAAGTTAATCATATAGGAGGGCAGTGCTACTATAAGCAGTGTTCACTTTCTCTAATATATAAAACATACAACGTGCTGGACAGATTCAGTGAAATATGCATATATCCGTAATTTAGGTATGTTAGTTAACTGTTATATTATAACAGTGTTTCCACCATACTTGCCAAGTTGATGCTGCTGTCTTCCGGAAGCCTGCCAGGGGAGGGGGGCGGGGTGCCAAAAATTGCGTCATTTTGGACCCACCCCCTGTGACGTAATGACGCAAACGTGCCATTTTACACCGGGACGCACGGCCAAATGCCGCGGTTCACGGAGAATCACGCCATTTTGGACCAAATTCTGCCCACTTCACTAGAAAGTGGGCAGAATTCGGGAGATTGCCATACTTACCCGGGAGTCCGGGAGACTCTCCCAAGATGCGAGAGTCTCCCGGACATTCCGGGAGAGTTGGCAAGTATGGTTTCCACAAATTAGCAGATTGCCACTAATTGTATTATTAATACTGGGCTCATTATTAACTAATTTAATTGATAAAATGCTTCCACCACTGTATGATCTCCGAGTACTCTGGTATAGAGTGACTTTTATTTTATGCAAACTATCCGATTGGCTGTACCTATCTCACGCTCTATATCTGTATGTATGTCTTTCTGTTATATCTGTCTGTAATACTTTCTATCTGTAATATTCTGTATATGTTATATCTCTTTAATACATTTGTAAAGTCATGTGATTAAAGCCAGCTAACTATAAATATGAGGTATGATTTAGTATTCTTAAATTCAAATTCCACTCCATTCTATTTTAGGAGCTGTGAAGGCCGGAACATTCGTTACAGAACATGCAGCAATAATGTAAGTCTGAATGCCATTATTAATTTCCTTTCTTTCATTGTCTCCAAGTTCCCGAAATCTAAAGTTGGTGAAAGTCCCTGTCTCTGTTTTCCTACTTCTTCCTTTACTTCATTTGAAGTAATTGACAGCTCGGGGCTTTGAACTAACACTTCCCGATGCTGTCTCTCCTCAAGTCTTCCTGCCAAGCAGTGATTCACAGTGTTTTATGTGTGTCAGAAGGAAGTTGCACTTTAGAGAGGATTTAAGACACACTATTTTTTATCTAGACGTAGCCAATATTTATACAAGTGTTGTCTACAAAAAGGAGACATTTTTGTCCATTTAAATGAAGGGATTTCTCGACACTTATTCTATGAAAGCATATCTTATTGTTTATTACACTTGTATTGTTTAATTCTGATTGTGCTATGAGAAGTGAATGTTTGTTATATTTCCTGTAGCACAACACTGGCCTCCTGTGGTCAAAATCTGTAATAAATAGGATGTGTCATGTGAAATGCAGGTGCAACACAACACACAAATGACAAATAGATATAAAATAAAGCTAGAATCCTGTTGGACACACATGAACATAATATGCTAATACAATAAAAAGCTTAAACTTTTAGAAAGTGCTTTAAAGTTCACTTGGTATAGTGGAAGTGGAAGTCAGTATTTCTGAGGTTGAATTACTGGTCACATCATGGGCCTGATTCATGTTTGTACGTACATTCATCTGCTTAGCGTATCTTGCGTACAATGGGTCTGTGCATGCCCAGGACCATGCACCAATGAATGTAATTACCTGCAATTCGTGTCCAATCGCAAGTGACACTTACGACTGCCTAGGACTTGAGAGGTGAAACAGGGAAGGTGAGGGGGGACTAACGTAGGCCGGGTACAGTGAGGGCGTTCCCACGCAGATGTGGCCTATTCAAGTCCTGGATTTCTCGTATGTGCGCTTGTTTACAGCCATATCATTTGCACCCATTACAGGGCTAGTGTAAGTGCCCACTGTTAGTGATGACTGTCACTACATAGTCTTCGATTTAAAAAGTACATGTATGTGTGTCATTTGCTAGCACATAAAATCTGTATGCAAATGAGAGACTATAAAAAAAGCATTCTCTGTATAGTGCGCATTGAAGGCATCTTTATTTATGTAATTGATGTAAAAAAAATAATAATAATTGAAATGTAATATTTATATAAATTATTATGCTGTTTTTATTTTATTTCATGATCAAACATTTTTTTTATGCTTTCTGATATGACCTTTTATACATATGCTTGTGCAATTACAAAGGTGGTAAGGGTAACCGAAGGTGACAAGAGAGGGGTAGGGGGCAAATGGGGAAAAGGAGGGACGGAGGCATCAGGAGAAAGGCGGGTCCTGTCTGTGAGAGCTTACAGTCAAAAGGGGAATGATTGGAGCGGAAGAGCGAGGGGATGACACATAGAGGAGGTGAAGGAGGGTGGGCAGTATGGAGGGGGCAGGTGGTGGTCTGGTAGCCTTTGGTTAATAGGTGAGTTTTGAACAGGTCTTTCTTCCGGACATTATTCACAGTGAATTGCTTCCTTGTCTTGCCACTTGACCTCCCCTACATAAGAATACAGAAGTTGGTAAGTACGCCTAAGACTGTTGAAGGAGGCCGTTTTGTAGTCTGAGCTAATGTTTATTGATATGTAGTTTAGTAATTCACTAGGAACTAGTATCTCACGAATATGAGCCAGTCAGTACCTTAGTGATGTCTCTGGTTCCTAGGAAATTAAAGTGCTCTATCTTGGCTCAGTCTAGATGGTTGCTCCCAATGTGTGTAGGTGTCAGATCCACTGAAATAAACTTGTTTCACATAGAGATACATTTGTCACTTCACTCTTCCTGCACTGGAAAACTGATATCGATACTCTGCTGTTAACGTTTAGATGCTTGCATTTGATACATGTTAGTCTTCCCCCTCCGACTTCAAATCTGCTGACACCTCACCAGATTTTTTGCCCCATCCCCTCGTTCACTCCTAGCAGGGACGGGCTGCCTGTGGCCACACTCTACGGGCATGGGCTGCCTGCGGCCTCACACTACGGGGACGGGCTGCCTGTGGCCACACACTACAGGGACGGGCTGCCTGCAGCCACACACTACGGGCACGGGCTGCCTGCGGCCTCACACTACGGGGACGGGCTGCCTGTGGCCACACACTACAGGGACGGGCTGCCTGCGGCCACACACTACGGGGACGGGCTGCCTGCGGCCACACACTACGGGGACGGGCTGCCTGTGGCCACACTCTACGGGCACGGGCTGCCTGCGGCCTCACACTACGGGGACGGGCTGCCTGTGGCCACACACTACAGGGACGGGCTGCCTGCAGCCACACACTACGGGCACGGGCTGCCTGCGGACACACACTACGGGGACGGGCTGCCTGTGGCCACACACTACAGGGACGGGCTGCCTGCAGCCACACACTACAGGGACGGGCTGCCTGCAGCCACACACTACGGGCACGGGCTGCCTGTGGCCACACACTACAGGGACGGGCTGCCTGCAGCCACACACTACGGGCACGGGCTGCCTGCAGCCACACACTACGGGCACGGGCTGCCTGTGGCCACACACTACAGGGACGGGCTGCCTGCAGCCACACACTACGGGCACGGGCTGCCTGCGGCCACACACTACGGGCACGGGCTGCCTGCGGCCACACACTACGGGCACGGGCTGCCTGCGGCCACACACTGAGGACCCACCTCCCCCCATGCTAACAGAAGTAAATGTGAGACCAGTGGGGATGGTCCAATCCCTGTGCGAACAACATTTGCTTGTAAGATTACTGTTCCAATGCTGTAGATTGTTCAGTCCCTGCCCACTTCCTCTCCTGCATGTACATATGTAACTAGTAATGACAATGGATACAATAGATGTTCTGATCATAGCTAAGGGAACTCAAAACACCTTTTAATCCAATGAATTAAGCACACGTTAATGCAGTTGACAAATAGGTAGGAAAAGCAGAAAACGTCTGTTCTAACTTGGTGGGTATGTGCATAGACCAGGGTTTCCCAAACCCAGTCCTCAGGGCTCCCTAACAGTGCAGGTTTTCCATATCTCCTTGCTGGAGCACAGGTGTATTCATTACTGACTGACACATTGTAACAGATCCACAGGTGGTCCTAATTATGTGATCCTGAAAACCTGCACTGTTAGGGAGCTCTGAGGACTGGGTTTGGGAAACCCTGGCATAGACGTTTAAACATTTTAAACTGCTGACCCTGCAATCCCAGTTCCTTTTGAGCATTATCACAAAATGTATGTTGTAAATAGATCCGTTTCCCTTTCATTTGCTGTGTGTACCTTTATACTTTGTTATGCTCTGTCTGCTGAAAGTTTACTTAAACAACCTCTTATGCACAAATGAAAACAAACTTATGACAGGCATGAGTCTGCATACAGCTTCAGGATTCTGGAGAGAACAGAGCGTGGCCTCACATAATATACATGTCTTTATAATCAGAAAACCAGAATTATTTTACAGTGAAATTGGTTTCATGTGTTTATATCTGTCAAGTGCTTTCATGGTAAGAGCGTTTACATTGATGCTGCTCAGTCACAATCTGTTGTGCTGCCCACATGCTGCTATGGTTTGTAATGTATACAATAATTATGATATTGTTTATTTATTATTAGAACCATAGGACTGATTCATAGCATGTAAAGACATTTACCACGTCAGGGGCAAACGCAGGATTTGAGGAGGGGGGTTTCCACGCCACGATACAAGTGGGCGTGTCCAGTATGTGTAGGGGCGTGGCTACAAACACACACCGTGTCAAACACACAGATATGTAAGCTGTCACATACACACACATACATACATAAACACACACATACACACATACATACATACATACATACATAAACACACAGGCATGTAAGCTGTCACATACATAAACACACAGGATCAAGCACACAATTATGTAAGCTGTCACATACACACATACATAAACACACAGGATCAAGCACACAGATATGTAAGCTGTCACATACACACACATACATAAACACACAGGATCAAACACACACACATGCAAGCTGTCATATGCACAGACAAACACATACAAACATTCTTACCTTCTGCTGCTGCTGCCTCCTGCATAACACCATGCTGGCCGTGTGGGAGGAAGCGGCGGGGCCAAACTGCCGGCAGAGAGCTGTGCTCACACAGCAGGCGACTGACTGGGAGACGATCCCAAGCTACAAGCAGTAGTGGCTGGTCCCGGGATAGGGGTCAGCCACTGTAAGCATACAGCACCCCAGGTAGGACAGGGGTTTCTGGGGACTAGGAAACCCCCCCTGGGTGTGCCCCTGCTTGTCTCATATTGCTTTATAGACTTTAAAAGACATTGTTCTATATCAAACTTGAGAGCCATTGACTCTCCAGCTGTTGTAGAACTACAGGTCGGAGCACACCCTGCCAGTGCTTATAGTTCTACAACAGGCGGAAAGTGACAGGTTCCCTAACTGCAGTAAGGTCTGTGTTGCTCCCCTGACAAGTCAAACATACATACCCTTTATCACTTTCTCTCTTTTTTGATTTTTGTTTTATGTTCAGATGTCACATTCTAAAGCTATGATGTAAATTGAAGACTTTTGGATAAGCCTTTGGAATCCATTCACCAAAAAAGTTATAAGGGCTGCTTAACAATCCAATATGTATTTAGATTCTATGCTTCAATACACCAGGCTTTATTTAGAGGAGGAGAATGCTGTAATATTTTGTCTATGTTATGAAAAGTATTGAGTAGCCTGAAAACCTAATGAGTTTATGACTGCAGTGATTATCTCACTTATGTATGAGATGTGAAGAGGTAATCAATTTATTGTACTAGAAGTAGAGATGCTAAGGTCAATATAAGGTATAAGTGAATGATTTCACATTCCAAATGTGAAGGTAAATGCTGTAAAAGGGATCTGTCACAGGGGTAAACATTGGATTTTCTTGGGTAGGATTCTGTAATTTTTTTTATATGCTATAATTCAGGTTTGTTCTATGTATAGCACAGATATAAATATACTGACATCATGGAACCCTGCTCTGTTATATTCTACAGAAACTATTGTACAATAAAGAGAGGGCATATACCACTTGCTCCTCATCAGTTATACAATCCACCCACATCCCCCTAAATATATTTGTTAAAGTATAGTAAACATTTGTAGACTTTGGAATATTCAGACAAATAAAGTGGTAGAGAACTGGTTTAGATTACATTAAGGACGGCTACACACAAACACTTTCCTGGTGCTAGTAGTGAGTTTTGATTTGAGCTGGGTTCTTTACATTTGTTGAGTGAAATACTGAAAGTACACACAGGGGGTATTCAATTACGATGCGCGGCTACGCGTGTCAAGTGTCATTAGGGGTATGGACATAATCCACAATGTTGCGGTACCGGGAGCTGTGCAGCAGCTTATAATCGCGAATGCTAAATGAATATGCCCCACAGTGTCCAGAGTGAATGCTGAATGGACAAATCCTGTTCTTGTACACACATCGTTTTACCTCAGGTGCAGTCGCCTGTGTCCATTGTGGTGGCCGTAGCCAGAACAGCTGTCACTACAGAGAGGATTGATCAGGTCATTAAACCTCTGTACCTCTCAATCTCTGTACTCACTTGAAATTGAATTGTGGCTCCCACAATGGTCCATATGTTGGCAATCAGCTGAACTAATCTGATCAGAGATTAAGGCCTCGTACCCACTGGCAATTTTTTTTGTTAATTGCATTTGATATGAATTTTTGTTGCTAGCGCTTTCAGGTCAATGCAGGTCATGGTAGACTTTCCCAAAATATTTACTTTGCTGTAAATGCATTGAAGTGAACAAGGTACATTCAGAAAAATTAAACACTCCTGAGCGCTAGTAAAATTTAAATTCCTCTGACATTAGAACATTAAAAGCATTCTATATTCTAGGTTATTGTTGTTGTTCAATTAGTTGTTACTAGTAGCATTTGTGAGAGTAGTCAATTAGGATTAAGTTCAGTTATATATATTATATTGGTAAAAATGGTGTAATGATTTAAGATTGGGTGATCGCTAACGTTTTCAGCTACGGGTTAAGTAAAATCGGCCCATGCTTGCTTCTCAGTTACAACAATAATAAAGTATATTTACTCCAGATGTTAGCACATTTATTGAATAGTTAAAGCGCTCAGTCCCAGCATACAATACCTTTCACTCTGGTCCTGTTTTGAGATGTTAACCTTACTGAAAGGCCAGTGTCATACAAATCTGCACATCAATAAGGTTTTGCTCAAGTACATTCAGTTCATGTTTTCACTATGCACATTTCTTCATTTACTTAAAGGGTAGGCCTGTGTTTTCAACCACTTTCCAGAATTCTTAGTATAATTTGAAATAGAATCTCGTCTCAAATAATATGTTGTTTTTCTGGACGTCGTTTTGATGTGCATAGTTTAAGTGTTTTGATACTTTATCACTTTATTGAAGTATAATAACTCTGAGCAACCATTTTTCTTAACCTTCAACTTTATGGCTGTCCTCTCATCCACTGTTTATCTTTAAAAGATAGAATGATAGTCGACACTGCTAGAAACATTAGGGGAACAATTTCCCTACTTTCCCTAGTGCAGTGGTTCCCAAACTTTTTCAGTTTGCGGCACCCTTAGAGTCTTTATAATTTTTTCAAGGCACCCCTCCAAAATAATTACGGAGCAGTCCTGTTTTATAAGTAGTTGGGTCAAAATAACGTTATAAGTATTTAGGTTAGGACAGAAATACTTAATAAGTTTTTTGCAAAAATAATACACATAAATCCAAGGGAAAATAATATTTTTATATTTTTTTTTTTCAATTATATTTCTGTCAAAGAATAATTTACAGCTAATATTCAGAGGAATAAGATCAAACAAAATAAAACAACAGCATGTACAAAAATCATCACACTGTGCCCATTTACAATCACACTGTGCCCTCCTTCATCCACACACTCTGTGCCCCTTCATCCACACACTCTGTGACCTCCTTCATCCACACACTCTGTGCCCTCCTCACTCTGCCCCTTCTTCATCCTCACTCTGCCCCTCCTTCACCCTCACTCTGCCCCTCTTTCATCCTCACTCTGCCCACTCCTTCATCCTCACTCTGCCCACTCCTTCATCCTCACTCTGCCCCTCCTTCATCCTCACTCTGCCCCACTTCATCCACACTCTGCTTCTCTTCATCCTCACTCTGCCCCCTCCTTCATCCACACTCTGCCCTCTCCTTCATCCACACTCTGCCCTCTCCTTCATCCACACTCTGCCCTCTCCTTCATCCACACTCTGCCCTCTCCTTCATCCACACTCTGCCCCTCCTTCATCCTCACTCTGCCCCTCCATCATCATCACTCTGCCCCTCTTCATCCACACTCTGCCACTCTTCATCCTCACTCTGCCACTCTTCATCCTCACTCTGCCCCCTCCTTCACTCTTTTGCTCCTCCATTGCTGTTTCCTATCACCATTTCCCCTCCCCTTTCTTTACTTGGCAATTTTTCTTCTATCTTTTCTTCTGTTTTCTTACCAATCCGACGGCGCCTGGGACCCAGCATCCACCTCTTTCCTGTCGCTTCTCACTGAATATGTCAGGCATGATGACATCACGTCCGACATTCTGTGAGGAGGGAGAGGGATGCTGGGTGCCGGGTGCGGCCGGATTGTTTTTTTTATTTTATTTCCTGGTCTCGGTGGCACCCCTGTGACAGCGCCGTGGCTCCCACTTTGGGAACCGCCGCCCTAGAGATTGAATGCTAGCACGAGCTAGAAATCCTGGTACATACACTATTTGGACAAAAGTATTTGGCCACACCTGTTAATTACTGAATTGAGGTGTTTCACTCAGACCCGTTGCCAGAGGTGTATAAAATCAAGCACCTAGCTATGCAGTCTCCACTTGCAAACATTTACATTTTGTATTTGATGCAAAATGGGTCGTTCTGAAGATCTCAGTGACTTAAAGCGTGGTACTGTGATAGGATGCCACCTTTGCAATAAGACGATTCGTGAAATTTCATCCCTGCTGGATATTCCACGGTGGAACATCACGTAAAATATATATGCAATACCCAAACAAAACTATGCCATATATCTGACATAGTAGAAACCTACCAGAGTTCCACTGCTTTAATTTTAGTGATCATATCTGTTGTATGTGGATTGTATTCAAATAAAAACAAATTTTACTGGATTTCCAGCTGAATGAATAGTAACTGGAAAGCAGAGCTAGACTTAGCATTAGACATAGTAGACATGTGCCTAAGGATGGTAGAGGCTGGAGGAGATGTGGGTCAGACTTTCACCAGCAAATAAAAGTTAACTAAGGGTCTGAGAAAAATGACATTCTGTGTCATCTGAGGAGTTGATAGTGCTCAGGGGTGTAACAATAGCTAAAGATGCCCATCCGGCTGCTATAGGGCCTGGAGGCACAAGGGGCCTAGTGCGATTCAGGCCCCTTAGGCTATAGATATGTGGGCTCTTTGTGTGCTATGTATATCAGCCAAGGAGTCTCTACACTTTTACCAGGGATGTAACCTTGAAATTCTTGTCACAAAAGCATTGCTTTGCTCTGTGAGAGTTGCAGAAAGCCTTAACAACATTAATTTGTGTTCTTGTTTCAGGAACTTCGAGCTTGCCTGATAAACATGGCTGTCACAGAGCAGCGTTGTGTGGGCCGGTGAAAAGTGGTTAAGTCCTTCAAAATGTTGCTATGGAGACCTTTTATTCCTAATTATACCCCTGATAGTGCAACTAGTTTCTGATCTAACACAGGACTAGTGAAGCTTAGATGATGTTCTGAATAAGTGCGATGTTTCTAGTGGAAGAGGTCGGGATTAGGATGCCAATGTTTGGGCAGTTACAGCTGTCAATTTTGCAAATCCTGTCCTAGTGAAGGGTGCAATTTTTACATTGTAATTCTGAACGTGTAGATGTGCACAATTCCCCATATATAGGCTAATAATGTGCATTGACTCCTTAATTTTGCAGGACTGTCCCTCTGATGTTGGAGACTTCAGGGCCCAGCAGTGCTCAGCACACAACGATGTCAAGTACCAAGGACAGTATTATGAGTGGCACCCAGTCTACAATGATGCCACTGCTCCCTGTGCACTCAAGTGTCAAGCTGTGGGGAAGAACTTCGTCGTGGAGCTAGCACCTAAAGTCCTGGATGGTACACGGTGTAACACGGAGTCCCCAGACATGTGTATCAGTGGTATCTGCCAGGTAGGTGTCTTTCTAACAAGCATGATCACAAGCATCCCAATAGTCTTATTGTTGATTTATTGACCACATCAATTTTAGAGCATGTAATTGCAATTTTCAGAAATATAAATGGAAAAGATCATGGGCCTGATTCATTAAGGATCTTAACTTAAGAAACTTCTTATTTCAGTCTCCTGGACAAAACCATGTTACAATGCAAGGGGTGCAAATTAGTATTCTGTTTTGCACATAAGTTAAATACTGACTGTTTTTTCATGTAGCACACAAATACTTGATAGCTAATTTGTACACTGAAATTTAAAGTTGATATGTGTGTGCTACATGAAAAAACAGTCAGTATTTAACTTATGTGCAAAACAGAATACTAATTTGCACCCCTTGCATTGTAACATGGTTTTGTCCAGGAGACTGAAATAAGAAGTTTCTTAAGTTAAGATCCTTAATGAATCAGGCACCCCGTTCCATTGATTTGGATGAATAGGTCCAAGCTTCACCCTTCTGCAATGTTACATGTGAGCTATTAAAATATTCTGTTCATATTGTTTAGCAACCCTCCTTCATCTGAGTAATTCCATTTTTAATTTTCATCGTTGAACTGTATAATGCGTCATTAATAAAGAGTTTTTAGTTGAGGGGTTCAATTACATGTCCTAATTCAAACCTTTGAATTCAAAATGTGAGCATTTTTCTTTTGTGTGCATATCTTCCTTTTCTTGCCAAATTCTTTATATACTTTCATTAGCCAAAAAAAAAGCAAAAGTAAAGGAGGTTTTCATTTCATCGCTGGCGCTCGTGTCTGATGTAACTTTGTCAGCAAATACACGAGTTTGGTGATATCAGCCAATTAAATGGACCATAAAACTGACACTGCTTGAAAAAGCGATTCTCAGTCATCTCCCTGACATCAGGGCTTTTCCTCTCAGAATGGAAAAAACGACAGACTTCATTTCAATTTCAATCAGAAAATATTTTTTTAACACTAGTTGTAAAATGGTGGTATGTATTGGCCAGCCCAGAATTATTTGAAACTACATAAAGAATAGTATATTCGGCAAGGAATAATATATACATGTTCATAAAACTGAAATGGAAAATGATATGTTTTATATTGCCATTTGTCTTGATAGATTTTAGCAACAAAAGGAAAAGAAAATTCTTACTGTTTTGTGAAGTACAAAAAAAAATAACACAGGACAAGGTTAAATACAGGACTTGCATATATTTAGTTTTTGTTATTAAGATGGGGAATGTATCTTTCGTATTTAATCACATATACATTACCATGGTAAATTATTTGTGTTTGGTTATAATGACAGAAATATACCAACGTATGTATGCCTTGCAAACATACCAACATCGGAATTGTACAGTGTATATTATTCCTGCCGTAGAATAGGCTACAAGTTGTTTTATCCATTTATGAGAGATTAAATAGAGTTGATTATGCATATAAACAGCGGCACTAAATACAATGCTAAGACAGACAGATGGACGTGTAGCCAAATAAATTATATAAACGTGGAGAGATATGATTGCTAATTAATTCCGCAGCGCTGTACAGAGAACTCACATCAGTCCCTGCCCCATTGGAGCTTACATTATAAATCCCCTAACACACAGACACACAGACAGAGAAAGACTTAGGGCAATTTAATAGCAGCCAGTTAACCTACTAGTATGTTTTTGGAGTGTGGGAGGAAACCAGAGCACCCGGAGAAAACCCACACAAACACAGGGAGAACATACAAACTCCACACAGATAAGGCCATGATGGAGAATCAAACTCATGACCCCAGTGCTGTGAGGCAGAAGTGCTAACCACTAAAGCTGGATACACACTACAGAAATTTCGACCAACTTTTTATTGCCGAGCGATTTTACATGCGATCGCTTGGTCCATGGACTGCATACACACTAGCCTTGTTTAGGACGATAAAGGGAAGAGCGGACGTGCATTTAGCGACTTTTTACAGCCATGTTGTCGTGAGCAATGACTGTAATTTCGTACTCACTGTTGTGGATCGGTCGGAAGTTTATACACACTACACAGCGGAAACGAGATTGGAACGAAAATATTAAACGGTACGACCAACCAAATGAGGCGACAATCGTCCATTTGGGCAGACTTTTGACCATCGTGTCACTGCACACACTGACCCGACTTTTGAACGAGCGGTCATATGTCTGCTGTTTGAGACGATTATTGGACGAAAACAGTGTACCCAGCTTAAGCCACCGTGCTCCCCCTTTGGAACATCTGTGAGACGCTTCATGGCTAATTGAATTCACCCCTTAGTTTCAATTAACTATTCCACCTGTTGGGCCAGTAGAATCGTATCTATGTAGATATATGTATTTTCTGTCTTGGTTAGACTCAGAAGTTTAAAGCTTGTATGGTGTTTCTCTCTTATACTCTCTATTTTTTCTCTTTTATGACACAATTTTACTCAGCACTGTACATTGTTTTCGAGGCACGGTTTCCCTACCCAATTAAGCAATTTAAATATAGATAAGCGGGTGAGAGGGAAATATATATAATACTTAAAACAGTAACCTACTGCATGCATCTTTCACCCATTGTTTCCCGAGGTCAGTTCAACTGAAAATAATGTCGGCCTTTCAGAAATGAGTTGGCCTTGATCTCCCAGTTTACAAGTCTGATGTTGGTAGTTTTCATATTGCAAGTTAAATATTTTAGCTATAATGATGATGAAGTGAAGAGAAGAAAGTTCTGTGATTCGTTTTGGAGAAATTAAGATTTCAGAAATGTTTAAACAATGTTGCATTTCTTCAAATTGTTGTAGGCTTATTTAGGAACTCACAGGACCTTACCATGTTACCGTTACCTCTTAGGCTTTATTGCCAAAATATCATATTCACTATGTCCTTACACAGTGTTCTTCAGTGATTTCTCTCTTCACTTATTCTATGTTTTACAGTTACTGGCAGATGCTAAATAATCCGCATTTGTAGTTTTTGTACTTAAACGCCAAATCCTTGCTTAATTCACCAGTGTGACATTTTTAGATGTTTAATTCAAACGTACTATACGTTGTGATTGTAATAAATGTCTTAGGTACTGCATAAGTTGGCATGTAAAGCAATTCCATACTTCTGTCCAGAACGTGCAGTCATGCATCTTGTCAGTACATGTCATATACCCAATAGCCACTACTGTATTATCTTCACTGTGAAAGGAGAAGTGGGCAGTGGGCAATCAGAAAATAATGACATAAAGGCATTTGTGCTGCTCTCGGCATATACCTGAGTAGGGCTGTACTATGCCCTTGTTATTTGTGATGACCACAGGAATTTACCATAAAGCCCAGTTTACTATAGACAGTTACAAACACCACAAAGAAGTACAGTGCATACAGATATATGAAGTGGGATGTGAATGTAATATTATGTTGGATCTAACCTGTGGGAGACAATAAAGAAGTTTGCCCATAAAGCTATATAAAGTAGATCTAAAAGAGACACAGATAAACTTCAAAATAAGGACTATAGCTCCAAGATGGGGACAGTAGAGACAGATCCTGAATTTACATGTAAAGTCCTTCAGTGGAGTTTTGCCTTTGCAATTGCACCATTTCTGGTATGTATTGCTGCCCAGCTGTACTGACAGCATGGAGAGTAGAGCGCAGTCAGGGCTGGGTGGATATTTACAATCTCCTGACATTGGACGTCTGTAATACAGACAGCACCTGATTGTATGCGGGGCTTACTACTTAATTATCCACACAGGGCCGCAAAGAGGAATTTTGGTCCTGTACTTTCTGCCCCCCACCTGACCCCCCCCCCCACACACACACGCACAAACACACACATAGCCAGAGTAGAGATGTGTGCCACCAAGTAGCGACGCCACTGACGAAGGGGGCGTGGTTACATAGTGATGGGGGCGTGGTCAACATGGGCCTCTTTACACATGACATTATGGGGGGGGAATTCAATTAGCCACAAAGTGTCTCTGGAACATCCGTGAGACACTTTGTGGTGGAGATTTTGACAGGTATGAGTGGAGATTTCTACCGTAATTGCCGACATTGTGCACGGTGAGGTGTCCGTGCATCACATCGCCAGCAATTAAATTATGCACATTAAAATGGTGTAAAACTCACCTACATGTTATTGCAGCTTTCAAAACGCCACCCCGCTAGACAAAAAAAAAAGTAATTTAATTTTTTTCATTTTCATTTATCTACCTGGCAGCAAAATCCCCCAGACAGGCCTGGGCCCCTGTAATTTGTAATTTGTACCCGCCTCCCCCTTCCCCCCTGCTTCCCCTACCTTTATTAAGAAGAGCAAGGTCACATGTCTTCCTTCCTGCAAGCAGTAAATTAACACCATGGTTACTGACACTGAGTGGAGTAAGGATAGTAGAGTATTCCTCCTGTCCTGCCCCTACAACACTCACAGTGTCAGTCAAGGTGGACACAATAGAGTGATTGCAGGTAGCTTGTGTCACCTAGAGCTTCTTCCTGCAATCAGTTGCCATCATCCTCCTTGTTTACTTATAAGGCACCACAGAACGCGCAGCAATGGACAGTTCACATGAATACAACGTAACAAATGAATACACAAGTATACATAAGTATAATAACAAATACAGTTAAGCATCATAGCAGACTCAAGCCAAGTATGCCCTGTGTATGAGTAAACAGTGCTCACACAATGAATTTAGCATAGGACATCATAGGAGCAAACAAGGTAGATAGACAGACATGAGACATAGGGTAGAGAGGACCCAACCCATGGGATCTTACATTCTAGAGGGAGGAGCTAGTGAGAGACAATAGGAGTAAATGAGATACAAGGAAGTGGATGGAGTGGAAAAGAGGGTCTTGGATGGGGTTTGAAGGAGCGTTTGAAGGATTGTAGGTTGAGAGATTCTAGCAGATTGAGGCAATTCCAGAGGTCTGGAGCAGTCCAGGAGAAGTCTAGAAAATGGGAGTGGGAGAAAGTTATGAGAAGGAATAAGAGTTGAAGCGCATAGCAGAGATGAGTGTATGAGCTGGGATGTATCTTGTGACAAGGTCAGAGATATAGCTGGGGAAGCAATAGAGAAAGTGTGGCTGATGAACAGAGCGTCAGGGAGAGCAAAACAAACTAGGGGGCGGAAAGTTAGGTGAGAACCTTGTGTCTTATGACTTTGGCACTAGAGACAAGGGAACATCACTGATTGGGCAGAATTGTGACCAATCCATTTATGTCTTTCATAAGCTGCACACATTATGCCCTAGCTCAGTATGCAAGAGGAATTCAGTCTGTAGCATTGACAGCTCTGCCTGCTGACGCTACGCAATTTGGAAAATATATACACCAACATTTTCTCTATTCATTGGTGTTCACAGAAGTTGAGATAATTGTCTCTATGTGAGAAAACACTGTTGTTAGATAGAAGTTGATGATATTAGTAAAGTATATGTCATTGGGGTATTGGAAGAAGACATTGAGAGCATTTGCACCCCAAGCTATTCTTGTTTTTACAGATGAGGGAAACGTCAGTACACAGACATTGTACATAGAACCTAAAGCATGTAGCTGTCTATCTTCTTGGGGGTTCTGGGCACTGTGCTGCTGTAGGACATAGCTGTCACCTTAATCAAGCGTTGCAGCCTTTACCAGCCTTCATGGGAACTTAATGTACAGTACTTGTGCTTTCTCTCAGGCCAAACGTTTCTAGATTTTCCATAGAAATTATGCAGCTGATTTTCTTGCCTTAAAGATGTAGTGATCATGGTAGAACAATATAAAGACAGGCATAAAATAAAATAAAAATCAGAAAATGTGTATTATTCCAGGCAATGTGTTTTGGCTGTTATGGTCAAATAGGACCTTTGGCCAAAATGCATCAGTTGAAGCACTAAACAACACTTTTTTATATAATAATTTAAAAATCTAATGTGAATGCCTTTGTTTCTTACCCTTTGAACAGTGAAATGTGTATTGTTTATTGGCCCAGTAAACCGTTTTTACTACGCTATTCTATTTATATGAATTTGGCTAAACGGAAAACTTAATGGATTATCCTCACTTGAAATAAGTATAAACAGTACTCTTGCTTTTGAAATTTCACAGGCAAGTTTTTTTTATGTATTACAAACATTAGTATCATGATTTTGACAGTTAATTGTTCCTGCATTATGTTTTTTTTGTTATTAGTCTTTTGACAGTGGCTAAATATTCTACTAACTACTGACTTAGTTTCTGTGTTGTTAAAGATTATCTTTAGATGATTCTATTTTTGCATAATGATGTCCTGGGTTTGGAATAATGGTCAAGTGAACATTATCTTAGAGTATAAGTCCACGTTCCCTCAATCAGTTATAAGGCATTCAGTGTAAGTGTCAAATTAAACAGTCCTACAAGTTATATAATACAAAGTACAGGTATGGTACTCCGTACACAGATCACACAAGGAACAGCTGTTTCAAGTCCACTGATACTTTGATATGACAATTGTGTTAATCTTTGCACTAGTCTGTTCTGCAACTTCAGCACAAGGCTGCAAAACAAATATGACAGATATGCCTGTCTGTGACTGTCAAATTCAGAGGTGTTCCTTAATCTCTGTATAAATCAAGCAGTGTTATTCCCATTTCAAGATAATAACGATTAAATTATGGGATATCCATTGGACATAGGGAAACTGCAGGGTTTAGACATGACTTTGTGAACCGCGCACTGTTAAAAGCTAAATACTAAAGCTAAAACACCATCAAGACACAATATTATAGAGTAGAACCACCAAGTAAAGAAACCGGGTGCTTAGTGTTCAGGATCCCTATGACTTATCTGATACCCCACCACTACTGCCTCTGTAATGTTCTATTCTTCTTCTATACGAGGCAGAAGAATTTTTAATTTATTGTGTAAAAAGGGCTAATTGGACAGCTGAATCCACCAAGTGCTCACTACCCTGAGACATCAGACAATAACAGTGATCTTGCCTTCTGGCAGGAGCATTAACCGTTACAAAGGTGTCAATGGGACGAGTATCTGATGAACAGCGATTGCTGTGTTTGCAGTTGGGGTTTTATGCTGTAATATAGGGATAGGGCGGAAATCTTTGCTCACAACAAAGAACATGCAGCATTGTGCTATTTTAGGCCTGCACAAATACTAACTGGCGCACAGATATGTACATTATTGTCTTGCTCTGCTTTTTGCAAATGACTCGCTAGGACTCATTAAATATTACATGGTCATTTTACATTGGTAGCTCCATATATTTAATTTAGTGTTGTACACACACTGAATACACAGTATTAAGGAAACGGAATCTGTGTGTTACCATGTGTTACTAATACCACAATTTATTACCCTTGCGTGGAAAAATATATATTAATTGTGTTATTCTGGATAACACGTTATCCATATAAGACAGGACAGATTAGTTTCTGAGTAAAGGGCTGTCCATTGGTTATGGTAACTATTGTAACTAGATATTTATTCTCCTCCCTCCATACTGCTTCATCATGACCTCTGCTGCCGTATAAGCCCCATGTCAGGTTTCAGATAAGGTTAATGGCTCTATGTTTTTTATTCCATGTGGAGCTAACTAACCTATTAGATTGTATGGGAAGGGTGGATGTAGGCAGCTTTGCAGATAGCAATGGAAGCTGAATCTCTGGTCAGTGCTGGAGCTCTGACACGTCTTTGGCACGGACTACGGATGATTTGGCAGGTGTTTTGCCTCTTACAGTAACTCATCGAAACAAACATGTCATTCTGCTGACGTGGACTCCTTTTTCTCACTGTCTGCAAGTAAAAAAAAAAAAAAAAATTCTTGGGAGACATTCTTGGTGAGATGATAGCCGCATTGACATCATAAAATGAAATAGGTGTTCGGCGATAAATTTGTCTAAATAATGTTGTCATCCCATTTTATGGGGTGGTTTATGTCCAAAGTAGGCTAAGTGCTGAATGTGCAGTAGCTCAAACTGCCCTGTTTGTTCTGCACTCTATACACCATTGTTTTGTGTGTGCCCTATCTCAGAGGTCCACACTCATATTACCTTCATGTTTTGATATCCTATTCTCCTAACATACTCCACTCACTACTCTGTTCTCCCTGCTATAGTAATAAAATCTACATTACATCTACATCGTGTCGGCTACCTAGACTAGGATTTACATTAGGTACATGGATAAAGACTGAAGTGAGGGCATAGGAAGAACAGGTTAGTTCAAATAAATATATATATACTCTATAGTGTTTTATTTACTCCTGAAATCCAAATCCAACCACTGAGTAGAACAATAGGTATGGATTTAGCAATGTCTTTGTTTTGAATCATGAGCTTTTTACTGGAAGATTTTGTATAACGTAAACAAAAACTAAAACACAAAAATAATTAAACTGGCATATGTTGCACTAACAAGCATTTGCTAATCTAATCAATGATTTGACTTATTAGATATTCAGTTTAAAAATATAGCAACAAATTAGATGAATGGTTATAATATATACAGCCTCGCACTGGCCTGCCAGGCAGCCGGGCTATCCACCGGTAGGCCCGGTTGGGTTGAAGCTCCGCCCCCTCCGTTGTTAGGACGGAGCTTGTTGCTGAAACTTGTTTAGATGGCGGCGGCGGTGACACTTCCTGTAACCACACTACCGCGCAGGTGCAGAGAGCCGCGTAGTATGTTGCGGCAGTGTGTTTTTCAGCAGTTTGAGCAGGGGAGGAGGACGTCCTGTAATCCAGCAGCGGCCGCCCAGAGGAACATGAATCAAGGACCGGAGCTTTGCACAGGTAAGTAACGCAATAGTTTTTGTTGTTTCAGGTACAATAGAATTTATTGTGTCTTCATCATATGGTATAACACTGAGCACGAATAATATACCTTTTGTGGACTGTATACACTTTATGTGTATGGAAATACTGAACTTTAGCCTGATTTATTATCCTACAGGCTTTTACCGGATTACACAGACGTGGATCCATTGCTATGCTTCACATATGTACATTCAATTTCTGTTTCATTTTGCTTTTCCAGTGCACTGGCTATTATTGTATGTCCACTATTATTGTCAAGATTAAATTCTAGCAACTTTAGCACTCTATTGCTCCAATATTAATATGATTGTCCATCTTACTTACATATAACATAATTGGCACCTGCCTTAGGATTTATTCTATTAACCAAATAAAATGCAAGACAATAAATATTTCAAATAGTGAAGGAAAGGATCCGCAGGTCTTTATACTGTGCCTTATAAGCTCAATACATGATGGGCAATAATAACATATGAGGCGAGGGTTGGAGGGAACAAAATGATGCACTTATCATAAGTAACAGTCTTGGTGCATTAGAAGACTACAGGAGCTGGTACTGGAGGTTCTCCCAAACCACAAGTGTTTTGTTAATGGATCTCATGCATTTCCCTACCAGTAGAGGTGGGTAGGGTCTAATGCATTGCATTCAAAAAGGTGCACATTTAAAATAGGGCTATAAGTTGTCCTCCATGGCCTGACCACACCCCCTTTACTGGCTACACCCATTCTTACAGTTGGCCACACCCTAATGTAGTGGGCCCCTATCGCTGTATTCCCCCGGTGGGCCCTTCATGCCCCAGTCCGACACTGAATATATATATAATATATATGTAGCTGTGTCAGTGGATAAACTTACAAAGCATATAAAACAGAATTTCTGTACATTTAATAACGTAGTTCAGGACAACACATAAATAGGTGGATGTGCAGGACAGTCCCAACCAGGGACCCACAAAGAGGAGCCTGTGGATATACTAGTTAGGAGGGACATACACTTCCCCATCTCCAGATTGTATTCTATACTTGGAGTTGTATCAGCGAAACCATAACCTATAATACTTATGACTGGCACCTCTAACCTTGTACATGTATCGTGGCGCCACAAGTCACCATAATGGGAACCACATTTCGGACACTAATTTTAAACAGAGAAACTGATGTAAGATATAACCTTCGAAATACAAATAAGTGAATCTGTCGGAATCGGATGCAGGAGGTACCCCGAAGGCTTTAAGTGCCCGAGTCCAGTCTTCATCAGAGAGCAGACCCAGGTCAGCCTCCCATCTAGTTTTGAGAGAGAGTAATCCATCGGGGTCAAACTCAGAATTAAGTTCATCATATAGGGTGGAAATCTTTCTCCTTCTCCTAGTAAATAGTAATCGTTTAATAGGGGAGATTGAGATTAGTGGAGGAGAGACAGGAAATTGGGAATTAATAGCTTGTCGTAATTGTAAATAACTAAAAAAAAAAAGCAGAGATGGGCAAATCAAATTCTTGTCTTAACTAGGCAAAATGCCTTTACCGTTATTATGGCAAAAACACAATATTTGAAAAACTATATGTATTGGTACAAACATACATATAAGCCAGCTGGACAATCATGTAGACATAACAGCATCATGCAGTAATTGCAGATTTGTCAGCTGCACATTCACCTGTTCCAGTACATCACAAAGGTGATCTATTGGATTGGTGACTGTGGGGGCCATTGGAGTACACTGAACTCATTGTCATGTATGTGGAATCAGCGCAATATGATGTGTGACATGAAGCATTATCCTTCTGTTGCCCAGAAAACCCCCTACACTCAAATCATAACAGGTCTGTGAAAATTGCTTCTAGGAACCACCTCCTCCTGTCTGCATTAAAAAAAGCTATAACAGTCTGCAGTCTTAGACCCATTCTTTTTGGATCTGCCCATGTTTTAATGAACGTTGGCTTCAACAAAATGACTACTGTGATCTCACTTTTGACTCTAGTGTTTCTGTGACTTTAGAAAAAGGGAAAATGCAGTAAGATTAAGTTACTTGTGATATTCTGCAACTTCTTGGCTGCTGATTGGTGTGATGCATTAGGCGAGTAACCCTAATTTAATTTTTTTTAATTTAACTGGATGTTAGTGGGAGATTAATATTGATTTTGTTGTATTACTTTACAAGTTATTACATTATATTATTTTGGTAAGATGGTCAAGAATAATTTATTTAAAAGAGATTAATGTTAATGTGGGTTTTTTAATGTACAGCTTACTTTATTCCTCATTTGTTTTTTTTAATATAAGTTATTACATTTAGATACCTTGTACTTTTCTATTGTTACTATTATTGTAGCAAGGTTTTTTTTTGCTTTTATTTCTAAAACCAAGCATTTGGAACCCCCCCGTCCCCTTTAGAAATTCTTCGTTTTGTCCCCAAGGATGAGTAGACTGTGGCCATAAAGGGGTCCACATGGTCAGCAATAATACTCAGGTATGCTGTGGCATTTAAATGATGCTCAGTTGATATTCAGGGGCCTAATGTGGGCAAAGAAAACATTCCCCACACCATTACACCACAACCAGACTGATCCGTGGACACATGGCAGAATGGGTCCATTGATTCATGTTGTTTATGCCAAATTCTGACCCTACCATCTGTGTGTCGCAGATTCAGACCAGGCAACAAAAGAAAATGAAGTATTAATTCACTCTTCTCGTCTAAGGTCCGTGCAATGATTTATTTGTGATAAGCAGCATAAAACCTCCAATAAACTTTCAAAGGACAGTAGAGTTAAGTGTAGTTTGTCCAGGCACAAATGATCTTACACATTCACATCCTATTATAGTAATTACAGGTATGTCTACTTCAGTTGTAAGCTTAATATGTAATCACATAAATATAAAATTATGTTTTGAAATATATTACTTCTGTCTATCGCAAAAAAAGTTGTAAACTCATTTTAGTGCAAATTGTTCACAAATTGTTATCACATCCAGGGTGTCATCATTTTTGGAAGTATTGTGTTATTTAAATGACAACTTAAAGGTGTTGAAAATTTTAGGAAATGGTGGATGCTTTGATGATTACTGTGTTGCTTTACAACAAAGCTGCAAGCCTCTATGGTAGGACTCTATATTAGGATTGCATACAGGCCGTTGGAACCCTATGGGTTAGAGAAGATCGAGATCAACCAATAATTTTAAATGTGAATGTTTCAAGATGGTCCTTTCCCATAATGCGCTGCGTTGGTAGCCCCAAAATGATAGATTGGATTGATTGATAGATGGATAAATAGATAGATGAATAGATGGGTTGATTGGATTGATAGATAAATAGATATTATTTGATATGATATGTCATATGAATAGATAGATAATATAGAATTGTCAGACAGACAGTCAATAGCAGCAAATCAGTGACTAGTGAGGTCAGTTTATAGTAAATAAAACCATAAATAAATCCAGCCTCGGAGTAAAACAATATATATGGCTTTACTATTACTGTGAGACATTCACATATAAAATTAAGTATTGTTAGATCTTGATCTTCTCTAACCAGTAGTGGTGTAATTGTCTCTATGCAATCACCAAACCCACTGCCATTTTTTAAATTTTCAACATATTTAACATGTTAAGGAAGTGACATAGTACTTAAAAAAATTGTCACTTTTTTTTTTCGCTAGACACATTTACTATGTTTAAAAGCATTTTTGTGTCTGTAATTAGTATCCCACTATAATAGGATGTGAATGTGTTCTGTAATAAAGGAAGTGGTTTGCCACAGGCTTCTAAGAAAGGATTTAGGTATTTAGCTGGCAATCTACAGAGCAAGGCGGCAAGCAGAGTTACACATTTGTACAGTAGTGCACCTAGATTAAAGAGATACAGGTGGAGGACATATGTGTGACAAAATAATAGCAAAGCGTCTGATTTAACTTACATGATTTGAAAGTGTCTTTATTCACAGCGAACAGCAAGCTGACAGGGTATGTCTGCTCTGAGGCAAATTAAGCAGAGCACCTGATGAGAACTCCTTTTAAAGGCAAGGTGGGAGTGTCACCTGTCTATCAAGCTAGGGCAGTGGGAGAAGTGTAAACATTAAACCTGAGTTGTTCATTGTGACCAATGACAAACAGTGACTGTTGTCTCTGTCTATTTAGCATTGGGGTCACAAGAAAATACTTTGCCATCCTGACAATAAAAGGTGCCCGGGCCTCAGTAGGATTTAACATCCTTTGTATCCTGACAGTTGGTATCTAAAAGTTACCATAAGAGCACAGCCTCCAATTCTTTACTTCTTTTTATCAGATTTATCACCCCCCCATCCCAAACTATTTCCCTATGGCCAGTTTCTCTGGTTATGTGGGTACAATACATTGGATTCTCCCTTTGTGGATCAGGCAGAAGAACAGGTTCAGGCAGCAAGGGTGTACTGAAAAGTAAATTAAGACTATTTAATATATTAAACTTACTATACCAGCAATAAAATAAATGAATTAGGGTAATTGTGTTAGTTAAGTCTTCCCCAATATCAGAGATGCTAAGAAAATTATAATCATTAATTTGTATATTGTAAAATCTGACCCTTTACTTTCTGATATAGCTAAAAATGCCTTAATCTTGTTCAAATGCTGTAAAAATATTAAATATCATTAAGGTCTGATTGAGATTTGAGGTAACTAATAATGTAACAATTCCAGTATATAGTATGTCCCTTCGTGTTGCATATGGGTAAAATATAGAGTATATGACAGAGGAGGGTTCATAGGTTCTCTGCCTTTGCAGTGTATTTTGTATGGGGAAAAGATAGAGTGTGAAGCATAGCATAGAAATCCTGTTGTAGATGGGATAAGAGTCACTAGATTTATGCATTTGAGAGAGGTTGATGGTAGGGGTCACAGTCTGCTCACCTTCGCTGAGTTGGAACATGTTCTGCTTCAGAGCAGAGGTGGCCATTGAGACAACATCCTTTTTCAGCAGGAACCAAAATGTTTTTTCCCCTTTCTGCAAGAGGCACATGGCTTTTAATGAGAAAAGATAACTTAAGTTACTAGGTTTTAAGATGGTCAATTATTACATATGCAGTTCACACCTGAAGTGTGTGTGACTGCAATTAGTACCTCGTTATCATAGGATGGTAAAGGGTATGGGTCAACATTCATGCCTTGACAAAGCATGGTTGTCTGCACATTATATGGCTGTGGTCTGGATGACTTAGGTCTGCTGTCATTTAAAAGATTCTGGTAAGCTTTATGCTGCTTTATCAGAAATAAGGCTTTTATCTAAGATATAATGAGTACCATGATCATCATCATCACCATTTATTTATATTACGCCACTAATTCCGCAGTGCTGTACAATGAACTCACTCACATCAGTCCCTACCCCAATGGGGCTTACAGTCTAAATTCCTTAACACACACACACAGACAGACAGAGAGAAACAAAGACTAGGGTCAATTTGATAGCAGCCAATTAACCTACTAGTATGTTTTTGGAGTGTGGGAGGAAACCGGAGCACCCGGAGGAAACCCACGCAAGCATAGGGAGAACTTACAAACTCCACACAGATAAGGCCATGGTCGATAATCGAACTCATGACCCCAGTGCTGAGAGTAGAAGTGTTAACCACTTAGCCACCGTGCTGATCTTTCAGTCTCCTCTGTTTAAATAATAAATTGCATGACTCGCTGGTAGAACTCCCAGTGTTGGTTTTTCCAAGAAAGTCCTAGTGCTTTTAAATGTGTCAAACTTCTTTTGGTAAAATCCAAACATTTTTACCAAACACAACTGTTTAAGCATATGAAAAAGTTGTTATAAACCAAATAAAAAAATAAAAATCAATTTTAAAACTGATCCAGACAGTGAGCTTGAGACTAAGGACCTGACTGGCAAATATCCTGGAGTCCTTAGACAACATGATTTTTCTCTGGAGCCGGGGGGTCTATTCTGCTGGGCGCTCTTCATGTTGAACTCGTCCCACCTCCAAGGAACTTGGAGGTGTTTTTGTGGATACATATTTAACCTATTTTCTCATTGAAAATAAATGAATAAAGCTTAAGACACTTAATGTTGAAAAAATAATGAAACCTATTTCAAATTAGCATGATATAAATGACAGCCCGTCTGTGAAAGGGTTAAATTCAACACTTCCATAAAGTGTAAACATTACCAACCAGGATGTGACTTAGCCTGCATTCTCCGCAGATTTTGGAGGGTAGGCGCCTCTCTGCTGGATGGGGTGCTTAGTGTTTATGTCAGACTTGTAATGAGTGCTGGGAGGTGAGGGTCTGGAGAATTTTGCTGGAACTGAGAACCCAGACTAACATACACTCATACACTGTACAAGCCTGGTTTCACATATTCCTTGGCTGATTTCTTTCTTTCACAGAGGCGAAACAGAGCTGATTCATACCTAAAATATTCTTGTCTTGTGTTTCCTAATCTTGTTATGTCATGCTATTCACTTCATCTATATGGTTCAGTTGCTGCTTTTTTAGACTTTATGAAGTTCCACTAGAAAACATTTTATTGCCATGCCTTTTTATATAAACAGTAGCCTTGCTGGTTCCACATTCACTTGAAGTAAAGCTTAAAACTGCAGGGCACAAAGGGAGTGATCTCATACTAACAGAGGCTGATTTATGCCTCTTTGCTCTTTTACTACTTTTTGGCCTTTTTATGTTGTGGTCACTCTTTTTTTTTCTTTCCCATTTTCCAACTTCTTTCCACTTTCTCGGTTTCTCTTAGTAAAGCATTTGGAAAAATCAACAGCAAGAAATGAATTTGTTCTCAGGAGATCAGTCATTACAAGTTCAGTGTGAAGACATGCAGACACTATAACTGTTCTACAAAAACTTCTATTTTACATTTCTTTTAGCAATGATCATAATCACAAAGGGCATTTTAAACAGAACTGCCCCTTTCCAGTAATAATTTCCTTAATTACAAGTTAAATAGAAAAGAAACCCATTTATTAACAGTCTAATATATCAAGGGCTGTGTATTAGTTATATGAATAATATACATAAAATAACTGGAGGGTTTGTAACTAAATATGTCCACCATGGTCTCTTTCACTCCTCTTCACTAAATATGCTCACAATGTTCTCTAACGTTTCTCTGCAGCACATTACCATGTTAGAAGGGAAGTACAGAGCAGACAGGTAGGGATTGACAGCTTGACAACCTTGCTTTGCAGATATGCACTGTGTGGATTGGTGGAATTATATACAAGGGAAGGGTCAGTAATGTCACAGCAACTCAAAGAACTGCAGTTCCAGCTTTTTGGCCTGCATCGGATCCCAACAGGACACTGTTTTAAAGATGTTGGATGGGAGGTTGGCCATCATTAATGGAGTGGGGAGTTAATAACAGCTGCAGTTTTACACTATCATGGAGGTCCATAGATGGTGGATGAAGGTATGCTGCTATGGTTCGTAGATGGTGGATGTGGGGATGTTGCCATTGTCTGTAGATGGGAGATGAGGGGATGCTCCCATGGTCCGTAGATGGTGAATATGGGGATGCTGCCATGGTCCGTAGATGGGGGGTGAAGGAATGCTGTTATGGTCCTTAGATGGGGGGACAAGGGGATGCTGCCATGGCCCGTAGATGGTGGAGGAGGGGATGCTGCCATGGCCTGTAGATGGTGGAGGAGGGGATGCTGCCATGGTCCGTAGATGGTGGAGGAGGGGATGCTGCCATGGTCCGTAGATGATGGAGGAGGGGATGCTGCCATGGCCTGTAGATGGTGGAGAAGGGGATGCTGCCATGGTCCGTAGATGGTGGATGAGGATATGCTGTTTCGGTCCCTAGATTGTGGATAAGGGGATGTTGCCATGGTCCGTAGATGGGGGATAAAGTTGTTGGATGGATGTGGGTGTTTGCAGGTATGCTGTGATAATAACGTGATTAGTGGAACGAGCAGCTACATGACTATGAATTAATTTTTATGGATAGTAAAATAATAGATTATGGACCCAATTCATTAAGGCACGAAGAACGAACGTATTTTGTGCGTTTTATTTTAGAAATGCACATAAATCGGACAAACCACATCCGTATTCAACAAGGAGCGGATGTAAAGAAACATCTGCTGATGAATGCCGGTCTAGGTGCAGTCTGCTCTAACAGACAATAAAATGCATTGGATAAGTCCAATATATGTTGTGACAAGGGCAGCCTTCTGGTGATGCACGCACAAATAAATTCTTGCTTTATGAACTGTGCTTTTATTGTTCCATCACAATAAAACAGATAAACAGCACACTTTCCACTGACTAGACATAATCCTTCTGTCTAGGCTCCGGCCACTGTCTAGCATTGGTTTTGCTGCACAGTAGCATAATACAGGTTTAAATAGGATAAGCCTGTCCCTTGAGTCCAATTACTTCATTAGGCACCTGTGTGTGTACAGCCTAGGGGTTCTACTTTTCAAGAACTTAACCCTGTATGCAGCCTTCACCTGTAGACTGACAGCAGAACAGCTAATTCATTCCTCTCTTTAGAGGCCTGTAGCAAACCACTCCCTTTGTCACAATATGTAAAAGAACGCACACAAATAAAAAGTGTTCAGTGATTGCCACCTATTAATAATATAGTCCAAAAATAGGCTACATTTATTTGGATGTTCTGAATGTCTACTGTGCATAAAATATATTTTTACAGCGCTCCTGATTGCAAACACATGTTCTAGCTTGGAAATGCGAACGTCATCACTAGTAATCAGCACTTACACCCCAACTGTAGCTGGTGCAAGTGATACAACAGAAAAACACGTACCTTTGGGATTCCCAAAGCTTGAATCAACTTGGCACGCCTTACAGTACATTGACTATTGGTATATGCCCATTCCCCTCCCTGTTCCACCCCTGAAATCGTAAGCTGTGGTAAGGGTCATTTGTGCACAAAGATGAATTTGATGTTGCTTCGTTCACTGTTGTATGGTCCAGTTCTGGTTATCTACAGAGCGATTTTACACAAACTACAGCACGTAATGGCACTTACGTTCCTTAATGAATCAGGCCCTATATGTGTATACAGCTGATTATATAGATGAATGATGAGGGAAGGGTGACCAGTGCGGGGTACATAACAGAAAGGGTTAGATAGAGGAGTGGGAAGATTTAGAGGGAAAATAGTGAGGTCAGTAGATGTAAAGGAGGTTTGGAAGCAGAAAATAGAATGGGGGAGAGATTGTAAGAAAGACAAAAAAGGGAAAATAAGATAATCATATGTGGAACAAATATTGGTACAATTTTGATCTTATTTTCCATTTATTATATACAATGACATTTACAATAGAAATGAGTGATATTTTAAATATAAATGGTAATAGTAAGAAAAGAGTGAGAATAAAATAAGTAGTACACATATTTATAAAATAGTATTGATCTAGTAATATAGTGGAGGGATTAGACCAGGCCTGTCCAACCTGCGGCCCTCCAGATGTTGTGAAACTACAAGTCCCAGCATGCTTTGCCAGTAGACAACCTGTTGATAGCTGGAAGGGCATGCTGGGACTTGTAGTTTCACAACATCTGGAGGGCCGCAGGTTGGACAGGCCTGGATTAGACAAACTAGAACATTTAAATACTTGTATAGTTTAAAAATAATAATAGAAAGAATAGAAAGTGTATATTAGAAATAATTAATGATGATGTAACTATATGAATATACTCAGTAATTGTAATTATTTTATTAAATAGTGATTGAAAAAATTATGAGGAAAAGATAATAATCAAAATATTTAAGAAATAAATAATCTAAATAAAATAAATATAATAAGACAATGATAGCATAATAATAAAAATTATATATAGGGAAAACGCATTTAATGTAAATTGTGAGACGTGCAGAAGTAGATTCCAAACACGTTTCGCCACCAGTGTGTGGATTTTTTTGCACTGTAAAATCTCTGCAAAGGTGATGTGTGAGCAAGAGGACCTATCGGTATCTGCAACATCCAGGACTGCGGCTTCGGATCAGTTTTCCCACTCACACCCCCTCCGCGGAATAACATAGCACAGGTTTTGGCCGGGCCGACAAACAAACCACAGGGTACCAGGAGCAACATCTACGTGGAACAGCCCCTGTGGCAACAGGAAGAGGAGCAGGTTAAGGTACAGGTAGTAATGCAGCGTTATAAAGAAAGAAATGTACTACATGGAACATCATTCTGTTAATGGGCGGCATCAGTTGAAATGATCTAAGTAATATGGGATAAAATGACTTGGGTGTCTTACTAATAACTGTATCTTCTAGATAATGAACCCAAACATATACATACTTCTCAAAAGATAACCCTTTAGTTTTCATTAGTGTGACAACACTACATTAGTCTGACTGTGCTTATAGTTATACGCAAAGCTGATATGTGGTTACAAACATTTACAGCAAATTATTGCCCTGTATCCCATATTATCATATAAGCCTAAAGGCTAGATTTACTAAGCTGCGGGTTTGAAAAAGTGGGGATGTTGCAACCAATCAGATGCTAGCTTTCATTTATTTAGTACCTTCTACAAAATGATAGCTAGAATCTGATTGGTTGCTAGCAGCTTAGTAAATCTAGCCCTAAATGTGATAGTGACAGGGCTACATCTTTTGAAAGCGTCGTTAAACAGGTGCCAATCGAAATTGTTACCAGTGAGTTGTAGTTAAACATTTGGCTCTTCCTGTTCCACAACTTACAAAAAGAACACATTCTCTCTCTTATTTACTGTTCTGTTATTTGTGGCCTCTGGCCAGTACAAGCATATGGACATTTCAACCACTATTCAGCCTGGGAGCCAAGTCTTCTATCTCAAAAGAGTATTTAGCTAAAATGTTTATATTTCATTACTTTTTGAAATATTTAGCTTGGTTATTAGTAGGTGTTTTGTCTCCACTTCCACCTTTCAGTAGATGATGTAAAATCCATCTTCCCCTAGGCTAAAAGCCTTTTAATTAGTCCCATAAACATTAATATTCTCACTTCAGACTTCAAGTGCATTTGTTCTTCGAGCCTCATTTGTTGAATACTCTGATACTTTTCCTTTTGATCATCTTAAAATGTAAAACTTGGTGTAGATCGTTATCTCTCTCACCAGCCCCTTGGGTTAGTATCAAGTAGTCTGGGCATGAAAAAACATGTTTCCTGATCACGCATTCATCATTAATAATGGGTTATTTATCAAAAATGTTAAAGCTGTATCCTTGAAGTTATTAATGATGAGAAAACAAAATGAACTAAATTTGGGTGACAGATGACATCAGTATGAGTTGTTTCCAGTTATATCGAAGGAATAACAGAGATATAATCAGGTTCAGGAGCCGACAAGTGATGTGTGAAATTCATAGCAGTAACCAATGAGAAACAGGAAGGAGTCCAGACAGTGGTGGCTGAAGTAAGAAAATGCTCCAGAATTATGGAGGTGTTTCAGGTGTCTCTGACCAAAGCTTGTAATAAATTGTGTGTGTGTTGAGTATGATCATTTTAGTTCTCTTGTATTAATCAATTGGACTGTAATATACACCAAGGAAATATGTCATAATCTCTCTGTACTTGGTTTACTTTGAATTGAAATGCTGACTATATTTGATTGGCCATAAACCAATAATGGCCAACAAGCACATCCAATCACATGGGGTCCTCCGAGCCTATAGTACATACCTCGCATCTGACCCTCTTTTTGAGGGACAGTCCTTCGATGTAATTCAAATTCCGTATTTTCTGCACTCTTCATTCTATAATGTAATTGGGTTTTAGTGTTCTTTGCTGTGTGTAGCGCATTGTGTTTTCCAGTACTTTGTATCAGGGTTTCTGCCATAGACATGTACTTATTGGAACACAAAAAAAACTGTGTCTATTTATAAAAACATGGTAGTTTTTCCAGAGGACGCTTTAGAGTCTCACACTCTGTGCAAATGTGTCACTGCTGCAGCAATGGTAAGATAGCATTGCTGTGCCATCCACACAGCATTATCAGTACATTTGCATTGAGCGGTGTGAACACCTAAAACTGCAAGGAGTTCAAGCCTGGAAGCAGAATATCTGGGGTTCTGGGGCCTGATTCATTAAGGATCTTAACTTAAGAAACTTCTTATTTAAGTCTCCTGGACAAAACCATGTTACAATGCAAGGGGTATTCTGTTTTGCACATAAGTTAAATACTGACTGTTTTTCCATGTAGCACACAAATATCAACTTTAAATTTCAGTGTACAAATAAGCTATCAAGTGTTTGTGTGCTACATGAAAAAAAGTATTTAACTTATGTGCAAAACAGAAAACTAGTTTGCACCCCTTGCATTGTAACATGGTTTGTCCAGGAGACTTAAATAAGAAGTTTCTTAAGTTAAGATCCTTAATGAATCAGGCCCCTAGTTATGAAAAACCTACAATTCTGCCAGTTAGTGGCAGAGTTTGATCTTTAAAATGTGACTGAAATTATTCATAATATATCATAATGTACTTATTATCCTATCACATGTATATTTTTGTGTCATGAATTGCAGTTCTGTCAAGTCTTGGATTGTGTCATCTTTATGTGTTGGAATGAGGTTTTCAGAAAAAATATAGGCTATTGTATGTAAAAATAACAGTCTATATCATACTGTGTATCCAACCATCTGCTTTCACCATGGTAGACTGACCGTAATAAACTAGTGAAGACTTCAAACATTGCTAACCCGTGATCTTATCATATACTAGAGAAAAATAAAAAATAAAACCATTGTAAATGACATCATGTGCAATTGGGCTGTTCTAGAACAGAGACTAAACAGAATACTTGTGATTAGAATGTGGGTCAAATAAACTCAATTAACTACCCAGAGGTCAGCGCTAGTTCACATTTGTAATGTGGGGTATTTTGCACTGTCCGTATAGACAGCTTTTCTGCAATGTATCAGTGGTAGCTTTTTTAGTTGAAAAGCATCCTTAGCATAATAATCACTTGATCTGTATAACTCAGAGAAGTTTCTTATACATAAAACACATGTTGTCATTGTTTGAAAGAAATCTGCTTACTTTGTAGGAAGTATAATGTTATTATTTCAACTCTCCTTAACATATCAGATTGGACTGGGGATGAGGTTGACACTTTACTGAATCCTTTTCCCCTACACTTTTCAATTGGTTTTGAACCACAGTCCCAGACCATTGCACAAAAAAAAAACCAGGATCTAAGGGTTTCTCAATAAAGGACATTACACCTGCCCAAAATGACCTGATCATTGCAACGCATTTACACTATATAAAGACATAGGGCAGTACCACCAATATTATATGACCAATAGACATAATCACAGTGTAATAATATTGTGTTTTTAAATGTTCTCTTTTACAAAATTGTTAACAATACAGTATATACCATCGTTATATACTGTTATAATGCAGAGAATAAGATATACTGGGAGCAACCAATATCTGTATTACGTGACCTCCATTGTATAGCGCAGGAAGGTCACAACGCACGCAGTATACTAAAGGAGGAGAAGGAGGGAGTGCAGTGTGCTCCGCCACCTTCCTCTGCAGGCAGGGAGAGAAGATGCTAAGAGAAATAGATGTAGCAGTAAGTAAAAATAGGGATGGTCTGATGGGCGTGTGGAGGAGCTCTGCTGGACCTGTGGGGTGGTTTTTGGTGTGGTCAGATGGGCATGTGGCAGAGTCAGAAGGGCAAGATGGGGAAGTCTGATGGGATTGGACAGTGCATGTGAGGTGGTCTGATGGTCATATGGGGGAAGACTGATGGGATTGTACGGTGCATGTAGGGTGGTCTGATGGGCAAGAAAGGGGAGTCTAATGGGATTGGACAGTGCATGTGTGGTTATCTGATGGTCATATGGGAGAAGTCTCATGGGATTGTAAGGTGTATGTAGTGTAGTCTAATGAGCATTTGGGAAAGTTTGTTGGGTATGTGGGGGTATATGGAGAGGTTTGGGGGCATGTACAGTCCTTTTGAAGGTTTGAGGGCCTATTTCAGGTTGCCCATCACTGATATATACAATGTGACCAGACACTGATAATTGCATAAGTGAAATATAACAAGTGAATTTTTGGATTGGAATGAATTAACTAACAGAGACACTGTAATGTACAAAAACGCCCAGAACATTTTTTAAATTCTGTAATTGTTCCTCCATTCATCTTGTAGCATGCAGAATCTCTTGTTGCAAACTTCCACCAAATGCCACTCAGACTCCCACTTTCTATAAAACGCTCCTATATGCCTTATATTCCATATATACTCCAAAACTCAATGACATGCCACTCACAGATACTCCATGCTCCCCACATGCCACTCATATCTCCTCACATGCCTTTACTCACTGACTAATCTACAGTGTAAAACTACTTATCTACACACCCTGAGCCTACAGAGGAGGGGGGAGCGTACGGTTGCAGAATAAACTGTATTCCCTCCTGTATGACTGCCTGTATTGTGCACCACATGCCCGCGGAAACCATCCATTGTTCTGTCTTATTCTCAGAACAATAACAGACAATAAGTCAGATCGGGGTGCATAGAGCTATAGGCCGCAGCCCTGTTGCCCGCCACTGGATTACTTTGTCAATTATCAATGCTTATTTTTGAGGCATCACATATTCCGCAGCACAATACAGTCAACAATACATAACACAGAAGTATCCCAGTTACATCATACAAATACATATAGGAACAAGAGAACAGACAATTGCATCAGTATGTGACATGAGAAAATAGCAGTTACATAAGAAGAAATTGAACAGAATATAAAGAAACCAAGGAGGAGAGGATAGGACAGAAGATGGGAGGAAGAGAGGGCCCTGCTAGAACTAACATACTACAGCACAGGGAACAAACGAGTTGGTGGGAAACAAGTGGATGGGATGGGGTAGGCAAATGTGAAGAGGTGACTTTTAAGGGAGCACTTACAGATTAAGTTAATGAAGGCAAATGGCTAACTGTTTGCTATGGGTTGCTGCATATTAGCTCCTTGTTGTTTAATATCTCCCATTATAAATGGATTTAGTTAGAACCTGTATTATCATAAAATCCAGATAACTATATTGGTGGAAATTGTAGGGTGCGATAAAATAAAATGTATACCCAAGTACTGACCATTAAGGCTCCCAGGTGACAGCAACTTCACACTAATCAAAGTGCTTTAAGGCACATACTTTGGAGTTTGATGGTATAGATCTATGTCTTCTAGTGATAGCTACACTTATACTATGCTTTCAAAGCTCCTACGTCTTGGTAATTAGCGCAAATTAGTGAAATTTCACAAAAACTGAGTTTTGATGCAGAACAGAATACTTCACAGAGCTGCGGAGTTACAGTGATACAATATTTCTGCTTTGTATTTGTATATTTTAATTTAGCTGGGTAACTATAGAGCTGGCGTGATGACATTCAATGACTCTTGTTGTGTGGTGTGGTTGGGGCAGGGGCAGGCTGGGCTGATCGGCAGGGGGCCATCTGTCCCCCATCCAGGCCCATAGTGGGCTACCTTGGGCTGGGTCACTGGGCCACCTGCATTTTTTTTCCCTTTAAAATGTCATGTCTTGCCCCCCTGGCTAAAATTTTCCAGCCCTCCCCTGGGCAGGACTGAAAATACTTAAAGCCATATTCAGCCAGTGAAGTCTACAAATTGTAACAACCAATGCTGAACAAAGGGGATATTTCCCGGGACAGTTTTGCTTAGCTCTACTTTCACACGGTCAAATTTACCTTTTTTTTTTTATCTCACAGCTGAGTGCTTTTTTATTGACATCCTTAGCTAGGCATACTATATGCCTTTTTCCTCATCCTTGTTTTTCCTTATTTTTCATCTTGAGGAGCTTATTTCCTGTGTGGTCTGTTATGGCTTCTCTTGCTAAATAGTGTGATTCTGTACAAATGTTCTTACTGATTGTTTTGCGAAACTTATTGGTGAGAATTTCAAGATGTAATCGGGGTTTTATCAACATTTCAGCTTCACTTTCCTCCATTTACATTTCTGTTTCCTTGTAAGTTGGTGTAAATATTACACTGACAGAAATAAAAACTATTTGGAAAACAAAAACAGCTATCAGAATGTAAGGGATCTATGATATGGGGGTAATTCAGATAGGAGCCATAGTTCCGTAGCTGCCTTCTTTTGTCATGCAAATTGTAGCCATTATTTTTGCAGTGCTAATTGCATGATATTATATACTTTAAATATTTATATCTCCTAATCTTTGCTCGTACCCCTAGGAGATACAGTAAAAAATTAGAGAATTTAGTCTATTTTATCACGTAATCAGTACTGAAAAAAATAACACGAAAGGCATCAATGGATTCCTCGCATCCAACTGAATCACCCCCATGGTTTATCAATATGTCGTCCTTCTCCGAGAAGCATTGATAACATTGGACCTGATTCTTTAAGGCAAGCAAAAGAAACGTAAACTGCTTTTTTTTAAAAAAAACGTACATAAATCCGGCAAACTTATTCAACTAGAAGAGGAGCTGAAGAAACGTTTCTTGTTGAATATGGATCTAGGTACGTTTTGCTCAATACACTGCAGGATGCGTCCAGTACATATGAGAAATATAAAGTCCCAAAATAACACACAGAAAAAAAATTAAAAGTACTCAATGATTGTCACCTGTTAATAATATAATCATTAAGACAAAATTGTTAATTAAAGATTGTTTTTTTTTTCTTTGTTTCTGCACTCCCTGAAAGTCTAGGCTGTAGTAAGGATCCTTTGCACTCCAAGATGGATGTTGCTGCGTTCACTGGTGTAGAGTCCGATTCTGGGCATGCACAGAGCGATTTTTAGACAAAATACAGCATGTTGCGTTATTTATGTTCCTTAATGAATCAGTCCAATTGTGTGCTGCTTTTATGTTAAAACAAAAACTACTGGTACTGACCACTTACAGCCTGATCACAGGCAATATGTTATGAGACTTAGTAGGCTACAAGGACTAGGTGAAGGAACAGAGACAAAGGATGCATGAATCTGAAAGGAATTACAAGGGCTTTGTCTTTCTCAACCTACTTTAGAGGTTAGATGTAGCAGTTGGTAGCACTAGCCAACTGCCTGTCATTCTGCCATCATCACCAAGTCATAGTATTAGAATAATGCTGGTCCCAGTGCAATAGTAAAAAAAACAAATAATAAACCAGCAATAATCTTGTAAAGTATCTTTATAACTGCTCTGTGTAGCATGAATCTATGTGTGTGGTACTTTAAAATTGGTGCTATTACAATTTTCTTATTGTGATTGTTCCTTTTCAGCCCTATATTTTGTCATTTGTTTATGTTCCTATTTCAAAATTCCCAAAAATTGGTGCTATTGCACATAAAAAACATGATGGCACCAAAAAATTATTTTGCATTGTGGATAACGAGTTGAAATAATGGAAATAAATGGTTGAAATGTTGTTTACAAGATCCTTAGCTGTGAATATTATTCACATTAATGCTTGGGTTTTAACATCTCTAAGATTTTTGAAAAAAATAAAAATCCTTTGCTGGCTGGTCCTCACATCGGATTACGTTCTTTCATCAGGAGTAAACAGAAGTCTTTCACATTCAGAGATGAAAGGGAGTCTTTTAAGTGGCATATTTTTAGCTAGAGCGCGTGGGCCATTGAAATAGTGTATGAAATGAGAGAGCCATGTTGGTCAAATGCCAAGTTTTTAGTCTAAGAAAGCATATACAATAAGTCAGAACCATATTCTGCAACTTTTATATGTGTTTTGCTGTCTGTACCTTCATTTTTTTTACAATGTAGACCTGAATTTATGGTTTGCAACTTTTCATAATTTATAAACCCCTAACCACAGTAACTCGATATTGTCCTGGTCTAATAATTAACTTTATAGCATAAAGCAAGTGATGATTTAAATATATAAATACATAATGATTTTAATAATACTCTAAATAACTTAAATATATACACTGATAATGTAGGTCTTGATTATTTATTTTGTAAAAAAAATATGGTGAGAATTTTTGGTAATGTAATTAATAGTTGCAAGTGCAGGGTGGCGTGGTGACATGATTAGCGCAATCACTGCGCCCTGTGCTCCCGCTTCCCGAGGGACATAAGCTGGAGTCTCCCAGATGTTCCAGAAGAGTAGACAAGTATAAATGACAGGGTTGCTGCTATCTGCACAATGGATTGTTATTTTGTGCTGCTTTCACAAGCCATTTCTGTCAGGTATCGGATCAGGAAGCTCTTATAACACATAATGATACCATCTACTGTACTTTAATGGAAGATTTATGTTAAGTGATTTATAGTTAATATTTGCTACTAATGTCATATCTCCCTTCAGTGACCTGCATTCACTCCTCACTACAAATAACAGGCCTACCCCTAGTTATCTGTGTTCATTCTTAAATTAGAAATAGCAGCTCTACCAAGAGACTTACATTTACGATTTGCTATATTGGATTATTGTGATTTTGAACGCTAGATTGTGAAACATCTGAGCGATTGATTGATTGTGCCTGCATACTATGAGCTTCATTTAGAGAAAGAAGAAAATTTGCCTGGACAAACTATGTTGTGATGCAAGGGGGGCAAATAATTTTTTTTTGTTCCGTGCAGGAAAACTACTGGCTGCTTTTGTATGTAGCACACAAATGCTGGGCAGCTTTATTTTTACACTTAGAGCTGAGCTAGAATGCACCCCATGTCTTAATTTGTCCAAACAGTTTAAATCCCCTCATTTTAAGAGTGCGACATTGTTTTGTTAAGTTTCAAAATTGCACATTTTAGCCATAGTTGCCTACTCTCCCGAAATGTCATGGAGACTCCTGGAATACTAGGAGATCTCCCTGACGCCCGGGAGAGTAGACTGACCTCCCTCTCCCCATTGAAAAGTGTGCATGCGTGCCGGATAACGTCACCAGCGTGATGATGCAATGCACCCCAGACTCCCAGAAGACTCCAGCCATCATGGAGCACGGAGATCCCACGCCCAGCAGCCGGACTTGCCACCACAGAGCTGACCCTGAGCCTACATTTGTTGTAAATATAAGTTAAAGTAAAAAAACAGGACCACTGGTTTTACATAATAATGTGCTGCTTACATTTATCTGCACCAAGACTTTTCCTAACAGCCAGATCTGGACTATCTAGTCTTCAGCTGGTAATCCTGTCAGCAGGCATTATCTCTATGCATGGCATTTGACACAACGTGTCAACTAGAGTGTATGAGATTTGTTTAAGACACCAATCACTGATGAATTTGTATTTTTAATTTTGTTAGTGTATTGTACCTGGTAGCAGCAAGCAATGTTACCCCTAGTTTGGCATATAATTTGTAATTGGAACATATTCCCACAACTCAGACCATTTTCCCTGTTGTTTCCCAATCCCTTCCCATTGCACCTGAACCATAAGTATTCTAGCACATTGGTCAAAACATTTTATTTAGGGGAATTAAGACAACCCCTTTCAGGTTTATTTTTGGCAGCATCCAATTTCCCCTCCCCCTTCAGTCTGGAAGCGGTATTGGACAAACATTTAGTGTTATAAAAGCCCAATAATATAAATACACACATTCACCCCATATGTCTGCACATTTGATCACTTTGATATTATTATACATAACAACATTTTCTACATTTTCAGGAAAACAATCTTAGTAACACAGGTGGGGGGGAATTCAATTGGCCGAGTTACTGGTAAAAGTAACGCAGCCGGTGCATTATTACCGTTATTAGGGTAATAATAATTCGCTTAATTACCGTTATTACAATAGCTTCAACACCGGCTGGAGCTGCGAGCAGAAAGCCGGGTTAAAATTACTGTCATAACGGTAATAGATATAACGCGCGCTAATTCGGGGCAAATTCAATTCCCCCCGTAGAATACAAACATCTGTCACTGCAGATATGTGTATTTCTGCATATTTTACTGATGGCACCTAATTTTTTAGCATACATCTCAATGGATGGGTCCTTTCACTGGCTCTGTTAAAGGTCTATGCCACAGAGATAACAAAGGAAATTAGCCATTATTAAATTGTATTGCTCTTAATAGTTATCCTTTCCAAACTACTTATTATCAATCTGGTTCAAGGACACGCCCATTGGGCGGATCAGGGAACGGCAATTGGGCAGATCAGGACACGCCCATCGTCCGGAGCAGGGCACGCCCACAGTGGCATTTTCTTTCTCCCTGAAATGAGTTTTCAAAAGTTGGCAAGTATGATTTTAGCTGGTTTAAATATCTGACTACTTTACTAACTCTTGGTATACTCTTTGATGATGTTAGATTCAGTATCAGTATTTGGATAACACCCATCCAATATTCACATGAACTGATGACCATGATTATTTCACATTGCACATTTTTTTAAACACCAGTCATACACAAATATTACCACATCCTAATTGCTGCTTTGTGTGTCACTCTATGGAGGAGATGGATGAAGCAGTCTGAGGCTGAGAGCCAAAACCATAGCTATAAAACTGCACTATGTACTGTATAAAATGTGTTCTGCTATATATTTCATATACATTAGGTTTTAAAGCTTTTAGGTTAACTTAGGTTAGCTCTCTTCCAGTCCCTGTGTTCCAGTGCCTGTCTTGCTGGGAGGATTGGAATGGAAGCAGGTCACAGACTTCCTTACAATGGTACATGTGGTGCTGTATTATACATAATACTATACATATAGTACATAAAATCTAAGGAATAAATATAATTAAATATATATGCAAAAATAAACATTGCAGATATTAAACATCTTTGTATGAGGCCAGTGCACCAAATGTGTGTGTGTTATTTAGGATAGGTATCAGATCCTTCTTCTTGTACCACTCTTGTGTACTACCATAAACTCATGACTCCTTATATTTTTATATTATTTTTGACACATGCTTAAGTTCCTAACAGTTACTTTAAGCAGCCCTGTCACCTACTCACAACTGCACATTAACAGATATCTAAGCAGTCGGCAAATAACATATGTTTACATTTACTATGTGTTACAGCTGTATAGTATCTTCTGTAGTCTCTTCTTACATGTCTGCATGAAGTTGGCCATCTCTTGGGCGGTTGTAAATAACCCTAAATATTAATGGGAGCATGAATATATACTAGCTCACTGCGCTCCTGAGAATCACCCAGTGACATGGTAAGGGACCGTCAATAATAAGCATTAAAATTCCCAGAGCCGTAACTTAGAATTCTAGCGCCCGGGGCGAGAAAGACAAATGCTGCCCCCCTAGCCCTCAATTTTAACCAAATGAACCTAAAATATCCCTAAACTGCGCCCCCCCCCCCCTTTCAGCGCTGCGCCCTGGGCGGTCGTACCTATCACACAGCTTTAGTTACGGCCCTGTGTATTCCTATTTATTTTCTTTTTTTTAAAATGCCATTTCCAGGAATTCTTAGATGTTCTCCAATGTTTAATTATTTGATTTAAATAGGATGAGTCACAACATAAGTCAGACTAGAAATATTTGGATGTTAAAGCTGTCCTTCTGCTCTTAATGCTCATCTTTAATTTACCCTCTGCAGTTCATACAGTGTGTGTCGCTGATTACACTATGACTTCTTACACTCCAGCCTGTTATCACCACTAGAGACAGCATGCCATTATAATGTGATACAGAGACCACAGTTGACTGTGCCCTATCAAATTAGCTGCCCCCATAGATGTCTATGGTGACAGCAGTCAGATCCAGTAATGTGGTTAAGTCCAGAGTAATCTCTGATTTCTCTGAGAACTGCTTCCTTCACCCCTTGCCCACCAATGTTTATGTTTGCATGCTTTCATAATTCAGCTATACTTGGCTTTTTAAATGGTTCACATCAGTATTTGTCACTGATTTTGCTTCCACTAAAATCAGAGCTGTATAGCAGAATGGAACCGTGAATTAGCGTTACTGAGGGTAAAGGCTGTCGCGCCTGTCACGCCATTCGCTGTTCTTGTCTCTTACTCGCATTTCCTCAAGCGCCTGCTCAAGGATGACTCTTTGTCTTCAGCCTTCACCATTGGAATACATCAGGATTAAATCCTTACTACATTTTTCTTTCACGGTTTCTTTTTACTTTAGAGAACAACTGTTCTCCTATGTTTTCAACTGAATTTCAATTTATGCCTTTCCCTAGCACAATTTTTACCCCCAAAATTCTTGCGCCTTAGGCTGCAGCCTAGTGGATAATCAGTCCCTGTTTATATATCACACGTGTGTTCATTGGGCAAGGGTGGCATTTCGCCTGGTCGACACCTGAGTGGCGGATACATCTGACAGTTGAGCCATCAGGCATAGAAAGGCCCTGGCTGTAGACACTGCCAAAGACGAGATGCGTTGAGCTGCTATCACTACCCCAAGAAAGTAGGGTTTACACAATGGTACACCATATACATTCCTATATGACTAGACCATTCTTCAAATCATGCAAGTTTACATTCTGTGTCACTCTTGTTTCCTATTAGTGTCAGTTCTTGCTTGTGTCTCAAGCAATGTTCTGTATTATGAGCTAATTGAAATGTATCTTTCTCTCTCCGTTGCACAAATATGTTGTTTATGTTGACACTTTATAAAAAAAATAAATAACAATAAACCATATTTGTCAAAAGTAAATGAATCAAACCAAACATTTTTTTTTTTAAATACAAAGCTGTACTATGGACGATGAAGCTGACAGCCAGATCTGAGATTATTTTTTTGTACATGTAGTGCCCTTGTGTTGATCCTTTGTAATAAACCATCAATATAAAATGAAAAACTATCCCTAGCTGCAGTCCTCAGATGGAGTTAGCAGAACACAGGATAAAATGATTACAGCTCTGACATGGTTTATGTGGTTCCAAGATTTGTTTTTTTTATTATTCCTTCACACAGCCATGGACGAATGAAAAGCAGCTTCTAAATCGAATGGGGTTGATGACCTCTTAGTAGGTCAAGCGAGACAGCGCCAGACATAATAATAAAAAAAAATGTATAATAATATATGTATGTAATGGAAATCTCTGTATTAAACCTATCCTATTGGGACCTTTTAAGTTGGATTTTAACGCATGGAATGTGTCAAAGCATACCTTAAGATTGTATATCAAAATATTTATATGTGACAGCTTGAAAGAGCAGTAATACACAGATCTATCTAACTGCTGGTTCCTGCAGCTGTGGGGCAGCATGTCTTGCTATGCTAGGCTGGCAGTGCCCATTATTGCCTAAGATTTATCTGTTAATCTAATATCTCTTACTGTTCTGATGATTTCACTGACATGAGTATAATATTGTTACTGTACTTCTAGGAAAACTGAAAATATTTATTGCCTGACGTTATATGATGAGTTCATTATAAAATAATTGCTCCCATTGATGATTAATATAACATTAGCAACCAAAAATGTTACGCAGTACAAAATATACACACAAAAGTTTTTTTTTACTTATTCCATAGTGCCTTCTGAGCTATGTTGTAAAACAGAGAAATACCTTTAGAGGCCCTAGTGACAAATCCTATTTAAACATTCAGTTTGAAGCTCCACCATTGTTCTTGTGGTCTTTCCAGATAAGAACACATATATGTGCATAGGCAAACCGAGGGGGGTTCCTAGTGCCTGGAAACCCCCCTCCAAGCCTGGGGCACTGTATAATTCAGGTGGCTGGACCCTGTCCCCGCTTCACACGGCTCTGCTTGAAAAGGGAGAGCTGCGTGCACCTAACAGTAGCGCATGCAGCATTGCCCATGTATATTATATGGATAGAAAGAGTTGGAGAGCAGCCAAGCACTGTCTAATATTATAGCCACCCCCCCATGCATGCTGGTCACGCCCACTGGTGGCGTGGTGTGGAAACCCCCCTCTACAAATCCTGCGTTTGCCCAATGATGTGAGTGCTAAACCTCACATCGCAATTTTATATGTGTCACGCCTCTTCCATGTTGCACATGTATTTACTTTCTAACATGCTTGCCTCATACTTCCCAACATGTCTGTCCCCGGCAGTGGGTAGGGAGTGCAGCAACATCACGAAGGGGGCATGGCCACTCCCCCAGATGGACAACGAGACACAGCCCTTAAATCAGAACTGTCCCGCTGAAATCGGGATAGCTGTAAGATATGTTCCTAATCTCCCGGAACATCTTTTGAATTTCAGGGCGTACTCCCGGATGAGTAGGCCAACCACCCATGCCCCGCTCCAGTTCCTACTGCAACAGCATTGCCTTGATGTCTTTAGACCTGCCACTGCAGCAGCACCAACCACACAGTGCCATGAATTTGCACCATCACTCCCTCTCTGCACTCCCGTAGGGGAGATGTAAGACACAGCCCAGTACGCTTTTTTATCAGACATTTGTTTAGAGCGGAAGAGGGTAGTGGGAGAAAGTGAAAGGAAAAATTATTCATTCAGACAATGGTAGTAAAAAACATGTTTAAATATACTCAGAGACAACAGCTTCAGTAATTCTCCTTATAGAACAACCCATACCTACACCGCATATTTTCAGTGTAGTAATCCTCAGTTATATGTTAACCTGTTGTATTCCTGTTTTTGATAATTGAACTACTGATCTTCCAATCTGTGAATTATTTAGCATACTGTTTCTGTATTTGTCACTATTACTGAAAAATAGGGAGATTTTATTTCTGCATTATACTTATTATCAGATCTTATCATTTCTATAGTTACTGGTCCAGCACACTTGTACAGTTTTCTTAGGATTGTGACAGCCAGTCCACCATACAAATATCTGTCCATGTGGTTTTAGCCAATTAGAGCTCAGCAAGATTTATTTTCTAGTTGATAAAGACAGTTCCCAACGTTTCTCTATGAAAGGATCTGTGAGGGTAGAGCGGGCAGTCCCCTAGCCTGCAAAACTTCAAACTATCCCTTAAAACCCACCTGTTCAGGAAAGCCTACCCTTCCTCTGTCTAACCTATCCCCTGCCCTCCTCATCCTGCCTCTTCATGCGCTTTCTTCATAAGCTGGAAATATTTCTCACTCTCATTCATTCTTCGCTCCTTGTACAACCCACTCTTGTTGATCCCTCCCTTTAAGGTTTCTGGTTCCCTTACACTGATTTACCGCTATGTGTTTCCTGTTGGTCTGCTCCCTCCCTTTAGATTGTAAGCTCACGTGAGCAATGCCCTCTCACATCATGGCCTCCTCCTCTTTTTACCTTTGCCTTTGGGATCCCAGCTTCAGTGTGCACCCCGTCACCAGGCTTTACATCTCCCTTGCCTATGTATCTCTATCCTTTTAGTTGCGCCCACATTCCTGGCCATCGGATTGTTCTAGTTCATAACCTCACCTCTCCTCCTTCTCTTTTATGGTTTCTAGTTTTCTGTGATTCACACAAACCTTTTTGCCCTGTGTGTCTGTACACAGCTGTGTTAATATTGTAACTGCAGTGTATTTATTGTATTGTCCTGTAATGCTATGTTCTGTTTCGTCCTATGCTCTCTTTTTGGCGCTGCAGACCCTTTGTGGCTACCTATAAATGAAGGATAATAATAATAATCCAGCTGGAAGCCAAAGGTTACCTGTTAAATTAATGGATAGTTATATTTATTGAGCTTTTTTTTTGAAGATCCAATAATCTTCAAATACAAACTGCCTTTTATAAAATTCTTATTATCTACATTCATGAAAGTGCTGGATATACCGTTATCTACCGTTGAGTTTGTGAGGGCGGTGGTCCCGAGGGGAAACTGCTTTCTCTATGCACACCACACTTTCTCTCTTTATCCCAAACTTGCCTCATTTTTGGAGGGGAGGTCCAAAGGCTAAAATGCAAGAGGTTAGTCATCATGGACTTGTCCCCCTTTGCATCACTGCGTTTACTGGGGTGGGGTCATGATGACTTGAGCATGGCATCCTCACATATAAGAGGAGGGGCTGGATGACACACATCACTTCATCAAGGTCTCCCCTACTACACAAGAAAGAGAGCAGGATCTGTGAGGGCGGCCTGCTCTCCTAGGAACTCGGAAGGACTCCCTACAATATGTGAGTCTCCCGGATATTCTAGGAGTGTAGGAAAGTATGCTGTAACCCTGAGGAAGCACTCTGCAGCCAAACTTCCTTAATGAAAATGGATGTTAGCAGGGAAAAGTAGTTTGCTTTCAGCTGCTAGTGAAAACAATATGAATTATGTTACGTTACATCACGGTACAGGAACTTTCAGTTGCTACAAGACGATTTTTAATATTGATTCAACTTCTATTTTGTGTTTAGTAGCTCTTTAAATGACAAAATAATGATGTTAAAAGCATACTTAATAGTCACGACATGTTGGGAATAATAAAGATGTGAATTATATACACAGATTTCCTCCTGTGAGGGGGGAGGGGCAGCAGTTTAGTATCAATGCATCCCCAATGGCAGACATCCCCATTAAATTTCAGAGTGACTCAGAAGTATTTGTGAGACAGTATAGTAATCCTATACTTTGCAGTTCTCCTTAGGGCATGCAGTGTAACAACTGATAACCAATCTGCCTTATTAACATAGCAGAAATGATACTGTGCCACAGGATGTGTCTAACATCAACTGAGAAACAATATGTGCTCTGACAGAATTGGCCAGCTCATAAAGTGAAAAGCATAACATAATAAATAAAATTCCAGTAACCTGAGCATGTGTACTGTAGGTTTGCCCTCCTTCTGACTTTGCTGTTAATGTTGGCAGGCGGTGGGCTGTGATCGGCAGCTTGGGAGCAACGCCAAAGAAGACAACTGTGGAGTGTGTGCTGGAGATGGGTCTACTTGCAGGCTGGTGAGGGGACAATCCAAAACTCATATCTCCCCTGAAAAAAGTAGGTATCACCTTATTCTTCTAACCGTACACTTCTGAAAGATGATATTTTAAAACCTTCTGTATAAATGCTTGCTGGTACTAGCAAATGAATTAAAACTCCATTCTTTTAATACACTCTCTCTGTGTACTTATGTGGTGTTAAAATAGAGACGCATAAACCTCTTTGGACAACTTCATATTGTATTTGGATATTGCCAGTTTGGGCAGCCTGAACAACTTCTCAGTATGAAAAAGTATTCCTTATACCGTGGGAATTCTGTGCCCAGTATATACTGTTGTCTAGAAGCTCTATACCCAGTAAATAACTTGGCCCAGCAGTCCTTTTCCCAGTGTAAAGTATGGTCTAGAAGTTATATAACCAGTATATAAATGGCCAAGATGAATAATATGGTGAAGAATTTACATGCTCCTAACATGCTCCATGAGTTCTATGGCTGTGGTATGTAATGTGCCCCAGAAGATCTGTGTCCATTATATAATACAGTCCAGGGGATACATTTATAATGCTTCGGGTTTGCAAAAGTGTAGATGTTGCCTATAGCATTAGCAACCAATCAGATTCTAGTTATCATTTATTTAGTACATTCTACAAAATGACAGCTAGAATCTGATTGGATGCTATAGGCAACATCTTGACTTTTTCAAACTTACAGCTTGATAAATTTACCCCCAGGACTTATGTTCCAGTATTTAACATGGCTGAGAAGTCATGTACCATGTATATGCAACTGTGAAATTATTTACCCACTATCTAAAATGCCTCCCACGAGTTTGATGCCTAGTATAAAAACATATGGTTGTAGAACTTCTCTGTGCCCTCTGTGACTCTGTATATCCATTTAATACTACATTGAATATAATATATTCATATAAGGAAGTGAAATCGTAATGTATTATATATTTATTTATATATTTATTTAGTCATTTATCAATGTGAAAGTTAAATTGCTTCAGTCCTGTGTTCTTAGAGATAACTCTTATGTAGTAAATGGCTTACCCCCAATCCACGCAGGACTAGCAGTGTACCACCTTCTCTGGGCGTTCTGATGAACAAATCACTGATGAGCAGCTCAACGCCTCCTTTTGGTGATATCTGAGGCCTCCTTGGCCACCGCTTAGATTGTGAGCTCGTTTGGGCAGAAATCTTTATCTTTTTGTTTTATGTCATTGTACATAATTTGTTTGTACCCTGACCCCATCAATTTACAGTGCTGCATTATATATCAGCACTTTATAAATAAAGGATAATAATAATAATAGTTTCATAATATGGTCAACATATTGTGGCCCATAGCATTGACTTCAGCTGTCTAGTGCAAGTTATTTGTGCCACCTGCACAATGCTATTAAATAAACCTTTTGTGAATTGTATAATGACAGTTATCATACATGTTTAATGAGGTCATCACTTCAGTAATCATTGAGAAATAGCATCCCTTGTACTTTTATCTGGTCACATAAATCTTTAGCTTCTTCTAATATTCTAGAACTAGAGATGTGCTAAATTGCGTACAGAGTTTTGCAGCATGACAAGCTGTTTTGATGTGCTATGAATTTCCAGTTATATTGTTTTTGTGTTCCTCTTTTGCTTTGTTATTTCGCAAATATGCCTTTCTGCACTGTATTTGTACATTTGCCTTTATATGAATTTCTAGCTTATGAATACATCGGGAGGATGACGGTCAGTGCTGCTGTGTGGTTGTGTGCGACTGGGAACACTTATGAACAAGTGTGTCTAATGGGGAATGACGTGAACACTCTGTTGAACGGTCTTGAAATTTTATCTCATCTCTGCCGAGAACCATCAGCCAAACCACGGCGAACGGGGACATTAACTTTGAAATGAGTAATAGAGTACACTATACTTGTTACAAGTGTATATGCGATAGTTATACATTAGCACCACGATGTACAACGAGAAATAAAAAAATGTGGTTTGTCAGAGAATCAGTGAAGTGCCATGAGGGAAGAGCTTGCACAAATCATATCTTTACTGAGTATCAGATTATTTGGCTTCTAAGTTCTTTCTTTCTTCATTCTTAAACATCTCAGTGTTGAAGTCATAAAACACTGGGAATGAGGAGAACAGAATTAAAAACAATAAAGTACCGAGACTTTTCCTAAAATAAAGGAATTAATCCAATGAACAAATCTGTAACACTTTGAATAATTGGACATTTGGCAGCCTTATATTAATATACAGTAGTGTGAAGAAAATCAACACATATGTCTGTGACCTCCTTACGATTAGTATGGGGCTGAAAAAGGAGTAAAGAGTGTGTGCAAACTTCTACAATAGATCTAGTATCTGTAGTGTGACTCTTAGTGATTTGCACACAACAATCATTTGCGACATAGAAATATATCTTGCTGTAGCACTGATGATGCTCTCTATCTCTGCCAAGATAATAAACCTTTTTTCTTTATGGTAGGAATAGGGATTGCGGGAATTATGCACAATAAACATATTAAAAAATGATTAATAATGAATATTTTAGTCAATAGAACACATGACTGTGAAGTATCGATTCTCCTCATGCCCGTCATACCTGTGTCATTCACTCCAAAAAACACCAATGTGTGTTGTGGATGCAAATGGCCTCAGCATTTATTAATTATGGTGTGATGGAAGGGGTCGAACTCCAGACATTGTTTACCCAAACAGTGCCTAATTTTTTCTCAACTAATCCTTACCCATTCTAACTAACTTTCTAAGTATTCGGAGGCCTCTTGGTTGCCAACCAATACCAAAAGCTGTCCCTCAACTTCAAGATAACCTTGCTTGTGTGGCCAGCCACATTACTCCACACAAGGCTATGCCCTTCAGAGCACCTCTGAAATAACACCAGGCTGGGTAACCCAAATTTCGACCAGGATCCCTGCTGACAAATGGTCCTTGCACTCTGTCATCTGATATTCCTCCCCTCTAACCACTTCTTCTAGAGCTTCTTAAACTCTCTTCTACCACACTCCAATACTTCAATCCCTTTAGTAAATTAACCTTTTACCACCTTTTCTTTCTGCTGGATTCAGTCATGCCCCCCTTCCTCCTATTATTTTCCAGTTCCAGGGGGCTCTGTAGGTTTGTAAAGAGCGGGTCATGTCCAGCAACAGACAGTGACTGCCGGCCTGGCAGACTTGCTTTGCAGAACTGCATTGTGTGACTTAGTTGATTCATATATAACAAGTATAATACCTGTAGAATCAGCATTTGACATTCTTCAGATCCCATCAGGACACTTTCCTAAAGATGTAGGGGGAACTGTAGCCATTTGTATTGTAAGAGGGACCTAGCTGGTCTCGAACAGTCCACCTGCCATACAGCACTAACCTTCCCAGCAACCTCATTAAACTCGCCGTCCCAGTGTGGCCTAATGAGGAGACAGCAATTGTTAGTTATCAAGGGGGAATGTCCGATGTGTTAGGCTAGAATAGGATAACTATACCCCACTGCGGGTGCAGACACCTTGAGTATAATCTTGGCCTGGGCATGGGCTATAGATATTTGAGGCAGAGTAGACTCCCGCATGAATTCTTTTTACCAGGGGTGAGGGGCCAACCAAGAGCGATACAGAACAGGGGACTTTCTCTCTAATAACATGTTTCCATTTGTTTGGAATATGCTGCTAAAGATGACTCTTAGGAAAGGGATGAAACACCACAGACCTCCCAACTGTTACTTATGTAGTATATGCCTCTTTGAAACAGGGCACAGAAAAAATCATTACACAAGTTTTGTCAGGAAAACTATCTTCAGGGTGTGTCCCCAGATGTAGGAGACCAACCTCTTGTCCATGTAGAATTTAGGGGAGGAGGAAACAGTAGTAGGGAAAGGGAACGTAAATGAATGTCTTATTATCACAGGCTTAGAACTTCTATAAAACTGGTGCCCACAGGCTATTAGCCTGAACTATGTACTGATGGGCCTAATGCCTGACTCTAAGTGATGGCCACAGACTCAAAGCCTGACATATTTGGTACCTAGCTCTCAAGTGCCTATGGGCCTAGTGTCCGATTCCAAGTTAGGTCTGCTCGAAGATCTTACCAGTTCTGGCAGCTGTTATTTGCAGCAGGGGGGAACTGTGAAAGCTCTTTGCCTTTCCCATGCTGCTATGCCAATGACATGTCTCCAATTCTTCTTCCTCTCCAGAAGTCTTCTTTGCTTGAGCCTGGGAACTTCTGGCTTCTTTTTTTCTTTGGTGTTGTGTCATATTGAGCGAGTGTTCCTCTCTGGAGCACTTCTCTGTTCAACACCATTGTTAGACTGAGCCGTGCTTTTCACAACTGCTAGTTATTAGCCATTGCAAGAGGGCAGAGCGATGACACAGCGAGCCTGTATTGGCTTGCCACAGCACACTGCCCGTGGTGAGGTCCGATTAGCTCACCATGGTGGCCTCTGATTGTATCAAAGCAAATCTCCACAGTTTTGCTTGGTCAATGTCCAAAAGAAGTCGCAGCTGCAATTAATTTACCTGTTCTCCATGTGGACCCATGTTATTTGTCCCCCCTCGACCAGCCAAGGCTATGAGCACTGGTGCTTAGACTATTTTTTGGTGGGACGGGAACACACTTTTTCTTTTTTTCCTGTCATTTTTAACACATTAAAAAGCCATTCATCTTATTCAAGTAGATATTAATGAATGGGGTCCCGAGTGTGTCACCACATCATGATATACTTGTATGTGTTTATTTTGAGTTGATGATATGTGCAACTCGAAATAAACAAGTAAATGTAACGTTTAGTTTATATTTTAAAATATATCTGTCACATACACAAAATGAAGGCAGCCATTTTGTGTGCTGAACCAAAATACATTTCACTAGGAATTTGTGATATTACTGTGCCATGGGCTGGACTAGATTTACAATGAAGTAGTCTATAAGTGTTACGGCTGATATCTTGATAAACTTAAAACAAAATGAGAGAGAGCACTTCACCTATAGCAAGCCGCCTTTCCTGTTGAGAGATGCCCCCAGGACTTAAACTCAAGATAGTAAACGTTTATCACAGGTACCAGGTATTGCATATGTATAGAGAGTGGGAGCACAACACACTATATACAGAGGGTAAACCAATAACAAAGCTAATGATCAACGGTTTGCAGCGAGCGGGGATGGTCCAGGATCAAACCAAGGGTCGAGATGGGTGGCACACAAGGAGAATCCAGGAACAAGCAGGGTCAGTAAGCAGCCAGACAATCAGAATCTTAGTCTTAGCAACACAACAGGCTTCACGAAACATGCAAGGCAAGAATGCTATAACCGGCAGGGAGGCAAAGCCATTTAAACTAATGAGGACCAATTAGGAAGCTTCATAGGAAGCAAGCCCTCCACAGTAATTTTTGATTGCTGTCACCTGACTGTACTCAAAATACACAGCATCTTGGCTGTTTATCAAGAAGAGGTAGACCAGCGACCCGGCTTCCTAGCCACTGCCGGGGCAGAATATGCATTGTGAGCCACTGCGAACTTGGCTTAGAGGCAGAAGGTAAGCAACCCGACTTCTAGGCAATAGCTGGGACAGGGAGAAATTTTAGTGTGAGCCGTCACATTTGGCGTGGCGGATCACAATAATAAGCAGAAAATCTTTGGGTACTTAAGCCACAGCCCATCCAGTGACCACATGAGTAAAATGTACATAGCAAACTGAAAAGAAGTGGTACCATGAAGTCATCCATAGTGGCATACAGAATTAGAAGTGGTACTGTGCAGTCTTTCATTCAAACAGAATAAGAAAATCTGATAATTTACCATTGTTAAAATTCAATTCTTCCAAAACTCTACAACACTTTTTTTTTTTTTAAATAAATAAAATTAAAATGAGCACCAATTACCTTGTCTCAAGCTCTTCCTTCCTGAAGGATCTTGCTCCTCTCCGGATCTCCACAGCTCTTAACAAACTGAGTCTGACCCAGTGCTTTGAATTGGGTGGTCACCTGTGTATTATTATCCTAGTGTGTGATTTTTTTTTGGATGGGTGGGATGACTTTATTCTTGTCTTTAGGTGCTTAGGCTTTTGTTTTAGCACTTACTATTAACTTCTTTTGGTTTGGGTGGTTGTGTTGCACAATTACATTTAGGGAGGGGCATTAGAGACATAATCTTTGGGGTGGTTGAGTTGGAGGATGTGGCCTTATACACTAGGTAAGCCTTACAGGCTCATTTATATTGATGTAGGAGGTTGGCCTTCATATCTGCATGTGGGTTTGGGAAATAAAGTACAAGGGAGTGAATGTTAAAAGTGCCTCACATTTTTCACAGAGAGAGGACACATGGCCACACTGCTTGCCATTAGACTGCTTAATTAGCAGCATATATCCAATACAGCGCCAATCTTCCAAATCTTTTCAACTCCTAGAGTTACACCATGTCTTAATAGCATGTCATCTGTCAAAAACTGTGCAGAGAATTATATATTGATACTGTACACCAATATTATAAGATACCCGGAAGTTAGGGCACCCACTTCTTCACATGCTTAGGTAATGTCACTGGTTCCTAGTGGATTAATAGGCTGTATATTAAATGAAACCACTATGTGTATGGAACATGTATACTTCAAATATTGTTTTTTTTACTTTTTACCACTACTGCTGAGTATATTATCCAGTATATAGGCTATTAACATAATCGGTAATGTCCTGCTTGTAGAGCAATGGAACTTGAAAATACAACTATAAACCAATAATGGAATTCTCAGAGCTGTGGGAAATATTGCTGTTTTAATCAATAATGCTGCACTTTTGCTATATTTTTAGATATCCTTTGACAGTAAATATTTCCTGTGGACAATAAAAAGGCTCACAATGGTGAAACACTTAATCACACTGACAGCTATATGCCACTAACCCTCATTAGAAAGTTACATAAAAGAGACCTCCTGAAATGATGGCATTTGGGCATTTGAGCAAATGGGCAGGTCTATTGTGTACAGTGTGGTATTGTAGCATTGACAGGATATCCTTCCCAGTGTAAGATGATTTGTAGGTGACAGCACAAAGACTAGAACAGCCGGGACAGCCCCTACACATCCTCTTGCACTAAGGTGAGAGGAACACTAAATATATATCTTTGTATAGGGATTTACACATAAATATCCATAGCAGGCAAACATAATGTTTGTACCTGTAAGAAGAATGACATGGTATTAGGCATCAGAGGCAGACTTTAGAGCTTCAGATCACTTTAACATTTCTAAATGTGTCATTCTAATAAAGCAATCCATATATGATCAGCAGGTTTCTCTTACAACAATATTTTCTGTGGAAGTCAATTAAAGGCACAAAATGTCCATTATCTTTGGCCCCACCATATGCCAAGGTGAATGGATTTGCAGAGCAGGTGGAGGAGGCTTGCCTGGGAAGAATGCAGTAGGTGCACCTGGTTTTGCAGAGCAGTGCAGAAACAAGATTTCAACCTATGGAGCAAGATTGCGGAAAAGAAATCAGGGGTGAAGAAGGTGCATTTTTAGGGGTGTTGCTTGCTGTAAGAAAGGGGAGCATAGCCATTACTTTTTTTTAACCAATGTTTATTGAGATTGGATTGATCCTGAAAGATAGCGTGGAGTTAACACACTTGAAACTCTTAATGACCTTCTCTCTCCATTCTTCCGAGATCTCCACTGTGTCCTTGCTACAGTGAAAACCACGTCGGTACAGTGCCACGTGAAACAGAATGCCAAGTCCCACGCAAAACAGAATGCCAGGAATGGATGAAGCAAAATTAATTTAATCATGAGTAACCAGCACTCCTCTTCACCACAAGACAATAATGGCCAGCATGATAAAACGCTTGTGACTGCCTGATGGGGAAGTCCCGGTTATCCCAGATTTGAGCATTTCACATTGGTTGCAATGTGCATAATTTTTATGTGGATTTTTCAGGTCATTTTTTCCCTCCATTTGGACTACAGTGGATCAGGAAAGAAGAAAATTACATTTTATTTTTTTATTTAAGTGGTGTTCTAGGGTTTTGGGAAATCTCTTATATCCACTATACTGGGGTGGCAATTTTGTTAATTAACCCAGCTCCAAAATCCATGGGATTTGGAAAGAGCCCCAACTCATTCATGACATGGCTGGTGGCCTCTTGGAGCGGGCACACAGGTTTTCTTGCCCCCGTAGGTTACCGAAACTGCCCCTTTTTTTCTTTATAATGATCTTGCTCCACAAAGTGACTTCTCTTTTCTGCGTGGCAGGATAGAAGGAGGCACAGCGGAGCACCTTTTCTGCACTTCAGAGGGAAGCTTTTCACCCTGCTCTTACCCTAGGCCTGTGCAGACTTCTGCTGCACCGCATATGCGGACAATTTGCTCCATAAATCTATGTGTGCCAGGGCAAATGCAGGCTCATTTCCACAAATCAATACACACCCTGGGTGAAAAGCTGTGTGTACTCTGCGGAGCACTCCGTTTGCCTTGTATACAGAAGTCGAGGCTGTCACAGGATGTGTGAACTGCCACATACACTGTTTAGAAAAGAATCCTGGTCCACAACACAGAAGCTTTTCATGTATAGTACTTCCTTTTATGGCCTTCCTTTAGAAAAGTTCCCCATCTGTGACCATGAGTGTAATCTTACATCAGCTCGAAAACATTACAAATGAGTCAGGCAGCCAAGGCACTCCGAGTGGTTGTGTCAGGTGATACATTTGATAAATACAAGTCTGTGTATTGATACAGCTCCAGAAAGCCCAATACTACAAACACAGACCTTGTCAAACAAAATATTTTTGTGTTTTATTCAATGTGACATATGAAGTGATTGTTGTAATTAGCATGTCTGGGACTCCCAGTGTCTCTATACGTAATGCCCAAGTATAAATAGACCTGTTAACATCTCCAGAAGAGATTTGCTGTGAATCTTTAATGTATGTCCTTAAACAGTAACTATTGGACATTAATTAGTTCAGTGTGATCCTAGTTGCAAAAATAAAGGGCAGAAAGTGTCACATGACACAATACAGCTACAGGATACACCATACCACCCAACATTGGGTATGCGGCATCGGGGTGTGACCATGGGCGCATGGCAACAGTATTTTGCGTTCCTAGCAATTTTTGAAGTGTTGGACTGCCCTGTACTTTTAGAAATCCTTTCTAAAACATTTCCATAGTTTGACAAAAGCAGTAATTCCTGTTAACTGGAAATCCGCCACCCCCTCAGTAGGGTAAAGACTGGTTTAATAGATTGGACTTCTATATGTGAATGGAGGATAATAGTCCGGCTGCTCTGGATGGATTGCACTTGGTTCAGGCAGATAACTTTTAGTCGGATACATAGAGATACATATTATATCTCAATCTATTTATTCTAGTTTATTTATTTTATTCTAGTCCTTCCCATTGCAGCCAGTGGATATCTCTTAGCCTTTTAAATTTTGTTGTATAACGGAGTGCTGGACCTTTACCAGCACTATTCTAGAGTATCTCAGTGCTCTGTGCAGGTGCAGTTGTTTATGACATAAGATCGTTCATCTAATATCAATACGAATAGTTGGAAATCTATTCAATCATTTCCCCTTCGTCCTACATCATCCTACATCTATATATACTTCTCTTTAACAATTGACCACAACACTTTCCTTGACAGTACTTCATTGTTTCAGACTAGCAATCTCTCTATGAATAATTCATATTGCAAATAGCCTTACTCTGTAAGTAAGTAATGTCCAGATTTACTATATTAGTTCTACATTGTCTTTAGGACTTATTTCATACATTAATCAGTTGCCAAAGAATGTTATAAATCACTAAATAATTGGCATATGAACTGGGCTCCAACCTTCCATGTTTATTTTGCGTATACTCAGATCGTGGCTTTTACATTAACGTACAGGATTATTATGAGAACAGAAATGCATGTAAAATGAAATGTACTTAAGTGAATGATGGAAAACTCATGCTGTAATGGGAGTATTGTACATGTCAAAAGCAGCAGTTTGAGTGCCTTTAAATTTCCAGTATTGTGTATTTCTTTCCCAAGCAAAATATACCTACAACCAAGTATTGTGTATCTCTAGTGTATGTCTGAGGAGATTATGATCACACATTTACACGCCCGTTGCTGGAACCTCCTCTGTGATACATTGATAGTAGGCTCCAACAATCCTGGGTGGTAGAAAGTGGGTTTAAGAGAGCAGATCCGCACAGTTTTTGGCCAAGAAGTATCTTTATAGTGGCAGAGTTCCACTCCTGACTGGCCTGTGTATGGTGAACGTGACTATTTGCCTCTGACTGAGCGAGCATGTTTGTGAAAGACTAACAGCGTGTCAAGACCTCCAGCCATGAGCCCTCTTTCAAGTGATGCTGTGTAGATGAAAAATTGTTTGTACAAATGTGTTTATTGAAGCATGTGAGCTGTTTATTATTCTTAGTATGATCTACAAAATAAGAATTCTAGCAACATGCAATTAATGTTCAGCAGGTGACCGTAGAAGCGTCAAAGATTGTACAGGAGAGGGAGATCAGCTTGGTAAACAGGGGGTTTGATAGTTGCTGTTAAGGTTTTATTAGAAGCTTGCTTAAACACTTATTTTGTGAAATCCCCCCTCCCTGCATTTTCAAGTGTGTTTTGCCAAAAGTCAGAACCAGGTATTGCATTCTCCTGCTCCATCTTGCTAATACCACCACAGTGGTGAACAATAGGTGGTCACAGATATGCATACAGCAGGAGTTACAGTTATTCCCCTTTGGGCCTAATGGGAACTGGGAAACAATACATAAGAATGAAGAAATTGTCTATACAGTATAAAAGCACTTGTACAATACACTCCAAAATAAAGTGTTTTTGATCAACATATCATAAGATACCTGCAACCCAAAATACAGCCGTAGAAACGTGTGTGGATGCATTTATGCTTGAATGCAAAAGTCACAATTCTATGTTTAACTCTACCTTTTTGTATGCAATTCATCTGGATTTTACCAGAAATTGCGGCCTCACTGAAAACATTTAATACATAAATATTGCTTAGTTATTTAAACATAAAACTGATTTATAATTATGCTAGATAGGTACGCTAGGGGGGAAATGTACTTAAGAATGTTTTTCTGGCGGTTTTAAAACCACCTCACACGCATCACCAGCGGTTTTCACCTCCAAACCACAGGATTTATTATCAATCCGCTATGACGGATGCTCCTGATTGGCTGGGGCCTATTAAGCAGGCGAACTTACCAGGCATTGATTTTATCTAGTAGGGAGTTCTTCTGGAGTGCTCCGGAACGTCTTTGGGTTTTGTTACTTTCATTCCATATTGATCAAGAATAAATATTTATTGCACCCACTATATTACTAAGGCAGCATATATCCTTATTTTTAATCATAAGGGGACAGAGATCAATATTTTAGTTCATAAGGGGGGACATTTCTATATTTTTTATACTTAGGGGGCACAGTTTTATTTGAAGTACACAAAGGGGCACAATTTTTTTCTTGTGGCCACTATAGTTCAATGCTTTACAATGGTCTAAAAATCAATAAAACAAGGGGGCGCTTCCATAGTGTAAAATCATTTAACAATTTATACAGCCAAGTATAAAACAGTTTATGAACGTACCAGAAGTACATAGATTTACTGCTCCTGACAAACAGCAATATGTATACAATGAAAATCAAAGTATTACAAGCTAGACTCTCAACGCGTTTCATAATAAACTCCTGACAACGAAACGCGTTGAGCGTCTGGCTTGTAAAACTTTGCGTTTCATCGTGTACATATAGTCTGTGTGCCGGAAGCAGTACTTTGATTCAACACTAAAGCTTCAGAGAAACCTTTGTATCGATACACGCCTGTATACATTGTACTTCTGGTACATTTATAATCTGTTTTATACTTAGTTGAATAAACTGTTAAATTATTTTACACTATGGAAGCACCCTCTTGTTTTATTGATTTTTAGATTGTGTATTTTCCCGTGGAGATCAGGTAAGAAAGGGGAGGACGCAGGGATACTGAATCACTTGGTGAAGAATTTAGAAGCATTTATCTAGCTGGAGAAATAAGGATTTCACAAGTTGGACTTGAATATAATTATTTTTCATGTTTTGAAGAGACATTATTCACAAGTGATCGTTTACACATGGTATCCTGTTTCTATAATAATTTTACCCTGGTACCTATGCGCCAGGGGCACCAGGAATGACCCAGTGCTACATGGCATTGAACCGGGTATCTCTAGATGTGAGGGGGACCTATAGTTTGTTCTGGCCTCTCCTTCCTCCACCAATCAAGAGGACTTGGCCCGATGCTTGAGTAGGCTGCGCTGCTACAGAATGGGAGGCGGGAAAGTTTTTATTTTTTACATTCTATAATTATTTATCCCCATTCTTACCGGCAAGATAGCTCAAACCGCATGCGGTTTGACCTATCTCACCTATCACAGTGGGATTTCCGGCAGGTTTTAAAAGTAATCAGGACGACAGTGTGTACTGTGGCGATTTAAAGCCAGAGTTTTTTTCATGTGTTTGGCCTTTAGTAAATGACTGGACTTCGTGCACACAAACCAGTCCCCAGGTTTCCCTACGTTGGAATTTAAAGAGATTGCTGTCTGCCCACCTAGACATACTGACAGCTCACTGACCCTTGTGCGCTCAGAAAAGTAATGTAAATATTCAAATTCAAAAACTTGACGTATGTTATAGGGCTTAATGCAGCAGGTGTCCAGCTGGACAGAGACTCCACCAGTGTTCGTTTTATTATTCAGCATGGGTCTAATGTTTCTTTTGTGACATTTTGTGGCACCCTTGTTACAGTAATATCATTTATGTATAATGTTGGTGTTCCTGGGGGAGCAATTATTTTAGCCAACCTTACCCCAAACTTCTGCTAAACTGGTAGGACTGTAAGGGTCACCCCCACCATTTGTGAGATACCCGGCTGGTCACGGTTCTGTTACTTTGGGGATTAGGTGCGTAATTGTGGTTAAATTTGTTTACCCAAACTGTGCCCATAAAATGCCGCTCGATACTAAATTAAAAATTTTCTTTTGAAACGCCACATACGTTTTCATTTTTTTTAACAATACTTCATGCATTCTAAAGAAACCTCATTTTCCAGTCTCCTTTATAGAAATTGTGGGAGGCCTGGATGCTATTTTCTCCTCAACTTCATTTTTAAAATAAAATGGTATTTTCTGCCGTTCTTAGATGTTCTTCTAATGTAAAATGCATACACCTGTGTTTTTATTCAGTCATTTAGCCCACAGCACTGCTGCAGTCACACGATACTCACAACATCTGTCTCGGTCAGTGTAACGTCTTGGTTTTTTTTCTTTTTTCCACAGGAGAAGAGACAGTAATTGCTGTACCGCATGGAAGCCGCAGCGTGAGAATCACACTGAAGGGACCAGCTCACATTTGTACGAACCATTTTAAGTTGTATGTGATATATATGTTTTTAAATGCATATGTGTGATTAATACACGTATGTGGCCTCTAGGACGGAACGCCCAACCTTATGAGGTTGATTTTATTAGTTATGAGTTAATAAACTTCTGGACACCTGTTTTCTAGGTCTAGTGGCAGCTCTAATGTTTGGGGGATTAGTCGTAGTTTCTAAGCAGTGGTCTGCAATGATCATCTGTCCTTGTGAGCTCTGAGCAGAGAACCTCTCCAGCACTGGAGAGAACACTATGTGGGTAGACATCTCCGGATATGTTACCATTTCAGAAATAGCTTTCAAAGCTGGTAAATGAGACTTTTTAAGAGCTTTGGCGGTGGTGACTACTCGCTGGGTGGCAAGACCTGTCTTACCAGATCTGTGACTGGTAAAGATTCAAATACAAGCAGTGTGCTTTATGTCTCAGGATTTTTCCAATAGGTATAATTTCCACCACAGAGGCTATCACACCCCTTTTATATAAGTACATATGTCAGCAAGACTTTTCTGCTGTACAATGGTGATCCCTCTTTCTGTATAAAGGTAAACAGTGTATACCTTATACCGGGCTGCACCTCTTAGTGATTCCATGGTTAGACTTAATCACGCACCCTTTCATACATGTGCAGACACTCGGTCACATACATGGTCCATCTCTCACACAAGTAACATTCAGACTTAAATCCGTTGTAATAATATATCATATGAAACATACTTTTGAAAGACTAGCCCAAAATTTTTGTTTACGTTACTGTCTTAGTCCAGCTGTTGCTGTCAGTTCCTGACTTTGATCATAGTAACACACTAATACGTAAGGGATAGATTCTGTCATTTAAGTGGACCTGGTTCTTATGCATTTTTGAGACATCAGTGTCATGGGCTGAACCAATTCATTGCCAATAATTGCCTGCTCTTCTGGTGCATCTGGGAGACTCCCAAATTAGAGGTAGACCTCCAAGACTACTAAGAGAGCAGGTTAATTCTCCCTGAGATCACTTTTCAAGTTGGGTGGGGAAATGATGTAGATCATATAATCACCCCCCTCCTACTTCAGTTACCACTGAATGGCAGTGAGCATGATGACTGTCCCTTGGTGTTTACTGAGGTGAATGTTAACAGTGCCCACTTTGTGCCATGAATCATGTCATCAAGCCCTGGTTACCTCTTCTCTTCCTACCCGTTCTCTGCATCTCCTTGGAGTAAGTTCGTTAAGTATGATGTAGCTTATCAATTAGCTAACAAGAAGTGACATCATTAAGGCATTGCCAGACTAATATTTATGATGCCTAAATTATTTTATGATGTAATGGTTCCTAGTGGCTTGCGACAGTCTCATGAATAGTACGCTAGTCCAGCCCACAACATAGATGCAACTACTGCATGTAGGTAACAGATCCACTTTATGTGAAATATACGGGTGTTTGGACTGCCCCCAAATCTCTTAGATACACATATTTAATTCGATATATATAAATAGGCATACAACAGTGGTGTGATAGGTGGAAGCTGTGTACTAGGTGTGACAAAGTAGCAGAGCATGGGTCACCTATTGTCATTAATTAAAACATACATATTGCCATTAAAATACAATATTGATTTTGTGTCAAAGCAATGCAATATAAATAACTTACTTTACACCCAGAAAACAATAAGGTTTATTTATAGTCTTTCCACCCGAAAAATAATAGGAAACTTTTTCAAAGCCTAGATGGCTCAGTAGACCACTGTAATATTTTTAGCATCTACAGCTCTGCAAAGAGTATTACACATGTTGATGTGATCCACAGATCTGATCTGGAGATGATGGAAAATGTACAAAAATTATGTGCCCTGTTTGCAAAAGGTTATTCCCTTTTGTGTATTAAAATGGTTACAGAATTGCAAAAACTCCTGTGCACAGACAGCATACAAGATCAAAGAGTGCGTAATTTAAGTATTAGGTTATATGGCTGAAGTTTTCCCAAGAAAAAGTATTACAGGTGTCTACCATAACAGAGGGTGTCATCAGCGTACGACTACAGCTAAGGCCAAGATCGCAGCATTGGTAAAGGAGGGACTTGACCCAACTATGTTGCTTATAGACAAATCGGTAAAGATAGACCACTGTGGTATCTCCTTTATAGTTGTTATGGCTTACTGCAGAGCAGTCTAACTGGAGTCCCACGGGCCAGATGTTACTCTGCAAGGCCTTTTCTGGATGACATAATGTATTAATATTACTTGGCCTATGAACACATAGTTATAACATACATATATATATATATATATATATATATTTTATGTAAATACACTGACTTAGGTATGTACTGTATGTTAGTGTATGTCACAGGTATGTATAAAATTGTATATATTATTTTTATGAAAATGCTGACAGTATTTTATTTCCGCCCCTTTTGATGTTAGTCTATTTAAGAAATAGCAGATATTTTAATGGCATACTTCACAACAGGACAAATTAATAACTGGCAGAAAATATGCCCATAATAGTCCAGTTGTCATTTACTTACATATCAACGCTGGGCAATTGATCCTTTACACAGTACTATGATATCGGGTGAATATTATAATTTTATGCTGTTAGATTAATCTTTTTCTCCTTGGATGAGAGCAGCCAATCCCCACCTGACATTTACAGAATACGGCTCTGTTGCATTGCAAATTACTATAAGTACATGTTGCACTCTCACATATTGTATGTATGCTACCGGAGATGTCACTGCTGTGTGCATCCTCTTTCCCAGAAAGCTTCTGATGGGGATGTCATGAGCTAAACCCACATCACACTGTATGTCTATGGGGCTGATGCAGAGTAGGATGCAAAACGGGAGTAAATTACTCTTACACAATAAGCATGGAAAACGAGCATATTTATCACCCATATGAAGAGCCTCTGCATCGGCACCATATGCGCCTTGTTTATGCCAAGTCATCATCATTAGCGCCTTCTAAGAGGTGTTCATGCGTACCTCTGCAAAACTGCGTAAGCCGTATATACGTGAACACATCTTTAGTGTACTTGGCCTACTCTGGCATGCCCTAATCTCCCCGTCCTGCCGCTCCAAGGGCCACAATCACTCCAGTATGGTTGAACCTTTCCTTTTTGCCTGTGGATTGCTACGTTTTAAACTATATATAATGTGGTGGTTCACAGTTTTAAGAGATCCAGGCGTCATCCGCTTATTTAGTTGGCAACATTACTCACTTAGCTCCAAAATAGAGACACATGGAAAGAGCAACATCATTGTGGATTTTCATTGGGAAAATTGTTTTTTTATGAATGACACACAATACAAGGCTTCACCACTTTCATAAACTAGCGACAGCCCTGTCTCGCTTGGTAACATTTTAGTGTTTTTATGTCAAATGAATGGCAATGTGGTCAGTTTCAGATCTATATGGAAGAATAATTGACATCCTGTACAAACTCATAATTCCTACCAGTGAGAGACCATTTTTTCAGGATCTTTGCAGATGGTACATACTCCCTCCCTGATTAATGAAACCTATCATCATCATCATCATCATTTATTTATATAGCGCAACTAATTCTGCAGCGCTGTACAGAGAACTCATTCACATCAATCCCTGCCCTATTGGAGCTTACAGTCTAAATTCCCTAATATAGACACAGACACAGACAGCCAGACGGCGAGGGAGAGGCTAGGGTCAATTTTTGATAGCAGCCAATTAACCTACCAGTATGTTTTTGGAGTGTGGGAGGAAGCCGGAGCACCCAGAGGAAACCCACGCAAACACAGGGAGAACATACAAACTCCACACAGATAAGGCCATGGTCGGGAATTGAATTCATGACCCCAGTGCTGTGAGGCAGAAGTGCTAACCACTACGCCACTGTGCTGCCCACAGTATTCATTTTATACAGATGACTTTTATGGAATTTACGACCTCACCTGCATGCACCTATGAAGGAAAAAGTATATTGATTTTGGAGGTGTTTGTTATGTATAAAAGCAAAACTGCTATTTAACCTGTTCTTGTAGTTATGTATGTCTTATTGCATTTGTTTTTCCCATTTTCTAGTTGTAGAGACAAAAACCTTGCAAGGTGAAAGTGGGGAACACAGCTTTACGAATGCTGGGACATACATTGTGGAAAACACAACAGTAGAATTTCAAAAGGGATCTGAAAGGGAAATTTTAAAGATGCCTGGCCCATTGCGTGCAGATTTCATCATTAAGGTATTATTTTTTACATAGCTGATAGATTGTAATGTTTTTTTTCCTGAGAGATTTCCTCCTTGACCATGACAGTATTACTAGATGTTCCTGACAATCAGCACAGTGTCCATAAAAACTGTATTGATCTGTCAATGATGCAATTACTATTCTCCCATGTTGTGAAACTACAAGTCCCAGCATGCTCTGCCAGCCGATATCTGGCAGGGTATACTGGGATTTGTAGTTTCACGTTACCTGGAGTGCCACTGGTTGGCCAGGCCTGATGTAGTATAGCTGACAGCGTTTCACTATATGTTGTACTAGGCCTGCTTGTGGATTAGACAAATATGTCTTGAATTCCCTCTGTAATTTACCTAAAAATATACATTAAGATGTTGTACTAGTATGAGATTATACTATGATTACTGAGCAGCAGGTGTGATTTTTTGTTTTGTGGTTTTTCTAACTTTATTTGTAATTTTGTCTCCTGAAACACTATACAGTATATTTGTCACCTAAAAACAGTGGGGGCAGACATTTGTGAACAAATTTATATTAAAATTCAGCATATTAATTTACTAGTAAATAGTGACATTGTCAACACATGAGGTACATAATACCTCATTTTTCAGTGTTGTCATACAGTACTTCCTAGTGAATTGATAAACTGAATCGAGGACACAAAATGGTTGCCTCCACTGTGGGTAAGTGACAGGTTCACTTTAAAGAGGTGTAATGGGAGCTAGGAAGCTAATGAGGGGTGGTTTTCTGAAATCACTGTGAAAAATATCAGCAAATCAGTACTTTGACTAAAAACGCGGCTTTAGAATCGACAAAATACAATTTGTGGTAATTGTCCACTTCCTTTCTTTACCTTTTCTTGCATTTTGCTACAAATATGCCGAGTTCTTTTGCCATGTTTCCATAATCTTTTTTTATAACTTCTAATTAGGAGCTAAATTAAGTTTTCAGAGCTTAAAGCCTTCCAAAAACTGTCTCCAGAGGTAGCATGAAACGGACATATCTGGCAAACCTCTTTGGACCTGTGTGCATGATCCTTAGTAAATTAAATCATTTTATATGTACATTTTTTAATTATAACCTACCAGTGATTTAAAAATAGGCTCATTTTTCCCATTAGCTAAGGTTATTATCCCTTTGTGAATATCACTTCCAAACTACTTTATTATTATTTTTTTGCATTTCATTGCCTAACACAGAAATATGGTCATAGCACAGGCTCTGTCTGATGTTTAATAAAGCGGCTATTTACCAGAATATCTGGACTATGGACTCTATACATCCAGATTGATGCCTGTTCTTAGCTTATGTTACCCAAATAACATTATTAAGGTACCGTGTGGTTGCTAGAGTCCGCCTTCAGACATTATTAGTAGAATCAGAGAGGTAATCCACAGACTAAGGCAGTGATGGATAACCTGTGGTACTCCAGGTGTTGTGAAACTACAAGCCCCAGCATGCTTTGCCAGTAGATAACTAGTTGATAGCTGGCAAAGCATGCTGGGACTTGTAGTTTCACAAACACCTGGAGTGTCACAGGTTAGCCATCACTGGACTAAGGTGTCATTTAATGCACACAAGTTTTTTAAAGGGAAGTTTTTCAGAAAAATGTGAGAATTTACAAGGAAAAGGAAAGACAATTAATGACGATAAAGGAAAAGTATTAATTGCAATACCTTAATTATTAACATAAATGCCCTGCTGATATATTGTCATGTCGAAATAATCGAACATTAATATTTTGTCACAAAACTCTCTCCAGACCAAGTACGTTTCCTCCAAAGATAGCCTGGTGCAGTTTTTTTTCTACCAACCCATTAGTCACCAGTGGAGACAGACCGACTTCTTTCCGTGCACTGTAACCTGTGGAGGAGGTGAGTAATTGAGGAACATTTCATTTCATTTGCAGCTCAGAAACTATGCAATATTTTTTAAAAAATAACTATGTTTCCATCCTTATACATTCAAATCCCTCCCAAAAAAAAAAAGTTTTAAAATCATGGAAACTTATTATGATCCAAGAATGGTGTGAAAAATAATTTAATTTAGTCGGTGTACAGCAATTCCTTTCACATCTCAATCTTTACCTTGCATTATTCAGGGAAGGGGGGGAAAGTGGGGTAAATTCATCAAGAGTAATTCATGAATAGAGATTGTGTTGTAACTCCTGTTGACGTCAATAGGATTTACAGAGCCGATTTCGTGGCAAGCACAGAAGCTGCTTGTAGTAATTAGGTGATGTGTTTTAGACATGACAGAGCACCAGCTAATATTGACTGTAGCAATAAAGCCTGCGCTTCTTATGGGCATGCCTTAGACTTTCTCTTGGGAGAAAAAAAAAGCTCCATCGCTAATCCTATTTTATTTAAAATAATATATGTAATTAGAAGAAGCTTTACTTTTGGTTTGATGCAATTGGATCTCATTTATGAAGTGGGAAAATGTGTGCTGGTAGAGTAAATGGTGTTTTGTGATGTTATTTGTGCATGAATGGCCACATTCATATGGAGAAGAGCGTGGATTAGTGGTTCCGGATGGCGAAGAAGACTGCCATGGTGTATTATTGTATATCTTCTGATGCCGGTAGCTGGGTGCTTTATGATGTTCCTAGATAAATGTGGGCTAGGTGCAGGAGTGAATGCTGCATTCTGTCCATAAGCAAAAAGGAGATCTTGTTTTAAAGGATGAGATATGTAAGTGAGAAACAAGGGGGGAGAGAGGACCTTTACAAGGATGTTCAGAGCAGCTCCTTCTACTCTCAACAAAAGGACTTTATTTGTGCACATTCCTTGGAGGGGTACCTCTGCCTATATATTTAATGCACCTTACGGGGGTGCTCTATACAGTGCACCACCTTCTACCGATTTAATTAAAAAAGAAAAAAGATCATGTACAATAGTGACAAGACATAAAGTAAAATGCCCCGAACTCTTGCGATGTATTTGAGGTATATTTTAGGATAAATAAGGAAAGGTGGTCCTAAACTGATAGTGTCACATTTTTCCTCTTTCTACCATGAATATTTCCTAGTGGACCCGTGGACCCACAATCCTGCAAAAGTAGACTTCAGGGTATATTTACTAAACTGCGGGTTAGAAAAAGTGGAGATGTTTCCTACAGCAACCAATCAGATTCTAGCTGTAATTTTGTAGAATGTACTAAATAAATGATAGCTAGAATCTGATTGGTTGCTATATACAATATCATCACATTTTCAAACTCGCAGTTTAGTAAATATACCGCTTAGAGTGATATCCCAGGAATTTCCGTGGAATGCGCCTATGTAAGTGTGAGCCAGACATCTAAGCCCATTTCTGGTAGGGAAATGTATTAGGGGGCACCTTGTTTCCAGTTTGTAAATGAACTCCATTGATTCCAGTGCAGATAAGACCAGTGATAACTAGAAGACAGGCTGTAGCAGCTGAGGATTGTGGAACATACAACAAAAAAGCAACATTCAAAATTTGATGCAGAGTGTACTTAAGTTTTGTGAAGATCTTCTTGTTTTTTATTAGGGATGGTTATTGCTGATATCTTAAAATATTTATTTACAAGCTCTTCAAAATAAGTCTTCAGGAAGTAGACCCTTTATTTTACAGCAAAGCTCAAGATAAGTGACTTAGAGAGTTGTACAAACAGTTGATTTACCTTGATTTCTGGTGTAATACCATAACATGTCACCAGGTTTAAAAGATGAAAAATAAGCCTATGTAGTAATTTAAAACTCTATATTATATCTCAAGTAAGGGTTAGGTTTAAAAGTCAGCTAATGTAAGGTGTGTACCTAATGTCATGTTGACTTTTCCTCCTTTGTATTGCGGTTGCAGGATATCAGCTGAATTCTGCTGAATGCGTCGATATGCGATTTAATCGAACTGTCCCGGATCACTATTGTCATTATTATCCAGAAAACAAGAAACCTAAGCCTAAGCTGAAGGAGTGCAACATGGATCCATGTCCATCCAGGTTGGTACATAAACCTATAGATTTATGTACTGCTATCTATAGTGTGCATTTGATGTAAGCTGTACTATCTGGAGGTGTGCAGGCTGTCATTCTGTTCATCTCAATGGAATTCTAGAACATGGAGAGGAAGTAGAGCCTGACACAAAAACAGTCAAGGAAACACTCCAGGTTATTGCCACTTCCTGCACCATTTCCTTAATTCCATGCTAACCAAACCTCAGCCTTTACTTGTGACACATGTGTGCTTTGCCTAAGAAAATGCAAAGCATAAATAGATCTTACATGAAATTTAATGTAAGACCACCCCCCTGTCTGGACATCATTGTCTGCTTGGAAACACGCATGGCTGCTTAGTCAAACCAAATTATAATCCCATTCATTAGGATTTTAGCTGAATTATGCTGATTTATTTGGGTAATCAGATATCCAGACTGACTGCCGTTCCCTCTCGAGGAGGAGAACATTAAATCCTGTTTTAATACAGCTCTAACGGCACTAAATTACAAGCACCATCAATCTTTTGCATCCCAGGCTTGGGAGCTTGATGTCGGCATGTCAGATCCTCCACCCATCTTGTGACTTAACTGAATCCATGATTTCCTGTCAGCTAACAGAAGGAAGTGTGTATCACATGGGAGCGGCAGAGAAAACATTACAAGGAACAGTAGATGGTGGATGATGAAAATGTGTTTTGTTTATGTTTTTATGACTTCAACTTATATTTTAAACTTCCACGTAAATTCTTCCTTACATTAATGTTCATTCTAGCTCGGGGCTCTTGATCAACTACAAGGTACAGGAAGAGGATGGTAATAGGGATCTGTAGATGTAAAAGAGCTTTTAATACATACAAATTCATAGAAAGTTGCTCTTTACACTATTCTGTCTTCTGAGTCTATGAAATATAGAAAGTACTATTTTAGAGCTCCATGTTTCAAGCCTATGATAAAACGCCTGTGTGTCCTGGTTTTCCAAAAATAGCCGGGTTTTTCTCTCGTTGGAAATCTGTCATATTGAAGCTGGGCAAATACTACAGGTTTTTTATCCAATTATCGTGCTGATCACACAATAAACGACCATTTAGTAGGATATTGTATTAGTGTGTACTATCCCACGATCATGTTTTATTGTACCAAAGCACATCATATCATTTTATTTGATTTTATAAACTGACTAAATATCACGATCAACGATGGAACGATGTCAGGCACATGTGGATGTACTCAGTACAGGCAGATATCTGTAGAGTCTGCAGAGTCACAGGGCTAGATTTACTTAGCTGCGGGTTTGAAAAAGTGGGGATGTTTCCTATAGCAACCAATCAGATTCTAGCTTTCATTTATTTAGTACCTTCTACAAAATGACAGCTAGAATCTGATTGGTTGATATAGGCAACATCCCCACTTTTTCAAACCCGCAGCTTAGTAAATCTAGCCCACAGTCTTTTCTTCAGATGGTTATGATACATGAAGAGCACAGATCTGTAGATGAATCGTGTAGGAGTACACATGATTCAGCATGCTCATCGGGACTTTCAGTTGTTGGTAAAATCGTTACAGAAATCGCATCTGCAGTAATTTTCTGTAGCGTGTACCTGGCTTGAGATTTAATTGCATTACAATTCACTTAATCAGAGATTTGGAATAGACTTTCATAGCTGTTCTACATAATGGGCCTGATTCATTAGGGAAAGTAAAGCAAAAAAAAATAGTAACTTTGAATCTTGGCAAAACCATGTTGCAATGCAAGGGGTGCAAATGAGTTTATTTTTTTGCACATAAGGAAAATACTGGCTGTTTTTTCATGTAGGACGCAAATACTTGATAGCTTTATTTTTACACTGACATTAAAAGTTGATCTAGGGCATGCTCTACCCCAATTATAAATCTGTCCTCACATTTTAAATTTACCTCCCCCTCCAATGTAACATGGTTTTGCCGAGGTTCAAAGTTACTCATTTTTTTGCTTTCCTTTCTTTAATGACTCAGGCCCAATGTGTTCCGCCTCCAGCCTCCAAAGGAAGCTCAAGTTGGCTTCTATGGACGTCTTGGATGTTGGATCATATGTGTGTCCCTGTGTTCTGGGAGATATAAGTTAGGGTTATTATTTTAATTACGTTGTTAAGGGTGAAAGAAAGACACAATTTCAACGTAATATTTTAAATCCCTAATCAGTTAATGCAGGAGATGGCAAATACCCAATATAAATTCTTTCCTGACTATACTGGCAATAAGACTAACCATGGATCAACACACCATCATACAGTATGGTTTATTACTGCCATTAGCCTTGTATTTGCTGTTTTGCTATGAAGCTGTCTACGGTAATCTTTTCTTAACTCTATTAGCAGTGTCTGTCTGCAGCTACAAGTTCTTGTGCAGTAAATACAATAGTTTCCCTGCTCTTACAGTAAAAAACCCTCTTTACAACCGTTGTTCAAACTTCTTCATAGTCCTAATACTGAACAGGTTTACAGAGAGTTTTCTGTACTGGCCGTGAAGTTATTCATAGATTGTATTTGTACAGAAAGCTGCATCACACTAGTTTCACCCCTTCATGCATATTACTTTTACAGATGTCACATTTAATGGTGCCTTATCACATACTGATAATTCTACAAATCATCATGTAGATAGGGCTATATCCTGTAGATCCCTTATCTCCTGACTGTGGCTTTCACAATCACTAGAACACATATTTGTTATCCCTATAGTCAGGGAGAATTAGACAAATGTATTTCACAGTAATTTCCGGGATTATTCTGAATATGTAAAAAAAACAATGGAAACATTATTGATGCAGGTTTAATCTTTCCACGTTTTTGTCTGTTTGGATGAGAAATGAAAAGGCTATCTATTTCCAGCTATCTTATTCCCTGAGGCCCCAGTGTGCACTGATCTGGCATCGCTGGGTCCCTACCAGGGCCGAACTGGGACTAAATTAGCCCTGGCATTTAAAGCACACAGGCCCACTTATGTTCCAGATAATAATAATAATAACAGTACTTTTTGCAAAGCTCATTGTTATACGGTGTCCCGTGAGATACAAATGTATGATGTGCAGCTTAACGCTCTATTTGCAGTAGAGAGTGCACAAATATCAGGCAATGGTATGTACAAGACCACCAAGAGAATTTTGGGATCCGGGTACAGTGAACTTTTGGTGCCCCCCTCCATAGATGAGTAGGAAATAAACTCATCCCTCACACCTGAGTATGTGCCCCCAATTGATATTAAGCCACTATAGAGCCTCAAAATCACAATATACCACAGAGTAGTTCCCCAAACCATACTTTGCCATGCATTAGTGCCCCCAAATCATATTATGCCATGCAGTAGTGCCTCCAAATTATATTATGCCATGTAGTAGTGTCCCCAAATCATATTATGCCATGTAGTAGTGTCCCCAAATCATATTATGCCATGTAGTAGTGTCCCCAAATCATATTATGCCATGTAGTAGTGTCCCCAAATCATATTATGCCATGTAGTAGTGCCCCATGTTCAAGAAAGGGAAAAAAGGTTATCAAAAGTACACTGTACATGATAAACTGTATTAACTTACCTGATTCCCTGATGGGTGCTCCAGGCGAGGAGGGAGCCGTAGCTGTCATCTCACACAGGCAGGCAGCAGTCTTGAGAGACGACCTCAACAAACAGAACTCGGCTGCGCTACTCTTCCTGGGAACATTATAAAGAATTACAACAAATATCTAAATTATAACAAAATAATATTGTGCCATCACACACACACATTTACATTGCCACAAACCCCCTGTGCCATCCATAACACACACATACACACACACACACACACACACACACACTACATTGCCACAAACCCCCTGTGCCATCCATCACACACACACACACACACACACACACACACAATACATTTCCACAAGCCCCTTGTGCCATCACCCACATTACATTGCCACAAGCCCCCTGTGCCATAACACACACACACACACATTACAATGCCACAAGCCCCCTGTGCCAACACATACATTACTGTGCCCCTTCATCATACCTTGCTGTGCCTCCTTATGATCACACTGTGCCCTTCCTAATAAACACACTGTCCCCATTTATGTTCACACTGCACCCTTCATGCTGCTTTTCCCCCTTCACCTGGCCCCCCTTCATCACACTGTGCCATGCTGCCCCCCCCTTCATTCATCACACTGTGCCATGCAGCTCCCCCCTTTCATTCATCACACTGCCATGCTGCTCCCCCCTCTTCATTCATCACACTGTACCATGCTGCTCCCCATTTCATTCATCACACTGTGCCATGCTGCCCCCCCCCCCCATTCATTCATCACTCTGTCTCATGCTGCTTCCCCTCCTTGCCTTTCTATTAACTTATTTAAACCCTTTTCTTCTCTCCTCTTCTGTCTTCTTGCTTGCTTGGAATTATTGAACAGCAAAAACACAAAGAGGGGTACACAGGTAAGTATAACCAGGAACAGGAGTCAAAGGATTGCTTCCTGTCGGGTTGAGTGACCTGATGATCTGGCTCAGACTGCAGGGTGAGGCTGTCTTTTAAGGAGTAGCAGCAGGTGTAAATCATCCTGAGAAAACAAGCTTAGTTCAGCAGGAAGGGAAACAGTTCAAGCGCCACAGTGGCCCCTTTGGTGGCATGGTGGTACTGCAGGCTATATATATCCAGAAAGTCCAACATAGCTCCTGGCAAACAGGAGCTGCAGGGGGCAGTTCGTGACACCCTGCTCCCCCCACCAACGAAGAACCTGACATCCAGCAATGCGACTGCAGCACATTTAGTGTCACGGGCACTAGGAGTCTTTGCCCAGGATATCACCAGATGATGGACTTACCAGAGTAATATAGCTGGTACTATGGTTCTCTGGTAGCAGGGTGACAACGGAACAGGAGAATCAGCAGATGGTGAGAGAATGCTCAAGGAAAGTCTATGACTAGCAGCAACTGGTAATGAGTAGATGTATATACACGAGGAACCAGATGGACAAGTAAACGTGAGGAAAGTCAGTGGTCTGCGTATAGCAAGTTGTACCACTGCTATAGTGAGGAGGAATGTCCAGGAGTAGCGAGGAGGTAGTGAGAGTCAGCGGTCTGCGTATAGCAAGTTGTACCGCTGTCTATAGTGAAGGAATGGAATCCAGGTGAAAGTAGGTAACGGGGAAGTCAGTGGTCTGCGTATAGCAAGTTGTACCACTGCTTATGTGAGAGGATACTTGAAAGCTGGTGTCACAGGGAACAGGAGTCAGTGGTCTGCGTCAGCAAGTTGTACCACTGCTATATATATGTGAGGAGGGGCACGAGGAGATGAATGTAAAGCAGAGTATACACGGGGCACACAGAACTTGATCCCACGATGATATCCACAATACAACAATAACGGACAAGCGCTGCTTGAAGTATACAAAGTCACAATAGCTATCCAGGCAATAGGACACAAAGTCAATGGTAACAATAGCTTCAGAGGATAGGAGGCTCCGGAGAAGAACACAACTCAGTCCAGATGGATATGCAATACAAAAGCAAAGTCAATGGAAAGTATGCATACCGCGGTTCAGGAGAGCAGGCTGTCAGAGAGACGTGCAGGGATACCTGAACGGCTGAAGGCCGGCAGGAGGTGAGACCACTGGAGGGAGGAAGCGGTAATCAGGTTGGTGCAGCGCACAACAGGTAATCCAGAATCAACGAAGCAATACTCAGGAAGCAGTAGTAAGTGAAACTGGAAACATGATGAACACGGGAGAGTTGAGGCTGTCTGGTATCCAGTAGTAGTGGTGGAGGCAGCGGAGAGCTGACACGATAAACACTGGAGAGTTGAGACGATCTGGAACTCTGTAGTAGTAACGGAGGCAGCGGAGAGATGACACGATAAACACTGGAGAGTTGAGGCAATCTGGAACTCTGTAGTAGTAACGGAGGCAGCGGTGAGCTGACATGATAAACACTGGAGAGTTGAGACAAACTGGAGTCCGGTCGTAGTAGCAGATAGGAATCAGCTGAGTGCAGGCACGATGAACACAGGAGAGTTGAAGTGGTCTGGAAACCACAATAGCAGTAAACAGGAATCAGCAGGAGCTGAATACACGAGGAAACACAGGAACACCTTCAGAGGCTCATAGGGAATGAGACTCCAAGATCAGGCAACCAGGTAATGATCACAGGTGGTTTAAATAGGGAGGGTTGCCTGATCATCCAATCAATTAGAAGCAACAGGTACTGAAGGTTTGATAAGGGCTGCACATGCGCAGACCCTCAGGAAGGCGGACGGCCACGGTTCCTGAACACACGGGAAATGGCACTCACAGTCTGGTGAGTGACAGTACCCCCCCTTTTAAAGGTGGGCACAGAACACCTGGAACCGGATTTGTCCGGAAACTTGGAATAAAACTTCTTAAGAAGAGCTGGAGCGTTGAGATCTTCTACTTTGATCCATGACCGCTCTTCAGGACCAAAGCCCTTCCAATGAACGAGGAAACGAAGAACTCCTCGTGAAATTTTTGCATCCAATATGTGAGTAATCTCAAAGTCCTCCTCTTGATGAATTTGAACTGGCCGAGGTGCTGAAGGAGGGACCGCGAAACGGTTGATGATATGAGGTTTGAGCAAAGACACATGGAAGGCATTAGAAATACGAAGGTTCTTAGGTAGTAGAAGTTTGAAACAAACTGAATTTATCACTTGAATGATCCTATACGGACCAATAAAACGAGGAGCGAACTTCATAGATGGAACCTTCAAACGAATATTTTTGGTTGATAACCAAACACGATCTCCGATTTCCAGTGGTGGAATAGCCCGTCTCTTTTTATCTGCAAAAGACTTATATCTGGCAGATGTTTTCTTTAAACAGGTTTCGACCTGAGACCAAATATTTTTGAAGGTCTGACAAACAGTCTCTACAGCAGGAACTTGGGTGGGAGGGAGGGCAGGAAATTCCGGAAAAGACGGATGGTGACCTTAAACCACAAAGAATGGAGTTTTAGAAGATGACTCATGATACATGTTGTTATGAGCGAATTCAGCCCATGGAAGCAAATCTACCCAGTTGTCTTGGTTGGCTGAAGAGAACATCCTTATAAAAGTCTCGATCTTGATTGACCCTTTAGGTTTGTCCGTTTGATTGAGGATGGTAGGAGGATGAGAGTGATAATCGGATACCCAAGGTCTTACAGAGGTCCCGCCAGAATCTGGAAACAAATTGTACTCCTCTATCTGAAACAATCTCGGAAGGACATCCATGAATACGGAAGATTTCTTTGATGAAATAATCAGCCACAGTAGATGAAGAAGGTAAACCGGTCAAAGGAACGAAATGTGCCATCTTCGAAAATCTGTCCACCACTACCCAAATAGTATTGCAGTTTTTACTAGGAGGAAGATCAGTAACAAAGTCTATACTAATATGGGTCCACGGCTTGGAAGGAATGGGTAGTGGTTGAAGCAAACCCGCTGGAGTTCTGCGGGGAGTCTTAAACTGGGAACACAATTGACACGCAGCCACAAAATCTTTGACATCTTTCCTCATAGAAGGCCACCAGTAACTTCGAGAAAGAATTTCAAAGGTCTTGCGCTCACCAGAGTGTCCAGAAAAATGAGAAGAGTGAAACCACGAAAGGATTTTCTTCCTAAGAGCAGGAGGCACGAGGGTTCTCCCAAATGGTAGCACCTTAGTAGAAGAAGCAGCCAGAGAAACACATTTGGGGTCTAATATAGAGTGGTTGGGACCATCTTCAACGTCTGAGGACGTCACAAAAGCTTGAGATAGGGCGTCTGCTTTTTTATTTTTTGCAGCTGGTTTGAAGGTTATGATTAGTTCAAAACGAGAAACGAAAAGAGACCATCTTGCTTGAGGAGGATTCAAACATTAAGCAGACTGTAAATATGACAAATTTTTATGATCAGTAAAAATTGTCACAGGATGACGAGCTCCCTCCAACAAATATCTCCATTCCTCTAATGCTACTTTTATAGCCAGCAACTCCTTGTCCCCAATGGTATAATTCTTCTCCGCAGGCAGAAGACCCCGAGAGTAAAAGGCACAAGGATGGAATTTTTGTTGCTCCGATCTTTGGGAGAGAATGGCTCCTAAACCAACATTAGAGGCATCTACCTCTAGGAAGAAGGGAAGCGTCACATCAGGCTGTCGAAGAACAGGAGCAGAGGAGAAGGACTCTTTGAGAAACTGGAAGGCTTGAAGAGCCTCAGAGGACCATTGTTTAGTATTGGCCCCTTTAGGAGTTAGGGCTACAATAGGAGATGCAATCGAGGAAAAATCTTGAATGAAGCGTCTATAGTAATTGGCAAAACCTAAAAAACGCTGAATTGCACGAAGAATAGTTGGCTGAGGCCAATGTAACACAGCATTCACCTTTTCTGGATCCATCTGAAGACCAACTCCGGAGACAATATATCCCAGAAATGGAATCTGGGGCAACTCGAATGAACATTTTTCTAACTTGCAGAATAATGAATTTTTCCGGAGTCTGGAAAGGACCTCTGCCACATGTTGATGATGAGAAGGCAGGTCCTGCGAAAAGATCAATATGTCGTCCAGATAGACGACGACACAAACATATAACAAGTCCCGGAAGATCTCATTAATGAAACCCTGGAAAACAGTGGGGGCGTTACATAACCCGAAGGGCATTACTAAATATTCATAATGCCCGTCTCTGGTGTTGAAAGCTGTCTTCCATTCGTCACCGGACCTGATTCGAATTAAATTGTAGGCACCACGAAGATCCAACTTGGTAAAGATCCGGGCTCCCTTGATACGATCAAATAACTCAGTAATTAATGGAATGGGATACCGATTTTTGATAGTTATGGTGTTAAGTCCACGGAAATCTATGCAGGGGCGTAATGACCCATCCTTCTTTTTTACGAAGAAAAACCCTGCTCCAGCGGGAGAGGTAGAAGGTCGAATAAATCCTCGCTGGAGATTCTCTTGGATGTACTCAGATGTAGCTTGAATTTCAGGTAACGAAAGTGGATACACACGTCCCCTGGGAGGAGTCTTGCCAGGTTGAAGATCAATCGGACAGTCCCACGAACGATGAGGAGGAAGACGTTCAGACTGAGTTTTATCAAATACATCGGCAAAAGAAGCATACTGAGGAGGAAATCCCGGTGAACAAGGTGAAATGGAGGATTGCTGTATTTTGAGAGGAACGACTTGAGAGAGGCAACGATGATGACATTCAGGCCCTCAAGACGTAACTTGAGGAGTGTGCCAGTCAATCTGGGGAGAGTGACGTTGAAGCCATGGAAGGCCTAATACAATCGGACTGGTAGTAACAGGAAGAATTAAAAATGAAATTTCTTCCTGGTGTAATACACCAATTTGAAGGGTTACTGGAGATGTACTCTGGGTGATGAGACCATTAATAATGCGTGATCCATCGATAGCTGTCACAGTAATAGGTATTTTCAAAGTAATCACTAGTAGGGACCATTGATTCATGAGGGATTTCGAAATAAAATTTCCTGCAGCTCCAGAGTCAATAAGTGCTTGGGACTTAAACGATTTGGTAGCAAAGGAAACTGTAACATCAAAAGCACAAACTTTTAATTTCGTAGAACATGGAGAGGACTCCAGGGACCCTAACTTCACCTCTCCATAACTGGTTAAGGCCTGGCATTTCCCGATTTTTTAGGGCATGAATTGAGCATATGAGTAGAATCAGCACAATAGATACAAAGTCTATTTTTTACTCTTCGGTCCCTCTCCTCTGAAGTTAATTTGGAGCGACCTATCTCCATGGGTATCACCGGAGATGAAACTGGGCGAACTTGAGGGCTTGAGCGAAGAGGTGCTTTAAATGAAGTTGTTTTTTCAGACTCTCTTTCACAAAATCTCATGTCTACACGGTGGCAAAGAGAAATCAAATCTTCTAGAGAAGTAGGTAATTCTTGAGTAGTCAGTGCATCTTTAATTTTATCAGAAAGCCCCTGCCAGAAGGCGGCAATTAACGCTTCAGTGTTCCACTGAAGTTCAGGGGCTAATATCCGAAATTGAATGACGTACTGGCCTACAGTACGAGAACCCTGACGTAGACGGAGGATGCTGGATGCAGCGGAAATAACACGACCAGGTTCATCAAATACACTTCGAAACGTGGAAATAAATTTGGCACTATCCTGTAATAATGGATCATTTCTTTCCCACAGAGGGGAAGCCCATGCGAGAGCTTGTCCGGAAAACAAGGAAATGAGATAGACCACTCTGGAACGATGGGTAGAGCAATTGTGAGGTTGAAGCTCAAAATGAACTGAGCATTGATTTAGAAAACCCCTGCATGTTTTGGGGTCTCCATCATATTTTGAGGGAGTAGGCAGGTGTAGCGTGGAAGCAGTAGACACCTGGGATGGCACTGGGGAAACGGAAGAAGGCACAGGAGCATCAACAGTAGCTGTGATATTTTGCACAGATGTTCTTTGGGAGGCTAACGCCTGGCAACATTGCAGCAAATGTTGTTGGCGAACATCCTGTTGTTCAATACGATAACCAGATACTGCAGCATCTCTTTAGCTGTAGGTTCCGCACCTGGGTCTGTCATGGCCTGATCTTACTGTCACGGGCACTAGGAGTCTTTGCCCAGGATATCACCAGATGATGGATTTACCAGAGTAATATAGCTGGTACTATGGTTCTCTGGTAGCAGGGTGACAACGGAACAGGAGAATCAGCAGATGGTGAGAGAATGCTCAAGGAAAGTCTATGACTAGCAGCAACTGGTAATGAGTAGATGTATATACACAAGGAACCAGATGGACAAGTAAACGTGAGGAAAGTCAGTGGTCTGCGTATAGCAAGTTGTACCACTGCTATAGTGAGGAGGAATGTCCAGGAGTAGCGAGGAGGTAGTGAGAGTCAGCGGTCTGCGTATAGCAAGTTGTACCGCTGTCTATAGTGAAGGAATGGATTCCAGGTGAAAGTAGGTAACGGGGAAGTCAGTGGTCTGCGTATAGCAAGTTGTACCACTGCTTATGTGAGAGGATACTTGAAAGCTGGTGTCACAGGGAACAGGAGTCAGTGGTCTGCGTCAGCAAGTTGTACCACTGCTATATATATGTGAGGAGGGGCACGAGGAGATGAATGTAAAGCAGAGTATACACGGGGCACACAGAACTTGATCCCACGATGATATCCACAATACAACAATAACGGACAAGCGCTGCTTGAAGTATACAAAGTCACAATAGCTATCCAGGCAATAGGAAACAAAGTCAATGGTAACAATAGCTTCAGAGGATAGGAGGCTCCGGAGAAGAACACAACTCAGTCCAGATGGATATGCAATACAAAAGCAAAGTCAATGGAAAGTATGCATACCGCGGTTCAGGAGAGCAGGCTGTCAGAGAGACGTGCAGGGATACCTGAACGGCTGAAGGCCGGCAGGAGGTGAGACCACTGGAGGGAGGAAGCGGTAATCAGGTTGGTGCAGCGCACGACAGGTAATCCAGAATCAACGAAGCAATACTCAGGAAGCAGTAGTAAGTGAAACTGGAAACATGATCAACACGGGAGAGTTGAGGCTGTCTGGTATCCAGTAGTAGTGGTGGAGGCAGCGGAGAGCTGACACGATAAACACTGGAGAGTTGAGATGATCTGGAACTCTGTAGTAGTAACGGAGGCAGCGGAGAGATGACACGATAAACACTGGAGAGTTGAGGCGATCTGGAACTCTGTAGTAGTAACGGAGGCAGTGGTGAGCTGACACGATAAACACTGGAGAGTTGAGACAAACTGGAGTCCGGTCGTAGTAGCAGATAGGATGCAGCTGAGTGCAGGCACGATGAACACAGGAGAGTTGAAACGAACTGGAGTCCGGTAGTAGTAGCAGATAGGAATCAGCTGAGTGCAGGCACGATGAACACAGGAGAGTTGAAGTGGTCTGGAAACCACAATAGCAGTAAACAGGAATCAGCAGGAGCTGAATACACGAGGAAACACAGGAACACCTTCAGAGGCTCATGGGGAATGAGACTCCAAGATCAGGCAACCAGGTAATGATCACAGGTGGTTTAAATAGGGAGGGTTGCCTGATCATCCAATCAATTAAAAGCAACAGGTACTGAAGGCTTGATAAGGGCTGCACATGCGCAGACCCTCAGGAAGGCGGACGGCCACGGTTCCTGAACACACGGGAAATGGCACTCACAGTCCGTTGAGTGACATTTAGTCAGGTGGCTGGTTCCTGGGAAGAGCCAGCCATCTACCACCCTGCACATCTGGCATTTTCCAGAGAGACAGGCCGGCCCTGGTCCCTACACAATTTTGCTATGTGGCCACGTGATGCACTGTTCTGCCCGTTACCAAAAGAAATCCCAAAAGAATATAAAATGTGCTTGGGTAGAATAAGTAATTAAAAAGTAGTTTTTGGCAGGACTGATACAGAGCAAAGCTTAAGGAATAGGTCTGGCCAAATAAACCACCTCTGGTGTTGAAGGGATTAAGGGGCAGATATAACTCTTTGTGATATGCCGCCACGTGCCTCCAGGAGAGTCAGTGAAAACACTCCACGGCAGTTGACATGTCCATCCCAAAACCATCGGGGTGCGACAAAAATAAGCAGTACTGTATTAACTGGAAACACACACACAGCCGTATATTGTGATGATGTCCTGCGGCACTTTGCAGTGAATTGACTCTGCCCCTAAATGTCTACTTACATGTTACTATCTGAAGTTGCCTTTACTCATCAATGCCTTCTTCAGGTATTGTCATTTAGAGTCAACAAGTGCACAATCTCAGCAACATCTCTTCTATTCTTCTACTTTTCAGTTTTAAGCCATTTTGGTGGTATGGAGTTAGATCACATCCAAAGTAGCTAATCCAAAAGTTACATACATTTCTATTACTTCAAATCCTTTGTATTTATCTTAAACCTATTTCTGTCTCACATAACTACATTCCTAATACAGCTGAAACAATATTTATAAAAAATAGAGTGCGTGTGACTTCCATGGCTTTCCATAGGAATCTAGTTGTTAAAACCGAACACTGATAATTTACATTGAGGAAGAAAACTTTAAACCCATAAGGCTTAGCAAACATTTGTACATTTGTCTTACAAGTGCTCTATCTGTGGGTTATGTTTTTGTTTTTTTGAGGATAGATAAAGTTTAGACTCCCTTAGAATAATGTCAGGTCACAAAACAAATATATACATCCTTGGAGAAACAAGGTTAATAGTGAATTATGGGCTGATGTAGAGTGAGGATCGCTCTGTGCGTGCCCAGAATGAGGGCACATGCATACGCTCCCATGTGGGTTTGCCTGATTCTGCCACATACACCAGCCTTTGCCTGGCGAGGCAAGACAGTGGTGTACTAACTTAGGCTGAGGACAGTAAGGGTGTGTTTGCGCAATTGTGAACGGATGCAACTGGGAAAAAGACTCTTATACACCTGAGAAAGCCGTATAATTTTCAGGTGTTCAGTGGCAGGTGCAACTAGTGGATGATGATGATGACAATCTCCAACACTCGCCAGACTCTTGTGATTGGATGTATTTTTTTTTAGTATATGAGACAGGGAGTTGTTTCTGCTGTAGTAGAGGTTTAAGTTGTATTGATGCCTAATAATCAATGTGTTTGTTGCACATAAAATGAATGAATAAAAAGATGCGGATAGCTCAGCACATAGGCGTAAATACACTATTTTTACATTTGGTAAATTTGTTTATAGATTACCCGTTTGTGCCCAAATCTATATCAGGCCCTAAGTCTGTGGAATTCCCTCCTTTGCACAACAAGACTTTCCGTTAGCCTCTAAACCATGGTTGTCCAACCCGCGGGCCGCACGCGGCCCAGCATGCCTGTAAATGTGGCCCAGCAGGAGTTTTGGTTGTGGCAAGGGGGCAGTGCTGAAAAAAAAAATCCTGCAAAAAAAAAATACTTACCTTGCGGTCATGTCAGCTGGCGCTCCGGCTCCCTCCCTGGTCTCCTCCTCCGTGTGGCGCTCGCAGTGAATGTCAGGGGTGACGTCATCACACCCGACATCCATTGCGTAGCGCAGCACAGAGGAGTCACCCACGCAAACTATCGGCAGCAGTGAAAGATTATCCAGTATCTTATTGTTGTTACTCTGAATTTGGACTTTCTGCACCATGCAATTATGAACTAGCTGTGTTCTCTGTATGTATCTAATATAAATATTAAGAGATAATTGTATTTTTAATATTTTAAACCATTTTAAATGTGCAGTGCTGAGTAGGGTGAAAATTTCACCCACTGTTACCCTCATCGGAGGCTGCTCCATGAGCCATTTTTTCCCACCACCCTATCTTTAAATCTCTGTAGATTTCTATTAGTCCTCCTGATGCTACCTATATCGGTGACCATTTCAAACTGGTCAATAAAAAAATTATTAATGGGTGCAGAAAGAGAGGTAAAAAAAGTTTTTGGCATTTAATTCCCCAAACCCCACTAAGGGGCAGATGCAGGTAAGTTAAATTGTAGCTGGAAATGGGACTACTGCTTTAATCATGATTCTGCAACAGGTTTCCGAACTCTTACTAACTTCATTTCCAAGTAAGTTTAATATGTTAACTATGTTTTCTATGTTTTTTTCGATGATCAGCTATCGTTAGTGTTAGTGTATTTTATGTGCGGCCCAAACCAACTCGTTGTCTTCCAATGTGGCCCAGGGAAGCTAAAAAGTTGGACACCCCAGCTCTAAACCTTCAAGCGTTCCTTGAAAATCCACCTCCTCAGGCAGTCTTATCAAATTCCCTAACCATCCTCCTAACCTCCCTAGGCTTATCCTACATGTATACCCTAACTATACCCAAATCACATGCTGACACCCAAACCAGCATTGCTTTGCAAATTGACCACATAGACTCACTAAGCACTTTTTCCATTGCTCTGTGGCTGAACCAATGTGCAGTGTGTGACACATAACCTTGTGTATCACACTCCTATTGTCCTATAGATTATAATCTTGCAAGTGTCCCTGGAAATCATATTTACCTTATTGCCTGTATGAGAAACTATAGCCTTTGCATGGGATGTATCAACTGCTATGGCGCCCAGCATTGAGGGGGTCTCTGGTGATCCTTTTCCATTTGCTACACCGGCCCCCACTTTGCTTTTCTAAGCATGCACACTTCTACAACAGCAGTGGGCAAGAGGCGCCTGCGGGCTGCCAGCGGCCCGCCTAGCCTTCATCTGCAGCCCACCAATCTGATTGGTTGCTATAGGCAACATCTCCACTTTTTCAAACCCGCAGATTAGTAAATATAACCCATAGTGGAATAATGTGCTTGTTAGTGAACTCCAAGATTATTTTATTTCTTTGTCCACTGACCCCTTACATCCCTGCAAAGAGAATGAAGAGAATACGTGCAAGAAATATTTTTCTTAGCATTTTTTGGTCATTAAAGAGCATATTTACTGTGGCCACAACATGCTATGAATGCCCGTTCACTCTTTCAGCTCCAGGATGTTTTGTAAAACACCAATTTGCAGTGTAGTGGTGCCAAAACTGGATTTGCATTTTCTGTCACACTAGCTTAGCACTGAAAATGGTCCAAACACAACTTTAATTTATTAATCTATCATTCACAAACCTTGTTTTACTTTATTTTCTTGCTAACCTGCTTTTGTAGCCTTCAGAATGATAGCAATAGGCGGCTGAGAAGAACTGAACCCAAACAACCTCTTAAAAGTACACACCTGTGAAAAATGTGATTTTTTTTTTTTATTTTTTTTACTCCATAAAATTGGATACCGCTGCCAACAGTAAGCCAGAAAATTCAGAGATCATATTGGCTGCAATTTGCTTCTGTGGCGCCAGTTCTGACTGCAGGGAAGGCTCTAAAATGCTGACAGCTCCAAATACTTGACTCAATTTTAAAATGTGGGCAAAGATCCTGCTCATACAATAACATAGCTCTCTGTAGGCATTATAAGCAACAATGTCACAGGAAGTGACGGGAGCAAGAAAAATGTCTCCCACACAAAGCTTATATTAAAACATGCTAGGTTAACTAATTGGCTATGTTTTTTTGTGTGAAGTGAACCTTGGCATTAACAGATATATATTAGTACAAGTTAACCCGTGCATGATACTCATGCATTCTAGTCAAATCACGCTACTTAAGGTGTTAAAAAGGTTCTTGTCATGCATTTGGGCCTAGCCCAGGCCTCCTCAGGGGAAGAGCGTTACTTCCCGACGCAAGCGCCCTTTTTTAATGTGGTTTTGTCCACATGTCACCACCTCATCATTCTTCTCCATCACCTCATCCTTCATTTTCATCGCCACATCTATGCAGATGTCTATCCAGACACAGGGATCTCACTCAGCGGTCCTGAGTATCACACTCCTCTCACTCTGTCACCCCCGGCAACCACCAACCACTCCCCACTGTCACCCCCGGCAACCACCAACCACTCCCAACGGTCACTTCTCCTTCAAAAAATATATATATATATTTTTTTTAAATCTTTATAAACACTTTTAACAATTAACAAATTAAATTAACAAATTAAAAACATCTTCGTATACCAAATTTCATATGTATAACTCCGCCCAGCAGGTGGCGCTGCAGCTTGGTTTTATTTTTTCCACACACGCACACACAGACAGACTAACATACGCCACTAGACATTTATATTATAGATATATACATACATATAGAATATAAAATATACATATACCTACAAAATACACACACACACACACACACAATAATATATATATATATATATATATATATATATATATATATATATATATATATATATATATATATATATATACAAGTTAACCCGTGCATGATACTCATGCATTCTAGTTAAATCAAGCTACTTAAGGTGTTAAAAAGGTTCTTGTCATGCATTTGGGCCATAGCCCAGGCCTCAACCACCAACCACTCCCCACTGTCACCCCCGGCAACCACCAACCACTCCCAACTGTCACCTCTCCTTCAAGAAATATATATATATTTTTTTAAAATCTTTATAAACACTTTTAACAATTAACAAATTAAATTAACAAATTAAAAACATCTTAGTATACCAAATTTCAGCCCTTTCTGAAATTTTTTTTACACACACACTAAGAATTTAGTAGGTCAGTGTATAACTCCGCCCAGCAGGTGGCGCTTCAGCTTGGTTTTATTTTTTCCACACACACACAGACAGACAGACTAACACACGCCACTAGACATTTATATATTAGATGTGTTCTTATGTAATATTTTGTATTTATGTATCTGTTGTGCCACATTATAATATTTTCTGTTTAAACATTTAATGTAAAAATAAACCACATTTGTAAACAGTAATTCCACATATGGTTTTAATAGCAAGTGAAGTACTTTTTAAGCATGCATCATTTTTCTTAGCTGTTCTCCTACAAATCATTATCTCCTTTTCAAAATCTCTCTGGATGGGCAGACAAGTATGGCTGCCAGCTACACTCACGCACTCAGGGCTAGATTTATTAAGCTGTGGGTTTGAGAAAGTGGGGATGTTGCCTATGGCAACCAATCAGATTCTAGCTGTCATTTTGTAGAAGGTACCAAATAAATGAAAGCTAGAATCTGATTGGTTGCTATAGGCATCATCCCCACTTTTTCAAACCCGCAGCTTAGTAAATCTAGCCCCTAGACTCTCAGCATGCCATGTGAAGGCAGAGGAGGAGTGGGGGGGAGGGGGGGGGGGGGGGGGGGGGTTGTACAGAATTATACATCGTTAATAGCAGTCTTAACAAGCAAACCAGGGAAATTGGTAATTGCCAAGATCCTTCTTCAGGACTGCCACAATGGTTTATTTTTGAAACACACCTAATTTTTTCATGGGATTGCTGGTTAAGTAAAGAAATGTTATTGTTCACAAAGCACTATGTTCCTCTGGATTTTTTCAATTATGAATATGAGTGTGATTTCGCTCTGCTCAGGTAAAATGTAATTTATACATAGACACTAGTGCAGCACCAAGTGGTCAACTTATCCTGAAAAATAGCAGAATTGCATTTGTATATATAGCTGTCAAATAAAACATCAGTCGGGCGTTGGAGTGCATTTATTGTACTCTGTAAAAAGAAATAAAAAAATGCATGTTGTAAAATATAAGTTTGTTGTGAGATCAACTTGTGTTTTCCCCTAATACAGTCGTGAAGGAAGTGATTGTGTGCATATGGTCTTTTCTGGCAGGAAACATAATGATTTGTTTTATGTGGGAGGAATAACTTACAATGTATTTCTCATATGTGTTTACAGTGATGGGTTTAAGGAGATAATGCCCTACGACCATTTCCAGCCTCTCCCACGGTATGTAGCAATAAAAAAATATTAACGGCTCTCCTTGACATATGTGATATCTTGAAACATCATGCTAAACCTTTTATCTTTTTTATTTTAACCACACAACTATATTTCAAAATAAACCAGAACAACAACTTGAGCTATTTCTGTGTGTTCCACAGCTGACCAGTAGTGTGTGTGGTCATCAGCCAACTGCACTTATTGGACCCCTTAAAGCACCGAGGGACTGAATATTTGTACATAGCGGCTATAATCACTTCTGTCTTTTGCTGTTTCTGTGTGGATGACCAATGACTGCACAAACTAGCAGATAGTAGCAATGGGCTGACTTTGGTTTTTCCAACACTTGCAATTTGACATCTAAAGAGTTCTGTTTGCTATACAGTTAGATGTTTAAAGTGCGTGGACAGCTTCTTCAATAGCCTAAACAATTTTGAGTCCTTTAAAAGTATGGGCGCTTTAGACCTTATACCCTTTGGTGTTTGATGTGTGTGTAAAAATGCACATTCTAACACCAGTGAAACCACCTGTAAGCACACAATTGCATTTGACATGCGGTTTTTATCTCACGTTTGTATTCTCATTCAAGGGAACAAAGGAGGTCACTCATAGCGTTGACCTCAATTCATTTAACTTGTGTCAAACCCATTCAGTGGAGCAGTCAGGGTTTTGAAAACCACAACACTACCACAACGCTCCCAAACATTAGTAACATAGCAGGTGGTGGGTATAGGCGAGGGTGTACCTACAGCCATATCATTCCATGCAACTTCTATGGGGACTCACAGCCCATGAAGTCCTGTCCCAGAGGAAAAAAACATCCTATAAAGTACAAATGTTACAACGTCATAATGGATGTATGCCGGCAGTTATACAATTTGAAAAAATAGTGGTTATATGTAAATGAGTCAGTAATCTGCCCTATTAGGTACTATCTACAATGCAGACGTTGTGGTGGGTATGCATAGAGGGCCCACCACATCTCTGGGGCATAGACATTCTAGTTACGCCACTGGGTATGGTATCATTGGAACCAACCGGTTCCATTCTCTGTCACATCATCATGCACTGTCCTGGGGACAAAAAGCCTAGTACAATGCACATGTTTAATGGCTGTGGGTATGAGGCCATAAGGTGGCATTATAAGAAACCTTGTTCCAGGTTTTGGTGTGAAGCCTTATGTGGAGATATCCTGCGATGAGGCCGTAATGTGACATGAACCTTCTGCTAATTTAATTCCATCTGCTCATTCATCTTCCAGTGATCATCTTTATTTCTGTCATCTTCTCATCATCATGTCTCAATCAAATACCGTTCTCAATGCTATGTACACTATCCTTTCTTAATAACTAATCAAATCAGTTCATTTAAATATATCTATCTGTAACCCTAAGCAATTATACCTTTCTTCTCTTGACCTCTGTTCCAGGTGGGAACACAATCCATGGACAGCATGCTCAGTTTCCTGCGGTGGGGGCATTCAGAGACGTAGCATCGTATGTGTAGAGGAAACAATGCACGGAGAGATATTGCAGGTGGAGGAATGGAAGTGCATGTATGCCCCCAAGCCTGCTGTTATGCAGACCTGCAACCTCTTTGACTGCCCCAAGTGGATGGCTATGGAATGGTCACAGGTAACATGTACAAATCATTTCTGAGTAAGATAAGTTCTACACAGTGTGTTTTACTTTGTTCTGTCCCCATACAGAACAAGATTTACACATTTATATTTCTTTAGTTTGATGAACATTTGAAAATTAGAAGTTAATAACTCTTGGGGGGGAAAATCAAGTTGAATTTTTAAACTTCTTGCCATATATAATCCTTCTGCTGAGTGTGACAGGAGCCTCACACACTACTCCATGCTTTTGGGGAGCGCTGCTCTTTCTACTAGCTAATTCTCAGTCTGTGGCTCACTGCTTGCCTCCGTTCCCCTGCTCACATCATGACACTGCCCACAGCAGATGGACAATGAATACAAGAAGTGCTTTTTTTTGCAGTTTTATTATGCACTTGACTTACTGCATGTTTACCAGCACTGCATCCCAGTTTTGTATTATATGCCATGCTAAATGTTTCTGTATGTATTCAGTGTACAGTGACGTGTGGACGAGGCTTGCGCTATAGAGTGGTATTATGCAATGACCATCGTGGACAACACACCGGAGGCTGCAACCCCCAGCTAAAGCCACATATAAAGGAAGAATGCATTGTGCCCGTGCCATGTTATAAACCCAGAGGTAATATATTCCATTTCCACTGGTATATAAACTTGTTTGCCATTTTATTTGAGATATTTTATAAATGACAAGTCTTGCTGTGCAATGAAGAGTTGTGTTTTATTTGTCTGCTAGAAAAGTTCCCTGTGGAAGCAAAACATCCGTGGCTAAAACAAGCACAGGAACTAGAGGAGACTAGAACAGCATCAGATCAGCCAACGTAAGTAGAATTTCTGTTTATCCCAGTAATCTCAGCGGGATTAGAAACATTCTAACAATGTACAATGTGTTACCTTCAGTGCAGAAATGTTTTAATACTTTCATGTACACCTTATTGAAATGCAACCTGCGTCACTTAACTCAGCTTATTAAGTATTATTGGTAAAGTAGGTAGGGTGCCGCCATAGTGTACTGAGAAGGAATATACATATTTCAGGATTCTTAGTAATTTATATTCATCTCAGTGACTCAATCCTAGTTACTGAAGCAGAGTCAGGGCTGGATGCTTAGGCGGTATTCTGGTGGGGAAGATTTATCATTATGGATAATGCTACGTTCCAATGTACAGTTACCGAGGGGACAGGTTTAATACAGTGAAGGAATAGTTCTCCCATTAAGACGTAAGCTAACCTTTAGAAATGCGTCTGAATTTGACTTACACACAGGGCCGGTACTGGGACATTAAGCGCCCCCTGACTAGAGTTAGTGTATGTGCTGTGAAGCTTCCTCATTTCCACACGCTTGTTCCGATACCTGCCCTGATCCGAGTGCGTACTCGGAACCATAGGGATAGTGTCGTAACTGCTCATGTATATTAATACAAAGTCGCAGCAAAAAGGTTATGTGGCTTATCATATCACCTGAATTATTTTGTATAATATAACATATATTATAACATAAGTAAAAAAAAAATATGATACTGTTTAAGACAAAATGATATATGCCATGTGTCCCTTTCTGTTTCCTTAAAACCATTTTCTGATTGGGAACAGAAACCATTGCTCCAGTCTTCTTCTAAAATTCCTTACTGATTCATCTTTCTTTTGTTAATGTATCCATTGGAGTGTAACGTATTGTCCATCCCAGTGTAATGACAGGGCTGTCTAGCTGGCTACATGTTGTAGCACTGCATCTTCAGACATTAAAGTAAAATGGTACAGTTGTTACTCAAAGTTTATTATTTCAGAGCACAGATACAGTAGACATACCTACAGCTAGTCTTGTTTTGTGAGTAGGATCAGCATAGGAATATGTACGGCTGTACTCCAAAGCACAGACTTGAGCGTTGCCAAACCAGCCTCGTGCTAGATAAATACCTTGGCCTTTGCGGTCTACCACGGCTAGTGTCCTACATTTATATTACTGTACAGCTTTCAGAGAACTTTTTTTCTTTTACTGGCAGAATATAATATGACTTGCTTGAGCAGCGGAGCCAAGAACAATGTGAGCCTGACCTTTTTTTGTTTTTAGTTGTGGAATGTGATGACAGTTGAAACCCATCATGATTTTAAATACTGCCCCCCGGGCCCTCTTTCTTACAGCATAGGTTTCAACAATGTTATATATTATTTCTCAATGATTTCCCTTACCGTGCTGCATGAGAGATGTGTAACTTATTCAGGACATTTGAGATCCTCAGGTGATCAGACTACATAAGGGGTGACCAAACTGATTATACATGGGGGAAGCAGACCTCAACTGTGATGGGAGCAGGGGCTACAGACTTCCAAACTGTTTTCCTTTGCCTAAAATGAGCAGCTCTTTGGCCTTTTATTGGTCATTGCACAGTTGCCCACAATAAATCTTTCTATCTTGTCATGCCACAGTAATAATTGATTCTACTGCAATCACATTTTTCCTTATAAGCAAATAAAACGACAGGTTGTACCTATCGTTAGCCAATCAGTGTCATGCCAATGCAGCCTGTGAATTAACTAAGAAATATTGACATCAGGGCGGTATAAGGCTCTAATGTCACTAGCTCCTGAATTTATAGGCTGAATAGACTCAGAAAGGCTGCTTCCACTGTGGGTAGATGACATTTCCACTTTCCATGTACTCTATATCCGACTCTCCCATAGATGAGAATAGCTGGACTCTAGGCTGAGCTTATCTCATAATTGACACAAGACATTTCTCTCCCTGTCTATCTCGAACTCTGTGACCTAATATGTTACTGTCTCTTCATCTCAGCACCTCTCTTTGAACTCCCAAATCGGAGTACTCACTCCTATCCATAACTAACCGAACACTTGGTACTCACCTCCCTAATTAACCCCTGCTCCCCTCTGAACTCGGCCCATCCTGGCGTCACACACTTCTGTGCTACAAGGAGGTGTTACAGGACATAGTTTTCAGTATAACATCACATAAATGTAAGTATTACATCCAAGAGTCTGAGTGAAGTAGCCTAGGGCTCTACCCTGATAATGATTCCTCTATGAGCTGGATGGATGGGAGTAGGGTCAGAAGGATTTTAGAGGAGAACTGCTGCTTGCTTTACTTGAAAATTTTTAAGTAGCCTGGATCATATAGTTTTCAATGGAGGTTTGGCCTCATAATAATCTGTCCAAGGTGTCCATGTTCTTTGGAAACTATTAGGGTGTTATGCAAGATAGCTGTGATACGCTCCATGTGATAGATTGACCAAATACTATTAATTGTGGCATTAACCAATGAAGGCAGACTAGATTTAAGATATGCCTTAAACGTACACAAGTCTGTAGTATTCAGAAAAATGGAGTGAAGACAAGTTGGAACCCAATATCATCTGTGCAGTGAAGTCATTTTGACATCACAAGGACTACCTCCAGCTGGCAGGACCATGTCAGGGCAAAGGGAACCCGGCCTAACGTTCCCTTACATCTCTCCCTTGCATCGCTGATGAAAGTGATCTATTGCTGGCTGGCATGTCTAAACAGATCTCATCCCACTGAAATATAAACTCTTATAAAAAGTAAAAAATTTATAAAATTATCAGATTTAAAAGATGGTCCTGATTCCTCTAATTCCCTTCTTAGACCTCCAACATTATGTCACACATTCACCCACATTATCTGTGACACTAACACTCATGACAAATGCATCAGTGCCACAGAGAATTACTTTGTCCCAATCCTACAAAGGAAGGTACCATCACCCACATTTTCGTCGGCCTTTTACAACGTAAGGATTTGTAATCACTGATGCTTTGCATCTAAAACAATGGAGACATTAATTTTGTAGGCTTTGTGCCTCAGCGATGTTACTGAGTGCATCAACATTTATAGGCTTCATTCTTATCTTTAAAAAAAAAAAAAAATACCATCATTTTATAGATGCTGTATTTTGGATTTTCATGTAAAGGTACAGCACAAACATCTGCGACAAACTCAACACAACAAAACAAAACCAAGGGTAAAGTGAAGGAAAATGTAGGAAGAGAGAGGCGAGTCCGTAGCAAGTTAGTTCAGTTGATCTCTCATGAGTTCCATTGAGTGCCCACTTTTAGTTAAATTTCTACTATAATAATATCTTAATACAACATGAGTAAGTACAAAGTGCATTAACTATTGCAATGTCAACTATAATGTACCACAATCCATCTCCTCAGGTTTATCCCAGAAGCCTGGTCACCTTGCAGCGCCACTTGTGGTCGTGGTATGCAAGTGAGGGAAGTCAAGTGCCGTATTTTGCTGACATTTACACAGACTGAATTGGAATTGCCAGAAGAAGAATGTGAAGAGGATAAACCAATTGTGGAAAGAGCTTGTTATCTCCTGCCGTGCCATGGTGATACAGGGGACCAAGCGTCAGAACTTCCACCACATGAGGTGGATTCAACTGAGGTGTATGACTGGGAATATATTGGCTTCACATCCTGCTCCAGCACTTGTTCAGGAGGTACAGTACAATGAGTAAATGATTGCACTCAATTCTTGCTTAAAGCTGCCCATGTGCACAAACACAACAATTTGGTTTTGGGTGTGTCCGAAAATGACTAGCACTTCCAATCTATCAGATGATTATCTGAATAACAGAGCGGGTCCATGTTAGTAACTTGCCAGTTGAGTTTTTGACTGACGACGGTAACTGGCCCTATGTGATCCGCTCGCTGAGACTGAGCACCACACAACCAGCTCCTTTCCATTCGGTCATGTATGTGGACCAGACACCGGTCCAGTCACTTAGGGCTGAGTGACTGGTTCTGCCTATACGTGGGCAGCTTAGGCTTAAAATATGGTCTCTTACAACCATCCTAAGACTAACTCCCCCTGAACTTCTTTTAATTCTTCTTAACATGCTAGGGAAATGTGGCGTTGGTAAGTGTTTAAAGTTCTTGCTTGTTTAAATCATAAAGTATCATGACAGGGTTTGCAACTTTGTACTTGCCAAATTTATGACAGTGACACTTTTTATTGGTTAACCAAGCAGCTATAGAAAGCAAGATTTAGATTATAAGACAGACACACGTAGTCTATGGAACCCCCAGATGTGTCTTCAGTAGTCAGCATTTTTTAGGACAACCAGTTAGACATTACAAAAGCCTAGGCTTAGTTTCCTGTTGCCCAGAATGTTGGTAGAGTTTCTTTTTATTAGTAAAACAATCTATATGGTTACATAATGAAAAATAGACAATGCAAGTACTGGAATTATTAGTCTGTAGCTAAACACATACTTTGAAAAGTTTTTTTCTATAGTCACTGTATTTTTTAACTGTTCTGAAACCTGGGAATTTATACACAGCCAGTGCTGGGAACTGGCAGTAGAAAATTATTTTGATTCAATAAAGAATCAATTCACCAATCTTAATATAGTGATATCTATATTACTGTATTTTAATTGTAAATTTATAGGGATAATCTGTTATAAGATTTTATATTTTGTAAGATTTTAATTATTATGTTCTAGTGAAATATAATTTATTATAGCTACAGGTAAGAGAGTGGTGAATTCAAGCAAAGGATTCAGTAAAATGATTTGGCTTTGTCAGTTGATTAGCACCAGGAACAAATGTTTCTAATTACTCCTGAATGGAGTATAAAAGGGATTTCCTATTCACTATTTGTGAATGATTGGACATATGCCTTATATTTCCTTCCTTCCTTCTTTTTTTGTTTTGTTAATCCAGGAAGACAAGAAGCTATAGCAGCCTGCCTTCATATCCAGACGAAGCGGGCCGTGAACAACTCCCTGTGTGACGTCTCCATGCGTCCACCTGCAATGACCAGAGTCTGCAACACCAAGCTGTGCCCCCCAAGGTACTTGCTGAAGGGATTTAAAACACTAAGAAAAAATACAGTGAATGTGTAAGCGTAATAAAATATAACAACTAGACAACATATATAAGGATAATTATGAACCTATACCTGCGTTGTACAAGGGGCTTCCTATGTTTGCTGCTTTTCTCAGTACAGTCACCTTTTCCAACCTAAAATCGTTTACTCACGGAATTTACTTTTCATCATTTAAATTCTTAATGTACCCAAATAAACAATATAAGTTGGAATAGGTTGCTTGGAATTGAACTGTTTTGGCTTCTTCGGGCCCTAAATGGAAGTATGTGGGGTTTTTATGATGTTTGGTAAATTGAGTATTTTAGTTCCTTGCTGCCTCTCAGGACTCAGGACGTCTGTATGTTTCTGTAAGTGGTGGGCAGCAGTCATTGGTGGCAGTGGTGAATGGTCTGGGAGGCATCAGAGATAGTAAGCTGCTATTGCTGGGCTTAAGAACCATACTGTCCACCACACATGAGCAGTATGATGTGACATGTAAAAGTTTTTCTCCTGCTCAGATCCCAGAGGATGGCATTCATCCGCAGAAGCGTGTCCATGGCAAACTGACAGCGTCTGCAAGGGTGCAATGCGTTCTGAAAGGAGTTGCTTGGTGGATAGGGGGCAGTCGTAACTACTGTTCCTCATTTTACACCCTCATGAAAAAATTAGACTGTTTTGTCGGGCAAACTGTTTAAATTAGATTTAATATGTGGAATGGGCACACTTATGAGGACACTCCCTGCTTTGTGGCAGCCTTAGAGCAGGTTTCTCTCTGTTGAAGGGTTTGTTTGTTTTTGTACACATCTCCAGAAGTGGTTGAAAATAGGCATCAGTCTATACTTTCATAAGGATGCTTGTTCTACCTTACAGGCACAATTTAGGTGGATGGTACAATTCTACCACTGTCATAAAAACATTTACATGTGTGGTAGAGATCAGACAGAGATAAGAAGTATTATTTTAGAGCAGGAAAAGGATAGAAACAAAAGATAGGCATCAGTTTGTAAAACACATAACTAGTTCTCTAGAAAAGGTCAGATGTGCCATGTGTAGGTAGGTGACAGCGGTAGTGTAATCGGCTGTGTGGCAGAGGCCCCTTGTTACTTTCCTATCTAGAGTTCTGCAAAAACCTATTGCCGCCTCTGGCTGTAATACAACATTGATGCCACTTTTATGGTGAGATTCACATACAGAGCATTATGTTTGAATGAGTGGGAGTCATTCTATAAAGGTTATTATTGTGATCATAGTGTAGAGACAGATCTACCATGGTACAGGGGCAGCAGCTGTTTCAGGGCTTGGAATGGGGACATTTCCCCTGTCAGCGCCTCATTCAGCTGCAGTAGGACTGCTGACAATTTGTGAGCAGGATTCTGATTGGTTAACAGTGTAGCCTGCTTCCTATTGGTTATATCAGCAGCTACATGTCTGCTTCATGCACATGGGGACCCTTACAACATTTTTCTGAGGCGCATAAATGTCTTACTATGTCCCTGATTTAATGGGTATATTTCCTCTTTAAGCTATGCCCATATTCTGTCAGTCTGGTAAAACAGGATAGCATGTAGAAGGGCAAGCAGTACCGCACACTATGAGCACCTTCTGTGGAGGGGATCTTTTCAACATGTTTTTGATTAAAAGTAGTTTAAAAGTAAATTGACGATCCAAACAGGAACTAGTTATAGACAAAGCAATAAAATGGAAAAGTCTGAGAGGTATAGGGTTGAAAGTAATATAAGATATCTAATCATAATCCTGCAGTGGAAGTACCGGGATGTTTGAACAGGGCCTCTATGCATGATGCACAAAAATGTAAACAATGCTATTGGTATGTGCATTTATTTGTGTCTGGGACAGCTACACAGAGGAAATATAATAGTAGGAAAGACTTCTGTCATTGTATGCTTCTGCTGACCCTCATAGAAGAACTACTTCTAGTATGATTCTCTGCTGAAGCCTCAGGTTGTCTCCCTCAGGTAACAAGGACAATAGCTCACAAATTTCCCTCGTTTTTCTATATGCCCTAGAAGTTAAGATTCATTCAAAGGTAGTGTATATAATATAGTAATAGGACCTGAGTCATTAAGGAAAGTAAGTCAAAAAAAGGAGTAAATGTTCTCCGGGACAAACCATGTTACAATGCAAGGGGTGCAAAAAGGAAAATAATGGCTGTTTTTTCATGTAGGACACAAATACTTGATCTCTTTATTTTTACACTGACATTACAAGCTTATCTAGGACATGCCCTACCCCAATTACAAATCTGTCATCACATTTTAAATTTACCTCCCCCTCCAATGCAACATGGTTTTGCCCAGGTGAAATGTTACTCCTTTTTTATGCTTTGCTCTTCTTAATGACTCAGGCCCATAGTGTAGAATAACAGTTCTTATATGTATATGGGGTGGAGTGATAAGCGCTTAAATAATAATAATATAATAATAATAATAATAATAATGCAAGTAGAACACATGCTATATTAGCTTTCATTGAATTGCTTCTAGTAGACTTCTAAATGCATATAGCTGATGTGTTGCTACTGTTTACAGCACTAACTGGTCTATGTACCATTTTTTTAATGGAAATTACTTGCAGAGGTAGGTGAAGGTAAGGAATGACTATAGCTGTCCTATATCCATTACTTTCTCCTGCAGTCCATCTAATACCTATCTTGGTGTCACCTTAAACCTGGCCCCTCCTATGCCTCCAAATCCCTGCAAGTATTTCCCTGGCACCCCCACTATCCCATGGATAATATAAAAATCTGACAATTAAGGCAGACATTAGAAAAAAAAATCCGTCCACCTTCAAATGAAGTCAGGGTTTAAAGAGCCGAATCTTTTATTGAGCCTCTCTCTACGTTACAAATTAATCAGCGTTCCTTACACTTACCACATCTGGCAGACACATAATGAACAGATTTTAGTATTCCAATATCAGATGCCAAAAGCAGGAAATCCTAGAACTGTTGTAAAATTGTAAAGTAACATAGATAAAGTGTAGAAATCCAAATCACATTGTTACTATTACACATGTGTGTAGTTTTTGTTATTAATGAATGTTTATTTTTCTACACATTGTTATTGTTCAAGAAACTCCAGAACGAAAACAAAAATATATTGGACATTTACCATACCTATACTTATAGCACTTACAATACGAAATCTAGATTGCATACATGAGGCATATTGTGGCAAGTATATGATGTAACACGATCTGACATCTCTGCAATTTTGCTGAACACGATTTATAATGTAACACATATTGGTGAGGTGATTGTATGTCACAATTGTGAAGCTTGTGTGTGTCCTACAAGTTGCAGCTTTTCTGCGTTTCGGCTATTGTAGAGCTCACGATTTTGGATATAAAATAACGGTCTGCAAAATGTCCAAACGTCGGGGCGAGCCTCTAACATGTACTGGCAGCTAGCTGCTTTCTTCCGCAGCCAGAAGTCACAGAAGGTCTTTTTAATAATGATTCAGGAAATTGTTTCACATTGAAGCTGAAAGAAGATTTCATGTTGGTTTCATAATGATTTCTCAGTGTTTGTAGCTGATATTTCTCTTAACGATGCTCTTTGAAAAACTGTAATAAGCCTTGAACGTATTTATTTTGTTACTACAGTTTTCTACTCTATGAGAGATGTATGGCAGTTTATGTGAACGCTCTGATCTTTTCCTTTGCAATATCTTGTTTTCATAGCAGAAAAAGTAATAACTTGAATTTAACATTACTATTTCAAATACCCTTTGGATTACCACTAGATGCCATAGTAGCCTTTGGTCATATATGATCAGTACGTGAGAGTGAAACAGTATAATAATCCCACAGTAAAAACATTATGCTTAGGGTGGAGTCACACGGGCCCTTTAAAATCTCCAAATTGAAATCATTTATATAGTAAATATAGAGAGGAGATCACACAAACGCTTTAATCACTTGCATGGTTTGTAATATGCTGTCAGCAGTGTTTGGGACAGGTGTCCAAAGCGCTCTATAAAAAAGCCAGCCAATCGAAATTTGTTATATTGAGCAGACTCTATTTTGGATATGGTGTCTGCTTGACAGAAGACCACAAACTCTGTGTCGCTATTCCATTTTACCTCTTTGATAAAATAAGCAATAAATGTATCTGCCTTCCTGCACTGTGTTGGTTGCGCAGCTTTCTAAGGATTTCAGTTAAGGCCGCTGTGTTTAATAAAAGGGAAAAAAGCTACTTGGCCTGCATGCAGTAATTAGGTGACACATAACCTTTGGGTCTATGGCTACCTCAAGTCCTTCTAACCTGAGCAAATCTTCCCATCACCTCAAAACAAACCACACAGCCCATGTCATGTGCCTGCATTGATCCACCATGATTAGGGATCACATATGCATTCCACATGACAGGTTTTCTGCGCCAAAAAACAGGATTGTTCTGGGAAAACAGACTCATGGGCTCCATTGCCAAGACTTCATCAAGAACCAAGAAGCTGCCAGGTTCTATGCTGAAATGTGTTGTGATCTCTCTCACTGTATCAGTATTCCAGAGAGTGTGTCTATGTGAACAATCCATTTTGCTTGCTGTTTTGAACAAAGGGCCTGATTCATTAAGGATCTTAACTTAAGAAACTTCTTATTTCAGTCTCCTGGACTAAACCATGTTACAATGCAAGGGGTGCAAATTAGCATTCTGTTTTGCACATAAGTTAAATACAGGCTGTTTGTTCATGTAGCACACAAATATCAACTTTACATTTCAGTGTACAAATAAGCTATCAAGTATTTGTGTGCTACATGAAAAAACAGTCAGTATTTAACTTATGTGCAAAACAGAATACTAATTTACACCCCTTGCATTGTAACATGGTTTTGTCCAGGAGACTGAAATAAGAAGTTTCTTAAGTTAAGATCCTTAATGAATCAGGCCCAAAGTCATTTTATTAGCATGTATATTGTTGATAAGGTTGGTAAATATCAATCTGTCGTGATTTAACTCTCAAGTAAGCAGAACAGGTGCTCTGGAAGTCTTATTTTTATGATTTTGTAAATAACATTTCATCATCAATCAAATGAGTCAGGAGAAAATATTCATATTTAAAATGGATATTCAGTATAACTTTATACTGCAGTTGTAGTTATTATTACATTTCAATCAATACATTGAGTTTGTTTCCTTTCAGTGAATTTATTATTTCAATTTTAATTATAATATAGCGAAATGCTATACAGCCACAATGGATATTTCATTGATATTTGCAATGTACTAAAACACGGGGCTTGACTATCTCAATGAAACATAGGGACGGAAGCAAGAGCTGAAATATGCTGAGATATTTTATAAAGGGTAATCTTGAACAGATGGTAATACAGTTACAGAAGCTAGACATGCATAGATTCATTTAGCAGAAAGATGCACAGGTTCATTGGAAAGTTTACTAAGGCAATTTGAGAGGCCCCAGTGAGGTGCTCTGGTCTTAGGAAAACATTAAGGTTCTCTCCAAGTAGCGCTCACATGTTGATAATAGCAGTAAGTGATCTGAGAGAAAAGACAGGAAAACACTGATAGAAAATCGTCAGACATTCTACTTAGAATCTGAAATCAGTGTGTAATGTGAATTTAAAGTTGTGTAAACGTAAGAAGTTTAATATTACTCTTTTCAACCATAGTCAGGTGATTTAGATAGCGGCGGATTTGGAGATGAAACACTTGGTGCAATTTATCATGTTTGTGATTGCCTCACTAAAACAAGGAGATGAGTTAGAGAACATTCCAAGCTTCAGTACATTATCTGGGAATGATCTGCAATACGCTGCTCCAAAAGGAGAATAGACTTCTGGTTAGTGCCATATACATGCGTCCTGCTCTCAAGGGGACAGAGGCATAGGCTGGCACAGAACATCCACCAATACATAGCAATGTAAATGATACTATCCAGTAATCTATTCTGACTTTTGAGTGGTTTATTTGTAGGTTTAGTATTTAAAAGGCAATGTTAAATTCAGGGTTGTTGCATTTATAGATTTAGTTAGAGCAGTGGGTCTGAAGGCTTGGGTTTACTTTCGGTGAAGCCCACATTTGTTAAACCAGATAAATATACTCAGGCTAAAAGATCATATAAAAAGCAAAAAGAACTGGGTATACCATGTGATGCGGGGCATCTTGCATGGGAAAAATGCACGTGAGTGTGGCGCACCCGATAACGCCATTTGTCTTGAATAAAGTAAGTAGGGTAATTGTACAATACCAGAGAAGGTTTCTGTTATGAGTGACCCTTCACTGCAATGTATATAATACTTGTTGTAACTGTTTTTAAACCAGGTGGCAGACTGGATCCTGGAGTCAATGCTCTGCCACATGCGGGGTTGGAATACAAACAAGAGACGTGCATTGTTCCAGCCTGACTGAGTCTAGTAACAATTCAGAGCAAGAGTGCGATGGTAAAAAGCCTTCAGCTTTGCAGCCTTGTAACCAGATTGATTGCCCTCCAGCTTGGCACGTAGAGGACTGGCAACAGGTATTTACATATACATTGTTTTAAATATTAGATATATTGGACATTTTTAAATAGCAATCTGAAACTTCTAGCTTATTGCAGAATTAATATCATTTCTATTCTAATATATTTATATTTTAGCTCCTATGTGTTCAAGATCAGCTAAGCAACAGCTGTATATAGTCCCCCATGCACATGGCAATAGAGTAATGTAGCAAAAGATTTCTTAGCCAGAGGCAATTTACTATTTAACTCCAGTAAGTTTAGAACCATGAGATTAGATAGCTCTTAAACCCTACAATTTGCTATAATCTCCCCTATTAAATTATTCTAATTATATAAATATACAATCCATGGCAAGCAGAAAATTATTTCTTGTGCTCGTAATCAGAAGATCTCAGTTTTGAGGGCTGGGGAAACCTTATGCTGCACTTCACTTCCTATCTATGTTATCCCAACTAAGGTGTGGAAAGCCAACTCCTGCTTGAGGCTTTGTTGTAGCCCATCCCACCGTTTATCACCTCACCCAATCTAATGGTTTTTTGGGGAACGTTTAGACATTAAGTGGAGTGAGTAATATTTGCACTTCTATAAATTTATACAGTTGTAAACATGCTCTCGGATTGCTGCTTCAGACTACTAGAACATAATGTTGACACATTGATATTAATCTACACTGAGCAAGAGCCAGCGATCCGGCCCATGAAAACATGAGGCTATTAGATAACACACTTGATGGATTTGGCTGTATAACACACTATTCTGTTAAGGTGTCTGCACAAGTGACACTGCTGTGTGTAAAGATACTTCTGCTCAGTGCTGCCTAGTTGACGTGCGCCATGCAATACCCTGTGACTGGAGTGATACTGATGGCCTGAACAATGCTGTGTTTGTGTTCTTAGTGTTCTCGGATGTGTGGAGGAGGTGTCCAAAACCGCAAAGTGAGCTGCAAACAGTTGTTGGCAGATGGGAGCTTTATGAAACTTTCAGAAGAACTGTGCCAGATGCAAAAGCCGGCTAGTCAGAGACCTTGTGGTAAAGTCGATTGCCCCCTGCAGTTAACTACAGGAGAATGGTCCAAGGTTAGTGATATTCACAAATAGTGCCATAATAAAAAGTGCATCAATGACAGTTTCATTTGCTGATTTCTCAGGGGCTTGTCACTTAACAGGTAAAGGTCGGTTATTTTATATTATGTAATGGCTGCTTTAATTAAGCACCGTTGTATTTATATGTGATTCAATTTGCAGAATCTTATCCAGTCTCTGCAACTCTTTTTCAGTCTGACGGGCCCTAAGTATTACCCACAGTCTGTTCTGCCTTTTCAGTGGTTTATTAACATGTTTGGGATTTACGACAATGTTAAATTCAGGGTTGTTGAATTTAAGGATTTATTTAGAGCAGTAGATCTAAAACTGGTGAGGATTGGGTTCACTTCAGGTGACCCCGCCCCCCATTCGTCTTAAAGGCCCACAGAGCTGGAGGTTAAAGTAATCAGTCTATCCCCACATGGCATCGCCTGAGTGTAACATGAAGAGAGGACTGGCTGACCACCTTAGTTTCTGTATGGGGTAGCCATGGTTCATCAAGCTCTCAGGTGGCTGATATGGGGAACACAGGAGGGAAAGATCAGAGAGAGTAAAACAATGCGAAACAATGACTTAAGCTGCAGATCCACATTAGGGGCCTCATTTAGATTTGGAATCATTATGTGGTCTGAGCGTGGGCATTACAATTTTGTCACATTTATTGTATATTGAGCAACATGTTTTTCAAGATGTGTTCAACTCAAAAACAATAGTATATGTGCCAGGTTTAGCCAATGAAAGAGCTATGGATGGTAAGGGGGGCATGTTTTAATGATAAGGGTTTGCCCAAAGTTGAACAGCAACATTAAGAACAATTCTTATAATTATATTCTTGTTATAGAGATTGGGACATTGCGTAAAAATCTGTACGTTCCAGAACCGCTAGCTCTATTTGGATGTACTGCATACTTGGGAAGTAATGAGGATTATTGATAAATTGTAGGTAAAATCAACTTACCGGTTTTGTGTGTGTTAATTTAGTGCTCTGTGAGATGCGGTGTTGGAGTCCAGAGACGTACGCTGGTTTGTCAGAAGATAACGTCTAAGGGACAAATAGTCATTGTGAATAGATCCCTTTGCCATGGACTTCCTAACCCAGCACTTGTTAGAACGTGTCGTGTGGGGGCATGCCACAGTAAGTATGTTTTATGTTCTGGGACACTAAAGGATCTACCGATTATACTACATGCAACATACTGTTGTAAACTACATTGTTGTATTAAAATACTAACTCCACCTTCAGTACAGTTTTAGCATACAATTTCCTTTGGCTAAACTATATCATCATCATTCCCATTTATTTATATAGCGCCACTGATTCCGCAGCGCTGTACAGAGAACTCACTCACATCAGTCCCTGCCCCATTCGAGCTTACAATCTAAATTCCTTAACATACACACACAGACACACACTAAGGTCAATTTTGATAGCAGCCAATTAACCTACCAGTAGGTTTTTGGAGTGTATGATGAAACCGGAGCACCGGAGGAAACCCACGCAAACACGAGGAGAACATACAAACTCCACACAGATAAGGCCATGGTCGGGAATTGAACTCATGACCCCAGCGCTGTGAGGCAGAAGTGCTAACCACTACACCACCGTGCTGCCCTATATATTTGTTAACTAAATTTCCTTTCATGGGATTTGCTTAAGTTTCATTTTTCTTGTACTTGAAACCACTGTAGTCAGATAGTGTGACTGAAGGTGAGAGTTCCATTTACATTGGTTGTTTGCAGTAGAGGAGCTTCCCACTAGTTACTCCAACCCATAGCCACTAGATGGGGCAGGAAAAGTAAGGCAGATATGTGGATTGTTCTATTGCTAAAAAAATATTGGAGACTCTGATGGTAAATATCTAGTGAAAGTGAGATAAAACATAAAATAGGGTCCTGAGCTCTTCTCGTAAAACACAATGGCCGCTTTTTACACAGATAGATTGCACTGAATTTGTCTCCACCCCACTCATTGGCAAAAACAGAGAAAGGGGTAGAAATCTGAAAAAAAATTGGTTTTGAGAAGGAAAACGACCTTACATTTGACAGGTGTAAGAATATATTTTTTTACTTTAATATGACATAGCTACAAAAAAGTAGCGACTGCTTTACATGAGTGCATAGAGTAAAAACAACAGATAATAAATCTGATTTCTTCCACATTCAGTGTATTTACTAGGGTTGGGTACATACTGTTGACAATGGAAATGTCGTCAGGCTAAATGCCGACACCTCCATTCTGGTGACAGCCTCAAAATGTAGACAGTGTGATTATCGACATTCACAATGCCTACATTCACAATGCTGACATTAAAATGGCAATGCTGGTGAATTCGGCTATATAAGCGCCGGACCCGCAGTCATTGCTCATATAATGTCTGTTTTGTGAATGTCGAGATTGTGAGTGTCGACAATCACACTGTCTACATTTTGAAGCTGTCACCAGAATTAAACTAACATTTTCATGTCGACAGGATAACTGTTGACTTTTCCATTGTCTACAAATTGACCTCATCCCATTTACTGTAAGACACAGCCATACAATGTGTTCATACCACAGCACTTTGACAGCGCTAAACACAAACTTTGACAGCACTAGAAACAATAAATATGTGTTTTATTGATAAATCTTTAATAGTAAAATTATTACTTTTTGTCTAAACTCCTTGGGGGTAAATGTATAAAGCTGAAAGTTTTCTGGCGGGTTTGAAAAACCAATCAGATTTTAGCTATCATTTATTTAGTACATTCTTCAAAATGATAACTTGAATCTAATTGGTTGCTATAGGCAACATCTCCACTTTTCAAACTCGCTGGAAAACTCTCAGCTTGATACATTTACCCCCTTGTGTAGTTTGAAAACAGATCACTTCTTATCATTCTATGGGGCAGATTTAATTCTGCCTGATGTGCCAGTGGACATCACCGCGATGTGCCTCGGACATTACCATGATGTCCGGCTGCGTACAGGTCTGGTTAATACAGTACTGAAATATTTGCTTATTTTTGCTTGTACCTTAATGAGGTGCAAGTAAACATAAGCAAAGATTTCAGGCTGGACATGGCCTCAGAATGTCTCCACAGACTGTTCCAGAGGCACATTTCAGAAAATTAAATCTGCCCCTGTAATAACTACTTGGGTTACTTTCTATGGACCACCACTAGGGTGTGGCTATAATAAGTGAAGCAGATGCTGCAGTGATAGTATATAGATCACCATGTAGTCCCATCCAATGTATCCGACAGGTGTGCAGCGTGTTGTCATTTCTCAGCTACGGTGTCTAACAGGATATTTTCTAGGGATTTGATCCCTTACCTGAGCCACACATCAGACAAAGGTGCCAGATTAGAAAAGCTCTTTAAAAACTTTTATCCGCATCTAATGACATCAGAACTGTGGCGCACAAAGCCCTAGCAGCAGACTGACCTCGGACTAGCTTATAAAGGGTGAGAAGACATTAACATCCAGTCATGGATTCCTCACCTGTACACAGCATGTGCTGGCAATGTGACAACACAGGAAAACTGCAGCTTAGGAGGACTCCATGGCAACCTCCGCTTACGTGGACCACCACAGATGGCTACTTGTCCACAAAACTGTATTTGTCATTGAACTGCAAGTGGTTCATGAGGGAGAGAGCATCACTACATTTCAGATCAGTGGTCCCTACAGAAATAAAATTGACTTCATTTTTTAAAATTTAACATTGAACTAGTATGTAAGGGAGGAAAATCTAAATTATTTTCATTTAAGTAAATTACATATAGAGTGCAGTATCTACTAAGCAACGTTAAGCAGACACCATATGGCAGATTCAGTTGAATATTTTATAAGGTGTCTAATGGCTTAGCACTGCAAAGAGCTATAAATATGGCACATGGTGGCCTGGGGGTCTTTGAAAACACTAAAACAAGCTACAGGTGCAATGAAATGTGGATTTAATGATTTGAGTATGAAAAGAATGTGCAAATGAAAGTGTCGCAAGTTTTTTGCTTTTGATGTGAAAAGTTGACAAATTAACTATGCTTAAATCCTGAGCTTGACTGGGGACTGAATATTATGCCTTCATATGAATTTATAGTTAGAAAAAATAGTTCTAACAGCTCCCGCATAATAAGAGACTTTCTTTGCTTGGGCTTTATTTCAGATTAAAATGCCAACCGGCTGAGATTGTAGCACATTTAAAATCCCATTGGAGCTCCAGGAATGTTCTTGGCATGAGGTTACAAAAAGTGCTGCATATCTTAGTTAATGTAATTAATTGCAGAAAGCTGAATCGTGGGACAATGACTTTGAAGTGTGGGGTACATGGTGAAGAGTGATTTTCAAAAACATTGGCACCGTTACCTCAATTTATATTAAAGGGGAAATTAACACGTTTACTAGGCCTTGCCAAATCAAAAATACGGCAAAGCAGCTCTGTAGTTAACACATTGGACCTCATTTACAAAGAGCACCGTTGTGCACTACAGTACACTTTGGTTTTGCACTGGTACTTCTTGATGACCACGGCGCACACTAAGGTATTATTATTATTATTATTATTTTTTACTTATAAGGTGCCACAAAGGGTCCGCAGCACCGTACATTACATATACAGAAAACAGAACCAAGAAACAACATGATGCAAACATGTATACGAACTCAGATGACAGGGTAAAGCAAATCAGATTATATCTGGGACAGATAGTTAAAGAGAAGGTAGAAATCAGCGAGAAGAAGACCAAAGCTTAAGAAAACAGGGAAACCAGGGCTAGCGAAGCAGGCCAAGAGGTACAGAGGGTGAAAGAACAGTAGAAGGAGCACACAAGGAAAGAGGACCCTGCTCATGAGAGCTAACATCCTAAAGGGAAGGGGAGACACAAATAGGGTGGTACTAACTGGGGGAGAGAGCCAGGACAAGGAAGTTAGGAGGACTGATAGACTTGAATAAAGAAATGAGTCTTAAGGGCACACTTAAAGCCTTTGAGAGTAGATGCTAACCTGATGGAACATGGAAGATCGTTCCACAGCAGGGGAGCAGCCCGGGCAAAGTCCTGAAGACGCACACCTCTTCAAACTAAATGTGCCCTCCAATGGGTCCAGCAAGCAGAAAAATCTTTAATAGCTGCACTATAAACAAAATAAATGTTGAAACAAAGACCAACCTCCTACCCCTCTAGTACCGCTCTTACATTTTATAACGTTTTCAGTTTTTCTCCTAAAAAAACAACTAATTTTAACCTTATTTATGGATTAAATAAATCATAACAGTAAGGGAAATTTGGGCCTGTCTTTATTACATGTGCAATGCTTTTTATTACATTGCTCAGAGCTCATCTAGAAATGTACTCTTAAGCTCAGTTTAATGGGATGCGATTGGTGGAGAGGCACATTTTCGGGAGCGCTTGCCATGTGTAATAAAACAGCCCTCATGTACATGCTCTGTGCAATGTAAATAATTTAATCAATAATTAGGAATCAAACTCCCTGCCCAAAATCCTCAACCAGCCTCATTGCTTGACAGCCATGTATGGTTTCCAGTATGACAGGAAGACCAGGAGCATCGGGTTCACCTGGCATAGTGATCAGTGCTGTGGTGGGGGGATGCTTTGAAAAGCTGAGAGCTGGCACCTTTGTCACCTACGTAGTCCCTTTTTTACAGATTGTGGTATAATGGACCACTTCCCATTATACCACAAGTGTAAAAAAAAACCACATGCTCAATCTACAAGTACATTTTAATTAAGTAAAAGACGCATGAAAAACCCCTGTTGATCATTTATTTATTACATACAATATCACATCTTTTTCTGTTATTTTCTTGGGAATAAAACACAATCCATTATATCCCCCCCCCCCCCTAAAAATGACCTATCCGCACACTACGAGTGACCAACGCAAAATAATCAAAGTTGGGAGTAGCTGTGACTCCCTCTCAGTGCCAGCTAATCACAAGCGACCGCCAGTTTTTCAGGATTGTGGGATTTTTGTCCCATTAGACCCTGATAGTATAGTACAGCACTATAGTGCCCAGCTCTGTCAAATGTTACACAAAGAAGAGCCACAAGTCATGTGGAGATGTAGCAACCAATCAGATTCTAGCTGTGATTTTGTAGGATGTACTAAATAAATGATAACTAGAATCTTATTGGTTGTTATAGGCAACATCTCCACTTTTTCAAACCCACAGTTTAGTAAATATACCCCTTAGTCTTTGCTCTTTCCTTCAGTAAAATTATAACAGGACACATAATGCTAGATAAGTATACTTTCTCTTCAGACCATAGACCCATCCATCAGTTCATATAGTTCCTGAAACATTTACATGCATATATTGGAATAAAAATGAAGATTGCATCCATGGTAATGTAATCTGTTTTCAGTAACAGCCTTATACACAAATTATTTATTAGTTTTCTTCAATTATGTGTCTACAGCCTAAGTTGTCAGTTTGGCTGGTTGACTGTTTAACTGTGTACAGTGGCTATAAAAAGTATTGACTATACCCCGCTTGGCATTTTTGACATTTTATTTTCTTATATTACTGAGTTTAAATGGATTTATTTGGGAATTTTTACCACTGTTCAGCACAAAATACTCTGTAATGTCAAAGGAAAAACCTCTCTAAGGGCCTCATTTAGAGTCGGATGCAATTTACACTGAATTCGTAAGTGTAAATTGCATCCCGTATTTTACACAGTATTTAGAGTGGCACGGATCTTTAGATCCGCGCAACTTAGAATACTGTGCTAATTGCACAAACATGTCTCTTTATCTGCCTTATGGGCCGGCGTGCAAGTGTATCATGCACAGGGCCCTGTAAAGCAGATAATTAAATAAAAATAAAAATGTAAACTAAAAGTAAAAGAAAAAACCCCCCTCCCAAACAGCACTAGGGTTGGTTATGCTGTTTGGGAGGGGGTGCACACCTTTTTTTTAAATTTAATTATGTATTACTTTGTTTTTTAATACATCAAGGTCTGTTGCACCAACTGAAAACACCCGAAAAAAATACATCTCTTAGAGACCTATTTGCGGTTGCTTTCAACTCAAATAGTATGTAAAGAGCGTGAACCTTCCTTTACATTGCTAGGCTCGCCCGATACCTCCCCCGTTCCACCTCTCTAAGCGCAGAGAGGGGCAACAGGGAGATCGGTCTCAGTCAGAGTGCAAACTGAGACGGATCTTCGTCCAAAAGTCCAACTATAAATGAGGCCCTGAGCCTTTTTTTGATTTAAGTACAAATAAAAATCAGTAATTAATTGCATAAGTATTTAACCCCTTGTTCCTTGTTTTAATACCTGGTAGAAGCACCATTGACTGCAATTAAATATATGAGGTTTTTTATGTAAATCTCTTCCCAGCTTTGCACATCTGGACACTGAAATCTTCACCCATTCTTTCTTATTTGCAGTATTACTCTAGTTTCATAAGGTTGAATGAGGACCGTTGGTGAACAGCAGTTTACAAATCATTTCACTTCAGGACACTGAATTTGTTTTATAGTTAGGGCACTCCACTGTGGCTTTTGCCGTATAATTTGGGTCATTAACCTGCTGAAATATAAATATTTTTCCAAGTCCTAGGTCTCTTGCAGACCACAGAAAGTTTCCCTTCAGGATTTATCTGCCTCTTGCTGAATCCATTTCCCCCTCTACTTTGACTTTCCATTTCCCTGAAGTGGAGAAGCATTACGCTCCCAATGCCATGCTTCCCATTAGGGATAGTGCTATAGGAATTATGTACAGTATTAGTCTTGCACATTGAGGCCAAAAATTTTAACACTGAACTTGTCAAGCCATAGAATTTACTTCCACTTGGTATGAGGCTGTACCATATGCTTTATGGCAAACTCTAGGTGAGATGTCATGTGAGTTTTCTTTACAATGCGTTTCTTTTTTCCACACTCATAAAGGGCAGATTTCTAAAGTTCCCAGGCTATTGTTGTCCCATTGTCATTTTCACCCATCTCTGCCATACAGATCTGTAATTCTCTCGGAGTTGCTATGGGCATCTTGTTGTCCTCCCTAACAAGTGTCTTCCTGCAAAGTAGCTTAGTTTTGGTGGACCGTCTGTTCTATAAAAATTCACAGATGTACTATCTTCTGTTTCTTTATGATGGTGTTGACAGTATCCCAGGGGATATAAAAAATCTTCTAAACATCCTTTCCTTGATTGGTGCTTTTCAATAAATTTGCTTGAATTTCTGAATATGCATTGATCTTCACGATGAAGCTCTTGTTTGGAATGCACTGTGGGACTCCTCACAGACATATGCAAAGTCAATCAAAACAATATAAATTTACACAGGTGGACTAGAATCAATTTGTTATGTGACTTCTGAAGTAAAACTTATTGCAAAAGGGTGTATTTTAGCAAAAAGGTGTGAATACTTATTTATTGAAGTTTTGTAATACAGAAAATAAATTATTGGATAGTTTTTATTTGACATTACATAGGCGGTATTCAATTGTTAGCGAGTTTTTTTTTTACCCCGCCGCATAAAAAAAATAAATCTCCCGAGTTAGCGCAGCGGGAAAAGTCATGCAATTCAATTGAAAAAGAGGGAACGCTGCTCCCGTGCGTTAAAAATTGTGTTTGCGAGATTTTAGGGGAGTGAAGTGGAGTTTTAACACGGTCAAGTATAACACAAAAAAAAGGTTTTACATACATTTCCATACATTAGATTGCATTACACAATGATAATATCTACATTACAGTACTTTCTTTAGCATATTTTTTAATTTAACTATTTATTTTTTACCATACAATCATCTATACCATGTCTAAACACTTTACCACATTCATATTTGTACCAAAAACATAAATATATATAAATAATTAGTGATTTAAAAAAAATAAAAAATTTTTATTTCATTATTTTTTCACAAGAAAATCAACTTACACAAGTTAGGCATTAGTGATAAAGGAAGTGCATATTTTCCTGTTTTACCCGCCGCGTTAAAAAATAATTGAATAGATTTTAACGCGGGTTCCTCTCGCACATCCTATACTTTCAATAGACCTTCTACTGGAGTGCGAGAGGGCCGCTTCATGAAAAAAAAGTAGCGTTAAAAATGGAATTGAATTGCAGGTAAAGTTAACCCGCTCGAAAATGATAAAAAAAACAGCGCTAAAATGACAACGCGGTCAAAAAAACAACAACTCGCTGACAGTTGAATACCTCCCTTAGTATTAGTAACTAACAGCAGTTGGCGTTGTAAACTGAGCATTACAGATTTATGTGTGCACAAAACTAATTTTAACTTTTGTTTATCCATTTTCAAAGAAAACAAACAGCATATGTCTAACAAGGAAGACAGCTTTGGCCCTCCAGAAATTCTCAGCATCCATCGAGTTTACATTCAGACTAGACAAGAAAAACGCATTAATTTTACCGTTGGGAGCAGAGCGTATCTACTTCCCAAGACATCTGTTATGATAAAATGCCCTGTACGCCGCTTCCAAAAGTCACTTATTAAATGGGAAAAAGACGGACAGCCTGTGAGACATTCCAAAAAACTTGGAGTAACAAAATCAGGTTCATTGAAGATTCATAACTTAGAGGTTCAGGATATTGGCGTCTACAAGTGCATTGCAAACTCTGCTTACGAAACCTTTGTTCTCAAGCTCATAGGTACTGATAATAGACTGCTGGAGCCACCAAGTTTTCAAAAAGATCCCAATGAAGCAAACAATTTGGGGGAAAAATGGCATAAAATGAGCAAGATGTGGAAGTCATGGAATAAAAATAATAACTTATACCTTGAAGACAGCCAGGCCCAGGATGTCATGGTCTTAAGAAACCTTGAGACTCTTGTGACAAACTCTGCAGAGATCTACGGTTCCCAAGAGTTTAAGGACAGGAGGCTGGAGGCGGCAGTCCTACAAGGTGCTTACAGTATGGACACTGTCCAGTTTGAGGCTCTGGTGAGGAACATAAGTGAACTGATTGAGGCTGGTGAAATCAGTGATGATTTTGCAAGTCAGATAATATCTCATGTAGTCAACGAGTTGGCGAAACCACAATCATCGTTGGATAAGTGGAAGGCTCCCAATGAAGATAATATATCAGACCATAAGTTGGCTGCGAAAGAACCAGATACTTTAATGCTTTTCAGTAATAAAGCCACAGAAAAGGATAATAGAAGGAGACCACTCATCATTCGCAAAAAAAAGAATGGCTTTATATTGTCTTCTAACAAGACACTGCATTTGGTCATTGGGAGTAATGGCTTCATCACTAACAATACACAGCTCATTACCATACAGTGTGACGTTGACAGTGAAGTTAAGACTAAATTTACTTGGACTAGGGACGGAGAAGCTTTGAAGTTCTCTGACAGGTAAGTAATCTGTTATTGTGGTTATATTGCCTTTCACTTTTTCTTTCCTTTGAAATGTAACGCAGTCCACACTGGGGGATATTTACCATGATTGCATGAAGGTGCAAATATGCCCTAGAACTCTACCAACCTATCAGACGTATGCTTTTATTTTCCAACTGCAGTAGAAGGATCACAACTAATTGCTAATTGGTCGCTCCTTTGAGCAATGTTAGCAGATGATCCAACTCTTCTCCTAGTTTAGCTAAGCTTTACTTGTACAGCTGCTGATGTGTGAACAAAAAAACATGAGAATACTTAATATTATTATTATTATTATTAATATTTATTTATAAGGCGCCACAAGGCATCCGCAGCGCCGTACAATATTGATATTAATAATAATATAATATTATTAATATATAATATATAATATATTAATAATAATAATATTAATTTATAAGAACGTTTAAATGGCGTATGATTGTTAGGAACCCCTCCAGCCGGCACAACACAACCCGGAATCTACTCTGCCAATCAGGTGTTCACTGGAGCCCCTGATGGTGGGGACAGACTGGTCCGCAGACTGACAGAGGGTCGTGAAGTGTGTACCGGCTGGGGAGAACCCAGGCAAGAAGAGTCAGGTCCACGCAGAGGTCAAGGGCCGGCAGCCGACAACAGTATCGGTAAACAAGCTGAGGTCAGGGGTCACAGGCAGATAGCAGAAACGGTAAACAGGCCGAAGATCAGGGTCACATGAAACACAAGCGAAGTCCAATTCAAAGCCAAGAGTCATACACGGGGAGTCAGTAGTGGTATCAGAATACAGGAACAGGAACTAGCAGGTCAGCAGACTGGAGCACAGAAGCTATAACCGGCAGTGAGGCTGCAGACCTCACTGCCTTAAATACCAGTACCAGCCAATCAGAGCCTGACACTAAGTCACATGGACAGGGGTACTGACAGTAATAATTACTTAGTTAGCCCACAGGCTTGTTTATTCTTGCGCACGCGCCCGGCTGTCCCCAGCCGCCGGGACGCGGCGCTACTGCTGTTGGCGTCCGACCATTGCCTTGGCAACGGTCGGGTAGATCCCGGAAATGACGTCCCGGTCGTCATAGCGACGGCCGGGACTCCTGCAGGAGGAAGGTGATCAAGTATGAATTAACACAATGGTTGCAGATATAAACAAGCTTTGCTGTTCACTCAACCTTACATTTATTCTCCTGCTTTATTCAAAACCCCTGACTGGATAAGATAGCCCTATTAAGCGCATTTCTCATTGCTGTTTGCCTGATCCAATATACAGCATGTAGCACTTATCCTCACTGATCAAACTCCTATTTTCTTATAGTATGTAAGTTTACGAGCAGGACCCTCTCACCTCTCTGCCTGATTGTTATACACAGTCTTGTTTTATTACTGTGCTTATGCTGGCACTGTATAAATAAATGTAATAATTTGCTGTGCCTCTATGTGCTGCTCTGCATTGGTATCGAGATAGCAACTTTGGAAGCTGCTCAAAATAGGGATCACAGATCCTAATTGAACAACAAAGTGACAACACGCAACATTAATTTTAGCAAATATCTGATGATTTTTAATGTTACCTGTTTTAGTGCCTTAATTTCCTCCAAAGTACATAGGTTTGTGGAGGACCAGACGTTTGCACTGTATGATAGGAGGAGCACAGGTGTTCCCTGCTAAGTGTGATAGTTTCACAGAATAGTGTAGAAACAAGATTTCCTTTTGTGAATAAGATGACTGAAGTTAGATATAGGGAGCAGTTTAGGGGTGTTCCTTGCTCTCCATAATTAAGGTTCATTGTGCATTGTGTGTACATTCAGTGGTACCCAATGGAACACGGGCACACTTTGTTTTGCTGTGATGCCCCTAGATGTTCTACCCAGCTCACATCAAGGGGTATGTCTACCACTCCTGGAAGATTAAATTACTAGACAGGACCCTAGTTACTACATCATGTGACCACCATTTTCCTCTCTCTTCCTCTCCAGACGCCCACTGCCCCCCAGCCCAGCCTGCCCATGCTTATTCAATATGTAACGTAAAATGTGTCACAACAGAATCAGTATTGTACACCCACACCAATCTCTATGAGAATATCCATATTAAATAAATTCACTGCTATTTTGCATCATGTAGATCTAATATTTTATAACTCTGCTACAACATTGACTGGTTCACCTTTTACCTCTTGCTTCAATCAGTTCTACTGTAAAGTACAGCGTCTGCCTAATAGAGCCCTAATTGCCTGTAGTTACTAGCAGTTTTATTCATGTGAATCTGTATCAGTGGGTCACACAAGGTAATAGCAGGTGTTATGACTAATAACTACTGATATGCTCATAGCTGGGATGTGTTTTCAGGCCGGTGCTCTCTGATCAAATATGTCTTTCACAGTTGTTCAAATTGAGAACAATCCTGGACAGCCTTAAGGTTTATATTGATGTGTTTGGATATGGTGGAATTACAATATGTCCTTGAGGTGATGTAGGAAGGAAAGATTTGGAGTCCTTGACTTGTTACCATATAAATCATCATGAAGACTCTACATTTTGTACAGTTTCCCCGCCAGTATAAATAAAGTACGATGTGCATATCAACTGGGGAAAGCACAATTAGACATTAATGTCTTAGTGAATTATTGTTGTAATAAACTTAGTGCTAGAATCCTTGTAGATTTGTTTAGAATGAGGGAGTGGTATTAGTAAAACTAATGTACTGTATTTGTCTGCAGATATTTAATAAGTACTTTGAAAAATCAATGCAGAATAATTAAATACTTAGTGGACACTATGTGGTTAAAATATATAACCATATCCAATACGTAGGATTGAAGAAACATATACTACTATGGCCAAAAGTGTGTGGACAGATGAACATTGCATTCATTTAATAATCTCATTCCAAAGCCATGGCCATTAATCTGGAGTTGGTTCCCCCTTTGCTGCTATAACAGCCTCCACTCTTCTGGGAACGGTTCCCACTAGATTTTGGAGAATGGTTGTGGGGATTTGCATCCATTCAGCCGTGAAAGCTAGTGAGGACAGGTACTGATGTTGGGGACAAGGCCGTGTTCCCAGTCACAGTTCCAATTCATCCCAAAGTGTTCAGTTGGGTTGAGGTCAAGGCACTGTGCAGACTGGTCCAGTTCTTCCACACCAGACTCAGTAAGCCATTGTTTGACGGACCTGGCTTTGTGCACGTGGGTATTGTCATGCTAAAACAGGAGAGAGTTGTTCCCCAAACTGTCTCCACAAAGTTGGAAGCCATAATTTTCAAGAATGTTATTGCATGCTGTAGCATTAAGATTTCCCTTCACTGGATCTAAGGGGCTCAGGCAAACCATGGAAACATCCCCATACCATCGTTCCTCCTCTACCAAACTTTACAGTTGGCAGTATGCATTCCAGTAAACCCAGATTCAGCCACCAGACTGCCAGATGGTGAAGTATGATCCGTCACTCCAGTAAACACGTGCTTTACACCACTCCAGCCAATGTTTTGCATTGCACATGGCTCATGTGTGGCTGCTCGGCCATGGAAACCCAATCCATGAAGCTCCCAATGGACAGTTCTTGAGGCAGTTTGGAACTTGTTAGTGAGTGTTGGAACCGAGGATAGATGATTATTATGTTCTACTGTGGCAGTATAAGAAACTGCCACATCTGATGAAAGGGTTAACTTCCTGGGAGTCAGGAGGAAGTTCCACTCATTCCTCATAGGGAAAGAGTTTGGGCCTATTCAAGGGTTCAAATTCAGTCTAGTCTTGACTGGTGTCTGGAGAGGTTCTTGCACTTTTCTAGTGAAGGAGCCAATATACCTTCGACTTTAGTGACTAGCTCTGGTTCGCTGTTCATGTGTGTTGCTGTGGATCCTCACAATACAGTTACTGTTTCACCCCAACTCAAGACTTTGGCTGGTGCCTTGATGTTACTCATTACAGCTATTCAATTCAGCAATTGTCAGCCCAATTCTGTAAGCTTGTGTAGCCTACTGCTCTGTGGCTGAGCTGATGTTGCTCCTTCACAGTAAAAACATTAACAATTGATCAGGGCAGAAACTGACATGTTGGAAAGGTGCCATTCTATGACAGTGCCATGTGGAAAGTCACCGAGACATTCTACTGCTACTATTTCACTATAGAGATGCTTGTTTTTATGGACCTTTTACCAATGAATGTGTGAAATGATCAAACACATTAATTACAAGGGGTGTCCAAAAAGTTTTAGCCAGGTATTGTACATTGAAGCGATCAAAACCCTTGCTCAGTGTAGATATTCATGTGCAATTTCTGAACAAGCACATGAAGAAATCAATGAGAGGAGTACTGGGAGCCTTGTACAATAATTAACACAGAGAAGCTGCTTGGAAAAAGTGTTTAACTGAATAATACGTATAAAGTTTTGCACGTGGACCATTCACAGCTGGTAGGTGCCAACCAAACCCGTTCCGACTATCGTTTCAAGTAACACACTTCTGGGTTCTGGTGCCTAGATCTGGAACTAGAAGGATTATGTCAACTGCTCATGGAATTTAATTCTTATTTCATCATTGTATTAGGCCCTGAATCTACATTGATCACTTTTTCAGTTGCATGCAAAGCAATGCAACCAGCCAAAACAATATTATTCCCAGCAGTGACCAACTTATTACATCCAGCAGTACCCAGAACACACTGTACCAAGAAGTGTTCAGCATAGGATGTCCATCAAGACCTAACAGTTTAAATTAACCACACACAAATTTACTTTTACCTTTAATGTGAGTCCCATACTCTTCCCTCTATAGCCATGTACCGGCTTTTATATTGGGTAGAAATTTTGACTGGACTTGGATGCAGCAAGTCACAGAACATAATGTAACCATTAAAAATTCAACCTGGGACATAGAGGATTATGGGTCATAGATAAAACTCCCCTAATGTCTGTCTCAGGAAACTAGTGACTATTGGCTTTTGTGTAGACACACTTTTCCAGATAACTCTGCTTGAGCTATTGAATGATCCCACAACACAATGCTGGATTCTTACATTTTGGATCTTTCTAAATATTGTTTTGAAAACAAGATCCAGACTTGGGCAAAAGAAGGGCAGAAACATAAGCCAGAAATCAAACTTGATCCCTTGGCTTGGCAGCAATTAGTTATAAGCATTGAGCCAGTAAACTAAGCCCCTGAAGGATTTCTGATGTACTTTTTGTATGTTTCCCTTTATTATATTCATCCTCATTTTTAGCCTACTTTAGCTTGGAAGAATTCTCTGTTATACATCCCTTGAGCCATGTGATTAAATGCAGAATACCAAAAAGTCTATAACAAATATTTTCATAAACGGGTCTTAAAAATTAGGCAAGCCTTGTTGGGGCTTTGACTGCTGGCATTATACACACATTTTTGTATTAGTGACACACGGGAGACTTTGCTAATTTCCCTCTTACTGTGCCACATGGTAGCTTTAAAATGACACAAAATATGTATTCTCTGCCAGTACAGAATCCTTCTTAAACTCCCTGTCTGATGATTGACGGCTGTGTTCTGTAGTCTCCCTGTTCAATCGCTGAATTAAAAGATTAGGCTTTGTTTGATTTTGGCAGCACATTGAACCTAGAAATACAGTGCTCTGTGGGGATATATTACACCTCATATACAGAGGTTGGGGCATTAAATTGACAGACTGCTTCACTTCTCAGCCTTCAGACAAAAAGATTTAGAAGCAACCATTAAAGAGCACTGTCTATAAACATGACAACAGTAAGGAACAGTGCCCCTGTGTGCTGATGTTATACTGTCTAGTGCTTTTCTGATCCTTATTTGTAATAGGCAGCTGGTAGCTAAAGGTAATAACAACATCTAAATTATCAATCGACATAGTCATTGCTGTAATAAACATTACTACCATAGACATTGCCTCACTGTACTCAAGAACAACCTCTGAAAAGTTAATGTTCAGTATTATAATTAGTTATATTCAAAATCCACCAAGCAGGGATGTTGTGATTATGGTCACATGCCCTGGGGTCTCAAGCATAATGCCCCATGTCATTTTTTAATATGCTGTTTTTTAGTTGATATATAGCAAACTAATATACTAAAACCACTGGGTATCTTCAGCACCAGTATCACTAAACTACAGAGCACTTCCCTTCTTATTAGTGTCGTAGCTTCAGATTTTCATATTGTCTAAGTGTTTATTTGTAGGTGTGAATATGAACGTGGTGAGCTAGGTTGTGGTGCTGAACCTTTGTTTTTGAAGAACCTAGGAAATCCCACAATTATATGACTAGCTTATATGGCAGCATTGGACCTAGGGTAGCACATAGACATGAGAGTACAGCGTATAAGGCTACAAGGTATAAGAAATCAACATCGCTTTGATTATTTTTAGAGTACAAATAGCACATTAGGCTGACCTGAGGCTTGCAATTATTAAGAAATGAACTGTGCTGCCATTTTTTGGTTGCTATAGGCAACATCTCCACATTTTCAAACCCCCAGTTTAGTAAATATACCCCTAAGATTGAGAACAACTGACATGTTTATGTTTTATCGTAGGATTGTCCTGGAAAACAGCAAAAAACTACACATATATGGTCCTGGAGTAGAAGACATGGGTGTGTATCAATGTGAAGCTGTTAATGAACGAGGATCTGATGTGGAAACGTCACACTTATATCTCGCAGGTAATTTTTGCCTTATTTAACAATCTGTGACAACAGTGTCAGCTACAGAATTAGTGTATATGAATGTGGCCATGGTCCCAACTGTAAAGCGCAGGAGACAGGGGCAGACCTAGACTTTTTTTTGCATAACCACACCCCTCCTTCACCCTGATTGGTTGGCGCCAGTTGGCCCATTCCTTCCGTCCTGATCATCGGTCCTCTTAGCAGCATTTTTAAGGTATGAAGATTGCTGCTAGGGGGGGGGGGGGGCGATTGCCCCAAATAATGTTTATTTTTAATAAAACACAAGATTTTTGCAAGCATGACAACTGAAAGTAAGAATATGAACTTCACCTCATATAGAGGTTTGTTTGATACTACAATTTTTCCTTATTAATTAGACAGGAGCTAGACATCGTTACTCTGTTCTACAAGTGGTCCCTGCTCCTTCCACTATATATAATTATCAGTCTGTGGCCTCCAACTTGCACCCATTGCCCTCCTCCAATCATGTCACTGCTCCTGTCACCTGCAGTCCTGCTCTGACTAACACAGCCACATGGGTGAACAGGTTACTGCCTTCCACAAGATCAGCACATTCACCTCCTGAAATATTCTGTGCTGCTGGGAACATTGAGGCAATTTGATTGGCTGCAGCTTTCTCCACATCAAATCATGTATGAATATGATAATGCTGCTCAGACCCTTCTAGGTGTTTTAGTACATAGCGCTATTCCAGACAGAAACACAGTGTCTAAAGCTCTCATAATGACACACAGCTGTGGAGGCGAAATCTCACTTCTCTGTCACACAGGAAGTGCTTCTGTGAAAGTGCTGCTCTGGCAGTTTTATGTCTGAAGCACTTTCCATGTGTGAGGGAATTCAAGTTTTCCCTTCACTCCTGTGTGTTATGTGAATTTCATAATGCCACAGTTTTCTGGCTGTAAGAACACTGCTTTCTAAATAGCTCATCTGACATATGACTAAATAGGGGTTCTCTATAACGAGTAATGCCACAAGAGTAGTGGTACCTGTAGGGTGTGACTAACAAGAACAAATAATCTGCACAAAAGTAGTTGTGTAAATAGGGATTTCAGAAAAATTAGATATTAAGTAAGTAATCAAAATAAACGTATTTTGTGCTTCTGTCAGGTGGGTAATTTGATGGTATTGGTTCATACGTTAGCGTGTGCAGTTCCTGGTATAAATTGCCTGTCTAAGTAACAAAAAAAGGAAATAAAATACCAAAAGTAGGAACAAACATAATACCCTAGACCAGGCCTGTCCAACCTGCGGCCCTCCAGGTGTTGTGAAACTACAAACCCCAGCATGCTTTGCCAGTAGACAACCTGTTGATAGCTGGAAGGGCATGCTGGGACTTGTAGTTTCACAACATCTGGAGGGCCGCAGGTTGGACAGGCCTGCCCTAGACATGTGCCTCACTACAAACCAACCCTGAACTGTTGTATAAAAGTTGAACTTCAAAATTCTAATCATTTATGTACACTATCCCCAAGCAGAGCCAGTGATTGGCTGGGGCACTGTGGTCACACGCCCAGGCTTCATGCTTAGTGCTTAGAGTCCTTTTTTTATTTTTTAATCTCTTTATTTATAGAAATTGACATGTAGGGGAATAAAATAAACAAAAATAGAATATAGAAAATAGAACAAACTTACAATTCAATAAAATATCATAGCAAGGCAGATAACAGATTAATAGTTGATAACACAAATGTTAAAATACTGAGAGCCGGGGTGTAGTGATAAAGACAACCCCTGTATTGAAATGTTCACCCACATAATTGTCGAATGTTTTTATTTAATCTGGATTTGGGATTGCGGGAAAGGGGGAGGACCAGGGGAGGGGACAGGTACATGTGGGAATAGGGGGGGTTTCAGAGAGAGGAAGTTCGAGATAGTGATTGCTCAAATGTTGCAGAGAGCATAGAATCATGGTACCAAAGGCTCCAACTGTTATACAGAAAGCTTTGGGTTATTTTTAAAATTGTTTGTTTAATTTTATTGTGTATAGCAATATACTTAAGATTTGTTTATCTTCAAGATCTTAATAAACCTTAAGAGACTTAATTCACATCAGACAATTATAATATCAGACAGGGCTATAGAATGCTATGGAGTCAATTTGCTTGTGTGATTGAAGTAACATGTGGATATATAGAGCAGAAGGGCAACTTGCTTTGCCCTCAAGTATAATGGTGTTTTCTCTACATTGCTATCAACATTGTACCTGTCTTACATCAAAATGTTGCCATGTCTAATAGGTGTTAGAGTGTTTCCTCTTTATATTGCTAACTTTAAACACAGGTCAATGTTATCAAGAAGGTGTCATAAAATGTCATTGATATTGTAATGCCTGTTTGTTCAGTGATGTCACATGGCAGTATAAACAGAGCGCACTGTGGATGCAGCGTCTGTATATCGTCATCCTGTAATATTACTGGAAACGGTAGATAGGCCGGGCTTTATATCTCCACCTCCAGAGTCATTGTAACACTTCAGTGAATGTCAGTGAATTATATTAGTGAGCATTATAGCTTAGATGGTATAACATGTTTAGGATTAGGATTAATTGATCAGAAACTCATGTCTCATTTATTACTTTCAATTAAAGAAGCGCCTATCATCCAATCCTCCAGAAGGACCATCACCAGCCTGGATGGGGGCAATGTTTTGGCCATCGTTGGTGACACTTTGGTGACAAGGACAGGAGTGAATATTACTCTGGAATGCCCTGTGAGAGGTAATATACACTGGTAAATCTGCCCCTACTAAACTTACTGTACATACGTTTTTTAGTATGGATTTCTTTCCACTCATAACCTACTAATGCTTTCAATTTCAGCTTCCTTGTATGGTGGTCAGTTCTGTCGAGCACCTCAACTTGTTTGTTGTCTGATTTGTATTAGGTGCTACGTGTAATTGCACTTGGAGCCAGCTATTAGGGAGTGCACAATGGGTTGTCACTTCCATACCCCCCTTTTTCATTCCTGCAAGATAATATTTCCCGGGAGATTACTTCTGAAACTGGGTTTAGAGACTTTTTTTATTGCAATGATTCCTAGGGAGTACCATGTTTATTAACAACCCCTTTTAGACCAAGTCCACTGTGCCGTTTGCTCCCAGGTGAAGGATGGTGATTTATTGAACAACATATTAACATGACTCCATATATCTCAAGAGATCATCATATCTAAGTTATGCACCCTTGTTGTTCAGTATACTTCACTATGTGTGAGCGAGCTGTCATGTTGGTTGTTATGTGCAGCGTATTCTCGCTTGCGGTTTACTAGTTTCCCAACATCATCTTCTGCATTTTTTTTATTTTATTTATTTCTATTCTATTCTTCCCCTTCAATTTACTTGGATTCAGTAGACAACATCTATGTATCATTTGTCTTTGTCTAACTAATACTGTGCAAAGACCATTTTTCCCTGAGCAGCAACATGCAAGTTTCTCTACGATAACACTGCAGGTCTGAGGATTATCGCACATAGGGGCACATTGATCAATGTTCTCAAAAAGTGAAAAGTAGTTTTCAATACTTATCGCATTGATAAGGATTGAACTATTTCTCAAATTTATGAAGAACGCAACTCAGAAACAGCAGTTCTGATAAACTGCTGCTTGTGTGATAAAAAAAAATACCACACCCCTTCATAATGCGCTGTCTATGGATCTCCTCCTTGTCTTCTTCGTTCCTCTTCATACTGCAATTGCGCATGTGCAGTTTGAAGACCTGGGCATGCGCACAAACATCTCTGCTCTCTCTCTGCAACTATAGTTGCAGAGAGAGAGCGGTGAGTGACAGGGAGGGATCATGTGATCCCTTCACACATGCGCTGTTCAGCTCTGCTCTTCGGAGCAGAGCTGACAGCACTGAAATTTTTCAATTATGATAATGTACGGCAGCTTCAACTGGCGTACATTAGCTTAACAAGGTACCGAAAAAAAATGTTTTTTCGGAACTTGTTAGATTCGGTAGGGAGCAGTCACCATACTATTGAATGGGGGCAGCTTCCAAAAGCGAAAACAGAATGCAAAGCAGCAGATGTCCACGATATCTGCTGCGATGCACTATTCATAAATATGCGGGACACTCCAACTTGTGTTGGAGTTGCGGTAAGTGTGTGAAAGTTTGATAGCACTACTTCTTAAATATGCCCCATAATGTTAGGGATCTCAATAGCACCTAATAGGCATGTTTTAGACACCCTCATCCATATCATATACTGATTCCAGAAAACCTATATGAAAATTTGCTATCTCATTAGGATAAACTGTAACTTTGTTTTTGCTCACTAATAAAAGGCTTATGTCTGATATCTTAACCTCTTTACCTTCTTCTTCGTCATATTCAACTATCACCTTAAAGTAACGACACAAGACTTGAGTGTGGCAAAATTAAATGAATTAATTAACTATGGTGGAGGAGAATAAAGCAGTCAGTCCGACGCGTGCCAGGCAAAACCCAACTGTCCTAGCATCTCCTTAGGACTTTCCATCCGGGGCGCCAACACCCCCTGGGTTCACGTGGGGGACAACCAATCACACCCCGGGCGCACATATCTACCTGGACGGGGCACTACGTCCGGATTCTACCGAACCCGCCCATCCTCTGGGCTATACGGAAAGCAACCACAGGGCAACCCACAGGGGCGGTACCTGAAACCAAGACTAATAGCCGATTCACTCGAAGAGAGCGGCGAGATCACATGCCCAATACCGTAAATGTGCGCCCACACAACCACTGGCCGTCGACTGAACTGCGTTTCCCGGCAAACTCCACCCATCTTCGCGAATCACCATGACTGCCACCAGCAACTGGCATCCATCTTGCAAGTAACCTTATGATTCTCCAAGTTCTTATGAACCAACAAAACAGGAAGGGTGGGTGGGCAACATCTAGATCTGCAAGACTGACTAAAACTCTGCCCATCCCACTTATAGCCTCTGAATCCCTCCCCTATGACACCGGATGGGCATACCCACATAGTTAACCATTAACCATCCAGAGAATAGCTCAGTTAAAGATACAGCAAAACTTTTATTATCCTTCGTTCCTATGCAGATCTCAGTTCTTATTACTTTTGTTTAACAAATAATATTAGAGGTGGTACTGGGAGGAGAAGCAGAGCACTAGGTGTCAATCTGACACCCTGGCCCAGAGTTGGATTAAGGCTCTAGGGAGCCTGGGGTACTTTAGACAGGGGGAACCCCTATGATGTAACATGGTTATCATTTTTAGACAAATACACAGGCACTACTGTTAGCTGCGCACAGCTCTGCCTTTACGAGTAGTACAGTGTGAAGTAGGACATACCTCCCAACTGTCCTTGTAGTCAAAACAAATCCTGACTTAGCGAGACAGTCACCCAAATTCGGGACTACTCCAACAGATTCAGGACAGTTGGCAGACAGTCTGCTCTCTCCTACCTGTTCTTGTCACTTTCACCCCCTGTGGCTGCTGGTGTCTTTAGATCAGTTGCTGCTTGTCTGGATCCTGGAATGTTGAATGCCCTATTTGGAAAAAAAAGGATACATGAAATTTAGAAAACTTCAACCAGCCTCGGTGTTAAATCAATATAACACCAACGTTTAATAAATAGACCTATTTCCCCCCAATATTAAATAGTATTCCCATTTAATAAACAAACATATTTCCCTCCCTCCAAACAGCCCCAACAATAAATTAAATAACATTTACGTTTAATAAATACAACCATTTCCCACAACCATCCCAAGCATTAACTAATTCATAATCACATTTAATAAATAGACCTCATTTTTCCCAAACAGCCCCACATTCAATTAATAGCTCTCAAACCACCCTAGCATAGAATTAAAGGTCCAATCACCCCATCCTAACTTCATAGGCCCCACTAATAATTTGCCCCACCACCCACAAATAAAATAGCACCCATAATTAACCCTCAACCTACACTCCACCATTAAAATTTAGATCCCCTTTCCCTCACACATTGTATTAATATAATCCCCCCCTTCCCCACACACATTATATTAATATACTGCCCCACCACATACACACTATATATACACAACTGGCCCCCTCTAACACACACACAATATATAGACACAGTGGCCCCCTCAAACACACACAATATATTCACACTGGCCCCCTCAAACACACACGATATATACACAGTGGCCCTCTCAAACACACACAATATATACACACTGGCCCCCTTAAACACACACGATATATACACAGTGGCCCCCTCAAACACACACAATATATACACAGTGGCCCCCTCAAACACACACAATATATACACACTGGCCCCCTCAAACACACACAATATATACACACTGGCCCCCTCAAACACACACAATATAAACACACTGGCCCCCTCAAACACACACAATATATACACACTGGCCCCCTCAAACACACACAATATATACACACTGGCCCCCTCAAACACACACAATATAAACACACTGGCCCCCTCAAACACACACAAACAATAACCAGACACACACACAAGCAAACAATAACCTGACACACACGCACACTATACACTAACATACCACCTCCCTACATCCGCCGGCACTTACCTTGTTGCAGCTGCACCGAGCGCTGTGCGGATGTTCCTCTTCACACATGGGACGGCACCTGTCACGTGATGCTCGTCCCATGTGACACCAATAGAGGGCACAAAGAGTGGAGGGGAGGGAGGGAGTCCGATGATCTGCGGCCAGTGGGAGAAGGTGGCTGGTCCCGGAGGACGGGCCAGCCACTAAGTAATAAAGACTGGCCCAAAATAGATTTTTGTGGACCGGCCCAGTGGGCATGGGCCCCCCTGCCCCTGCTTTGGAACAATAATTGTTCATCGTTGCAGTGTACACACTAATGCAACATCAGGCCCAGCGGTCGTTTATCATTTGATTGGCCCATTATTTGGCTGAAAACACTGTAGTGTGTACCCAGCCTTAACCTCTATGATGTATAAGTGAATATTTATCAAAATGCAAAAAAGTATTTCATTATAAAATTTGGTAAACATGACATGATGGGAGAGCACCAAAGCATGTGATGTTCTTGGAAGTCCAAAGTCAGCAGCAACATGTCCCTAGAAAGTACTGGTAGTGTTAATAGAGACGTGTTGGCTAACCTGTGACACTCCAGGTGTTGTGAAACTACAAGTCCCAGCATACCCTTTCAGCAATAAGCTGCTATATATTGGCAAAGCATGCTGGGACTTGTAGTTTCACAACACCTGGAGTGTCACAGGTTAGCCAACACTGTACTAGAGACCAGGGCCGCATTCAGCAATCATGGGGCCCAGTACGGGCTCCCCGTGTCCCCTGCCCCCCCAGCCTGTGACAGCCAGATCACATGATCGCAGGGGAAATTAGTCCTCCACCCCTGCGATCACATTCTGGTGCCTGGCTGTCACTGTGACAGCCAGGCTGAAGACAGAGTAGCGGAGACCACCGGGGCCCCAGGTAAGTCTATGCTGCGCTGTTGTACCGGGCCCCCTGGTGAGCCCGGGCCCGGTACAACAGTACCCCCCCCGTACCTCCCTGATGGCAGCCCTGCTAGAGACTGTGCAGCAGTATTGGAGTAGAAGCTGGTGAGCAGTGAAATCAGGACCCTTAAACCTGTTAGTTATTGCGCTCACAAAGCCGGCTCACAGGACCTCTAGCACAGGCGTCTCCTTTTAGACTAGCTTAATTTGCTTCTCTTAGGAATATTGATAGATTACCACCACCTGTGTCTAAGGCAGTAGTTCAGGAGCGGTCAGAATGTGTAGACTCTTAATGAGATATCTGCCCAGTAAAACAACAAATACAGACAAGGGTACATTATGAATGATATGGGTTTTAAGTGCTATTAAACCCAAAACATAAAAACACACATGCAATTGGAGTCTGTCCTCCTTGGATCTAAAACCTTTATCTCTCTGTGGTCTCTGTCAAAGTTGATAGAAATAAGCAGAGGGCAAGAAAATTGTACCATAAAGTACATTATGTTTTTATTATCTGCCATTTAAAAATTGTAACATGTAAACAGATGAAATTGGTTAAGTGAAAAAGGATTGCTTCAGCATGAGTTAACTTAATAGTTAAAGATAGCAACTAGGAAATTGTGCTGGGCTTTCCCAGAAGTATGGCAGTGTTCAGTAGGCAATTGGATGATTTTCTCAGTAAATATGCATTCAGATCTTTGATGATAGCTAAGACTGTACAATTTATTCTCCTCCGCAATATATCAAGATATATTTCAAATATAATTTGGACTTCAAGTTCCACTTTAATATGGGGCATTAACAGATGTTAGTTTTCAGCAGTATTATGTTGCGTGCACACTTCACATAAAAATATGCTTACATACCTAATGTTTTCAGATGTAAATTCACATCACCACACAGGAGCCTTGTTCAAAGTCTGGATTTACATTAAGCATGTATACACTGCTCAAAGTCATTAGGTGGAAGAGAAACACTTGGTCCCCAGATGTGTGCAGCATTATGTAACTAGTTTTATACAACAGATGGATTGCTACAATGCAAGACATCAATCTGCTACATTGGAAGACTCAAAATGCGTGGGTAGAAATCCAAGCCCAAGTCAACTCGTATGCCAAACTCCTATTATAGCTAACTGCTTTTAGTCTAAACAGGGTGTTACGGAAAACCTCTAAGAGGCCTCATATAAAACCAGGGGCACAAAAGTGTGGATAGGCCATACTTACTGTAACTTGCTGTTTCATTCCAAAAACTAATTTATTCATCATCTAATAAAATAAAATCAAGAAGGCTTTACATAGCGTATTGCAGCATAGAAGTATATTAGGAATAGAAACACTCTAAAGGTTAAAGCACCTGAAATCAGTTCCTCAAGTCAATCTCAGTTGTTCATGTGGTGGCGACTGCAATGTCTGGTATTGCGTCCTAACCCGTTCGTCTGGGGACTCTGTTTAGCAAAGCATAGGGAGCAATGAACAATTAATTTGTGTGTGTATGTGTGTGTGTGTGTGTTTGTGTGATTTAGTGTAATTCCTCTGGTTTAATATGATTGATACATATTATATGTTAAATATGACAAATCATTGCTTGCATAGGCAAGCACAGGTGGGGGGAGGATTTCAGGTACCTAGAATCCCCCCTCTAGGCCAGACTTACTGATTAAAATATGAAGTCAACCATTTCTGGAACTGCACAGATTCCTTTGGACAGAGCAGTAACATTTACAGAGAAGGATGCATCAATAATGTTTTCTATATATCCTGTACTTTCTTTTTCTAGGACCATGCATATACATAGCATATCAATATTTTGGTTAAAGTCAAACTCGTAATCCCCTCCAAGAAATATATAGTTATTGTGGCATAAAAGTAGTGCACTGGTTAGCATCGCTGCCTCCTCCCCTCCATGAAATATATGGTTATTATGGCATAAAAGTAGCACAGTGGTAAGCATCGCTGCCTCCTAGCGCTGGAGTCAAGTGTTTGATTCCAACCATGGCCAGGTCAGGTGGTAAGTGTGGGAGGGAGCAAGGGCACAGGATAGCATCACAGTGGCCCCGGCCCCGTCCCCTGCTATGTAATGCTGAGATTCACTGCATCGCACAGAGAGGGCAAGGCCTGATGAAACAAATCCTGAGATTATGCTCTGCCTCCACCGGAATCTGAAGATGCCTGCTCTTCTGGGAGTACGGGAATACTCCCCAAAATTAGGAAGCCTCCCGGACATTCCGGTACAGTAGGCGAATATGCCGTCTTTGTGTGGGTTTTCTTCCGGGTGCTCCAGTTTCCAAACACAGTCCATAAACATAGCGGTAGGTAAATTGGCTTCTGAGAGGACCTGAGAGTGTGGGTAGGTAGTAGAACGTAAGCTCTAATGGGGCAAGGACTGATGTGAATGACTACATGACTATCTGTAACGTCCTGCATAATATGATTGGCGCTAAATAAATGATAATATACTAGTGTGCTATGCTGAAATATATTTTCAGTATCATGAAAATGTAAATATTTAATGTCTGTTATGTCAAAATACTTTCCATCATATCCGGCCTATATAGACCCATAATGCCACCATGTTGCCTCTTATGCCTTTACAGTAACTAATTTGTCAATATAACAACTCGTGCACTTCCATGTCCACACACCCAGCCATGCACTTAACGTCCTGTGCAACTAGTGAAGCTAAAAGCAAGACGTAATGCACATAGATTTACAGATATAAAGTTATGTATTCAAATAAAAAAGATTAAAATATAGCACTTGAACTAATGTTATCATAAGGTCAGGAGCGCCGCTTTAAATTTAAGCGCTGAAGACGCCGAACTCGCAGGTGTTGAAGAACCCGGAGCTTCATACATTTACCCCAAGGTCTGGTCCTACATAGGTGCATTTTGTCTAATGTTCTGTGCATGATCATGTAGGCTTGTACTGGTCCTTAAAGTGCTAGTAAGGCTGTAACTGTCCTGAACGGAGACCCCATAGTACGTTATGATGACAGTTCCATTTCTTGGCTCACTCTTCATTATTTGCACAGCTATCACCATCATATATTCTCCAATCAGAAAACACCACACTCTCATCTGCTTTGATTTTTGTGTGCACTGTTTCTGTTTCTCCATATAGAGCCAAATGGGTGGCAGGTCTAAAAAACTGGTGCAAGGAAAAATATGTGTTATCCATAGAAATCACAGTCTGTTGTTTTCTAGAGCAATTTAGATAATAAATGCAGACTTCTGATTGGTTGATATGGGCAGCACCACCTTGTTCCTTTGTAGAAGTTTTAAGTGTCCCCCAATTATCTCTGTGTGAATATTCATCTCTTGACTTTTCACCTGTCAAAAAATAAATGGAGAAAAGAGGGATTAAGTAACACTTGTGCACAAATTCTATTGTTGGACAATTGGACGGTATATGAAATATCTTTGAAAGTATTCTTTCTTTTTAATGGATTTCATATGGTTCAGACATATGTCTATACCATTCATACCCGCTAGAAATCTTCACTCTTACTTGAACTCATAGCAATCCATTAGCACGTGCCTGCTTTTATAAATAACTCGGGTAACCCAGATTCAGTGTGAATAATTTACCTAGCTTGAATTTCTAACACTAAACTCTAAGTGACCTTGGCAATATTACAGGAACATTAGGGAATAATATTTTTGTAAGGATAAACCGCTCTTTAATAATTTACTCAGTGTGTAAGGCACAAACAAGGCCTCTTTTTCACGAAGGATATCAAATTGTCTGTTCCATTAAAGAGAGTTTTTTTGATGGCACTGCATAAAAGACACTCTTTCAGATTAGCTCCAAACACCTCTGTTTATGCAAGAATCCTAGGAAAGGCATGAACTTTTCTTAGGGAGCATTTAGCATTCATTTTAGTCTTCTGATTTCATACTTTAGCTATTACATGTTTAAAGAGGATCTCCCACATGCCTCTGAAATATATTACATGTGTTTATATTATAATCTTTACTATATTTAGCTCCCTGTAATACGAACTTTAAAGATTAGGACTCAGTTCAGCATCTGTTACATAAATCATGGGTTATTTGTTTGTCACTCTGAGCAAACATGACATTTGATTGATGAATGTATACAAAATAAAGTTTTCACTTTCTCGTAACTAAGTTAAATAAACCAACATGTTCTAGTAATGTGGTATTACACGAACCACGCTGGATTAAGACTCCACAGGACACTCGCCCTGGCATTTAAATATATCTTCATCAGCAGCAGCTATTTATATAGCACCACTAATTCCGCAGCGCTGTACAGAGAACTCACTCACATCAGTCCCTGCTCCATTAGAGCTTACAGACTAAATTCCCTAACATACACACACACACAGAGACACACACACAGACCGAGAGAGACTAGGGTCGATTTGACAGCAGCCAATTAACCTACTGTATGTGTATTTACAACTATTTACCGCTTGTCTCTGCTCCAATCCAGCGATTTCCTTCTGGACAGCTAGTACTCCGAGTCCAAGTCATCAGATCCACAAAAGTACAAAGGTTCAATGTCTGGAGATATAGATATACACTATATGGACAAAAGTATTCTGACGCTTGACTATTACACCAACAGAGACTAATGACATTGTATTCAAATACATATACTTTAATATGGAGTTGATTTGTTTTTTTACAGTGGTAACAGCTTCCACTCATCTTGGAAGGCTTTCCACAAGATGTTGGAGTGTTTCTGTGGGAACTTGTGCCTATTCATTCTGTAGAGCATTTATGAGGCCAGGCACTGATGTTGGACGAGAAGGCCTGGCTTGCAATCTCCATCCTAGTTCACCCTAAAGGTGTTCGATGGGGTTGAGGTCAGGGCTCTGTGTGGACCAGTCAAGTTCTTCCACACTGAATTCATCAAACCATGTCTTTGTAGTCCCTGCTTTGTGCACTGGGGAACAGTCATGTTGGAATAGAAAAGGGCCTTCCCCAAACTGTTGCCACAAAATTGTAAGCATAGCATTGTCCAAAATGACTTGGTATGCTGAAGAATTAAGTTTGCCCTTCACTGGACATAAGGGGCCTAGCCCAAACTCTGAAAAACAGTCCCATACCATTATCCCTCCTCCACCAAACTTCACAGTTGGCATAATGCAGTCTGACAGGTAACGTTCTCCCGGCATCTGCCAAACCCAGACTTGCCCATCTGATGGCCAAACAGAGAAGTGTGATTCGTCACTTCAGAGAACATGTTTCCACTGCTCCACAGTCCAGTGTCTGTGTGCTTTACACCACTCCATCTGACTCTTGCCATTAGTCTTGGTGATGTGAGGCTTGCATGCAGTTACTCAGACATGGAATCCCATTCCATTAAGCACCCGCCATACAGTTTTTGTGCTTACATTAATGCCAGTGGAAGTTCGGAACTCTTCAGCTATGGGATTAGCAGAGCATTGGCGACTTTTACGCACCATGCGCTTTAGCAGTCGCTGACCCCGGACTGTGATTTTACATGGTCTTCAGCTTCGTGGCTGAGTTGTTGTTCCTAAATGCTTCCACTTTCTAATAACATCACCTACCGTTGACGTGGAATATCCAGCAAGAATTTAATTCACGAACCATATTATTGTAAAGGTGACATCCTATCACAGTACCACGCTTGAAGTCACTGAGCTCTTCAGAACGACCCATTTGGTATCACAAATGTTTCAAATGGAGACTGCATGGCTAGGTGCTTGATGTTATACACCTCTGTCAACTGGTGTCATTGAAATCGAAATACCTCAAATCAATAATTAAATTAACTAATTAATTATCCATATAGTGTGTTTTATATATATATATATATATATATATATATATATATATATATACATACACAGTGACATTTCGGTCACACTGAAATTAGATCTAATTAGGTGGTGCTTGTTATGTATGCTCTGGTTATTTTGGTCCTCTCTCGCGTTTTTTGCCCTTTTTCTTCTAGTTTTGAACTTTCGCTCTGGAAGTCTGGTCTGGAAAGCATATTATTTTTGGCTAAAACAGAGATTATTCAACCTGTTACACTATTTTTTTCCCATCTGGCACTTTGGTGTAAATATGAGGTTGCTCACTTGGTAGTTCAGGTCTTGACAAAGGTCTCATATGTGACAGAAATGTTGTTGACTATCTGCACTTTTTTCTATATCTACTATTAAAGTTTTTTGTATAATTTTTGCAAGCCTGAATAGTGCACCTCTTTCTTGTCAATAATATTGGGGCATTTTATTCTATCTTGGTAACACCAGTAAAAGCATGCGCATAGGGACAGGGCCTGTTGGTTCCAATTTCCCCATAACGACATCCACTTGTGCCGTGGGCGGGAACGGAGGCACTCTAATTAAATGGTTACTGCATGCTCCACTTGTCTCAGAGGACAGAGAGACAGACATATAATACTTTACATAAGCTCATGATCCTGTACATCATGTTTTTGCAGCCAGATGCTGCAACGCGATGATATGTACCTGAGAATAAGAGGATGGAGGATGAATTGTAGTTCAAATGGGATGCTATACTATCTCCACAGGCTGCTCTGCAGAAAAATACTAAGGGCTAGATTTACTAAGCTGTGGGTTTGAAAAAGTGGGGATGTTGCCTATAGCAACCAATCAGATTTTAGCTTTCATTTATTTAGTATCTTCTACAAAATGATAGCTAGAATCTGATTGGTTGCTATAGGCAACATCCCCACTTTTTCAAACCCGCAGCTTAGTAAATCTAGCCCTAAGTCTGTATAATAGACAAGTCAAATATGCAGTACATAAGGAGAAAAGGGGAACAGTTAATATTAATGAGAGGGGTTTTACATTTTAAATTGGAAAACATACTTTAAATAGACTTCACTTTCGTAGGCCATGAGTGTTTGATTATCACCAAAAAAATGGCAATGTTCGCTCTAAGTAACTTTTAGGCAATGGAACAAGAATTGTTTGTTTTTTGGAGAGACCAAATGCCTATTGAAGGATACGTAAAAACATGTACAATATAAAATGTGATGTGACACCCTACTTTCCAATGTGGGATTTCTCAAGTTCAGACAAAACAATGAATAGTAGATGAAAACAATGGATGAGGGACGCAGTGTAAATGACGTGAACCAGGTGCCTCTTATCAGTTTGCTTGTTGGGCGCTCATATGAAATGACAGATTTGATTGGGAATGTGTCACTGAGTCTCTTACAGATGGAATCCAGTGCAGACTGCCAGAAATGTAACATCAGAATATAAAAAGTCTTATGTTTATACTGTATGCAGATATTATCCAGTTTTGCATCAGCGTGAATACTCTTTTGTTTTTTTATGTAAATAATTGCACTGGGCTCCATTACAAAAGAGAGTGTCATTCAGTAATGGCACATTGATACCTGGCTGCAGCTCAGAAGGACGCAGGCAGTGTCCTATTTGTCTGGCTAAAAATTCACAGCACAACCGTTGTACTTTTGCCTACATACTTCTAAACCGGGGAAGGTGCTGGGACGCTGGGCAGGGAGACGTTTCCCCATGAACTGTCCTCCTTCACCAGTTATACCTTACACCTAGTTTTGGTAGCCAATAGAGGAAGGAGCAGAGGACCACTGCTACACAGCCGCTCACACCGCTCCTTGTGGGAGCATTCTCTGCACAAGCTGTAGGAGTCTCTCCCTCAACATGGGTAAGCAGCTGTTGAATCCAGCCTTCTGAACCCTTTCCCTAGCGGAGATGCTACAGATGCTGAGGGCTCAGCTGGTAAATAAATATTGAGGTGATAGAAGGAGTTCTCAATGTAAGTCATTATTCCTTAAGCATCAGTGGATGGTTGTGAAGAACATAACACATAACCAACTTAATCTACAATTGTTTGTGTAATACTCCTAGGACTTCTATTTCTGTTCTAAAAGAGAATATTTTTTTTTTTTTTGCTACTAAGCTTAATTACACCTCCATCTCATTCTGGAGAGAGCTGGCATGCAACCCAAAGTGTTAATGAAAACCTCCTCTCTCACGGTGTTCTGTATAATGTGGCTCAGGCACTGTGCGAGAAAATTATTTGTTCTCCTGTGAATTGTATTTCTATACTATTTTGTGATAGAGTTATAATCGTGCAGCAGCATCTGAAGCTGAAGCACCATTTGTTCATACAATGCAATATGTAATAACAGAGAATAGGCTGTCCGTGCAGTCATCTCATCTCTGAAAACCGAATATCGTGGCACTCCATATTATTGGTTTATTAACTTAATAGTGTAAGGGATCTTTCTTATATCAGTGAAGTGTACAGTGGTGGGCAAAACTATTGGCACTGTGGTGAGAAGCAGGTGCCTGCAATACCACTCATATATCATATATCACTCATTAAATGAGTTTGAATAGAGAAACAGTAACCATTCTCCTATGTCACAGTGTGTACTGCAATGAGTATGGAGAAAATAAAGAAAGTCAGAGAATTGTCTGAGGAGGTCAGAAAGAAGATTGTAGCCAAGCATGGACAGTCTCAAGGCTACAAATCAATCTCCAGAGACCTTGATGTACTCGTTTATACCCTGCCTAATACTATTGGAAAGTTGAAGGCCCTTGGTACCTTAACAAACCTCCCTGGACATGGCTGCAAAGGAAAACTTGATAGAAGATTGCAACGCAGAATTGTTCGAATAGGGGAGAAAGTGCCTCAATCATCTGCTAAACAGATTCAAGCCGACCTTTAGACACCTACATCTATCACCAACTCAATGAAAGGGGGTTATATAGTAAGATGCCCAGGAGGACCCCACTGGTGAGACAAAGAGACATAAGAAAGCCCAAATGAAGTTAGCAAAAAACACACCTGAAGAAACCAAATTTATTCTGGGAGAATGTTCTGTGGACAGATAAGACCAAATTAGAACTTTTTTGGTAAAACACATCATCCCTGTATTTACAGAAAGCAAAATGTAAAGAACACCTTCCCTACAGTCAAACATGGATGAGGTTCAGAGATGTTTTGGGGGTGCTGTGCTGCACCTGGCACTGGGTGTCTTGAACGTATGCATGGCATCATGATATTTGGAGACCAGTGTGGAAAACTGTGTTAAATCCAGTACCACTGGGTCTCTGTCGAAGGTCCTGGGTCTTCCAGCAGTTCTATGAACCTAAACACACATCATAAAGCACTCAGCAATGGTTGAAGGCAAGATGCTGGACTGTTCTGAAGTGACAGATATAAATCCCATAGGACACATGTGGAGAGATCAGAAAACAGCAGTTGGGAGAAGTCACCTTCATATCTGGGAGGACTGGAGCAGTTTGCACAATAAGAGTGGACCAGACTGACAGTACTGAGGTGTAGGAAGCTCATCCATGGCTATAGGAAGCGGATGGTTGCAGTTATTTTGACGAAAAGGCTGCGCTACCTAACATTAAGTCTAGAGTGTCAATAATTTTGTCAATGTCATTTCTTTTCATTTTCTGATTTAAAGGTTATTTAAAAAGATATGCAATGTAAAATATTTGGTCACGACTGTATATATAGGAAACGGCATTAACCAGTCAGACTTGGAAACCAGGCTGTAATTTACATAAAATGTGTGATAATGTATTTTTAATATGTACATTATACTAAAATAATTGTATACTATTCTGGATTACAATCTGATTTCCTCATAATTTTTACCAAGCCTTTATGTGGTTGATAAATCTGTGGAAAGTTGTACAAATATTACAACACATCTGCAATCCCTCCACCCTTACAGCCAGAAGTCCCCATTCCCCCTGGTATATATTTTGTTTTGACATTTGGTAATAACATTTGTGCAGCTCTCATTGTAAGTCATCGCCCTTAGAATCCACGTTGCAGAGGCTGGGGTCCTGGGGATATATGGATTTATTTACAACATTTGTGGCCTGATTTGTGTTTCATTTTTACAGACAAATGCTTTTCAGTCAACACATGTGGTATAAATATCAACAGTGATTCTGCTCTAAGTTGCTTTTGGATAAGGTTTACAGCATTCATAGAAAAGATCTTTTGTTTTCCATGTCAAAAAAATATCTCAGACACTGCCAACTCATATCAGAACGCTTAAAGACTGACATTGAAAAAAAAATCTGCTTAATTGCAGGTTGTTTCGGCCTGTCTATACATATGTACTGCAAAATAGCACTCCCCGAAATTCGGGAGCCTCCCGGGAGAGTAGTCAAGTATACTCATACTAGATTCAGATCCCTAGTCATTAAGAGCCATCCAGAAGTAGAATTTATTATTTGTAACATTTCATATTATTATGACATGAAATATGTTTAATCTAAAATGTTATCACACAATACCCATTGTATCCATAGTTGTGACATAACACATACAAATATGCAGGAGTGCGCCTCACAATTACTATAGCAAAGAGAAATTGTGATCAACAAGTAATAAACTGGAACCAAATATATTATTATTCTTTATTTATAAAGCATTGACGTATTACGCAGAGCTGTACATTGAGGGGGTCGTGATACAAGCAAATTAAATAAAATGACATCCAAGAGAAGGTTGATTGTCTGGTATAGTTGTAAAGAGTGATAGTGGAAAGTGGAGACTATCAAACTATAATATATATAATAAAATAAACTATATACGCTTTAAATTTGTCCATGAAAATTATATAATACACCTTAAAGAGAATGTTTAACGGGTAAATACAAGGCGATAATCATTATATTTACAAATTTGTCCCCAAGGAACTATTGCTTGGAACATCCTGAAATGAGGCACAGAGGCTGGTTCTTTGCAATTCTTGTGTTTCATTAGTAGCACCGATGGGTTCAGAAATGGTTTCTAAGTTGTAGAATGGCATTTGCCTTGGGCTCACAAGGACAGGTCCTACCATTAGACTTACAAGCAACGGAGCCGACTTAGGTGAGGTCTAAGGAAGAAAACATTACAACAACTATTTGAGCTGTTACCATTTGGTCTTTGGCTTATAGAGGAAGGCTAAATATTCCATTACACTTAATGTTTTTAATCAGAACTATAATGTCAGGGTTATTATTGGAAATGGAGTTAATTTTCATGCTTCCGATATGAAATGTGTTACATGGGCGTATAGTTGCCTTTTTAGCAGCCAAGCAGAGTGTGTTTTTTTCTTGTGTGTAAAGAGCCCAAGCAGGCTTCATGGTTCATTCCCATTCCTGTAAGGGTATTAAATTGCCTAGCAACGCATAGGAATTATTTATACAGTACGAAGGAATGATATAATATAGCAGTGATGGGCAACTAGATACACTTCAAGGGCCCTAGGTGCATCTCTCTCTAACCTTTAATGGGGCCACGAGTGACTCTTAATCTCAGTAATAAGCTAATACAATACATTTAATCAAAGAATGAGACACCACATGCCCTTGGAATAGATCCCACATGCACTCCAAAACATCCTTCAGATTGTCACTCATCCAATGACACTCAAAATCCCTCTCACCAAAACAGCCATCACAACGCCCACTCACCCAAAACATACTCATGGTGGCTCAGTGGTTAGCACTTCTGCCTCCAAAAACATACTGGTAGGTTAATTGGCTGCTAACAAATTGACCCTAGTCTGTGTGTCTGTCTGTGTGTGTGTTAGGGAATTTAGACTGTAAGCCCCAATGGGGCAGGGACTGATGTGAGTGAGTTCTCTGTACAGCGCTGCAGAATTAGTGGCAGTATATAAATAAATGGTAATAATAATAATTCCCTTTAGAACCCATTTGCCCCAAAATGCTTCTCATGCCTCTCACTTCCCTAAAACACTGCTCAGATTTCCCATTCACCACTCAAATTCTGCCTGTCCATCAGACTCCACACAAATCTTTCTTCCATCCCGCACTTGACCAATGACCACCCACTACTAATCTAATGATTAATAACACCCTGCCTAAATATTCCTTACCTTGCTTTAATGAAGCAAGCACAAATCACAGAGCTTTCTCCTGTGGAGGAAGGAGAGAGAATACCTGATGTAGACTGCATAGGCCTCCTCTAATCTCAGGTATGCTGCTGGCACTGAATGACCTCCCTGTATTATACGGAGAGCTTATGTGATGCCCAAGTCGCTGCTCGGGATAAAGATCAAGATCAAGTTCAGTATTACTCTCTGCGTTAGGCCCCCAAGCTTTACCCACAGACCCTCTTCTTGTTTTATAGGCATTGAAGCATAATGCAGAGAAAAGGACTGACAAGTCATATAACAAGAAGGAGCTGGAGGTCATAGGTCAAGGCATGGTGGCACTTATTGCCCATCACTGTATTATAGAGTTTTAACAGCATCTATTTATACCTCAACTCTTGTTCAATATTATCTTTATTAGGTTTACCTAATCCCAGACTAACATGGCTGAAGAAAGACTTCCATATGCCAAATAATTCATTTGTGCTTTCAAATGGATCTCTGCTGCTGACAAACATCACAGATGACAATGAAGGGATGTACATTTGCATTGCAACAAACGCTCTTGGAAAAACAGTAGCAACGTCTGTTTTGCACCTATCTGGTCAGTATCAAAATGTGTAGCTGCATTCTCTTGTTATGAGCTAGTGTGTGGTGAAGTTTTATAATCCTATCTGTTTTTATAGCATTCCTGATAAATAAAAGCTGCAGCTAAATGTCGTGCCTGTTTTCTGAATGCACAATTTTAATATAAAAGACGGCAGTTTTGGATTATTTTCTAATTGTCATTTTTAGTTGAGCATGTGTTCTGTGTATGACGTTAGTCTGCTGTCTGTATTCCAGCTCCTTGTGCTGGCATTGTGCTTTATTTTATATGTGTAAACTGTTGAAATTCAAACCAAGCTTTAAGAACTGTTTTCACGTCAGATCTGCACATCCTCACCAATTTTTATCAAACACTCGGAAAGTGCTATATTTTTCCAGAGCTTGGTAGTTCTTTGAGTTTACAATCCATACCACAGAGTTGTCTCATAACTGCCATTCCGTATTAAGTGCTGTTAGAGACCAGCAGTTTGGTGTAATTGTGTTTTGGATGCTGGAGCTCATTGGCACGTTTCTACTAACACCAGAATGATGTCATGAAAAAGACAGTGTTGTGCCGAGTTGTTGGAGAATTTGATGCTTCTTCTTTGCCAATTTGCATAGACCAGAATGGCGGTTTATTTGAGGAGCCTCGAGGTAGAAAACGGAATTAAGCTTAAGAAAGGTGCTGATTAAATTGTAAGCCGTTGCTGTAAAATTAAAATCTCAAGTGCTATTTTAACAACATCGGTTATATATGAGTATTAAGGTGTATTTGGGGTTAAGGATCCTGTCCATTCTATTGGTGGGCTGCTACTGTTTGGCCTGGGGAGTATGTAGAAGTAAGTGGGATAACTTAATGGAAACTAGTGGACAGGTCACTGCTTCACCCAAGATTAGCGCACTCATACTTGGAGCTAATTTATGCTGATGACATCATTGTCTACAGGTTGTCCTGAGAAATTGTGTTTACACATATACAGGCTTTCCTGACACCTTGCAAAACCCTGGCACTCCTCCAGATCAGCCTCATGTGTCGCTGTACACATGAGACTGATCCTCTGGCTAAAAAAATATAGAGCATGTCTGTTGCTAGCGGCAGGGGCTGCAACATTGCTAAGGATGCTGGTGGCTTTCAAGATCCCTAAAAGGAGCTCTGTGCCCACTTCACTGAGCGATCTCTTACTGCCTGTCTCCTGCGGGCTACCATAGTATGGGCGCTCAGCCTGATTAACAAGTGGCATATGGTACAAAAACCACCCACATGTTTACTAACAGTCTGTTGTATTGTCCTGCAAAAACTGGGAAGTAGAGGGTGATATACAGAATGAGCCAGGACCTGTGGCCTCCTCCAAGTTTATTGTGCTATGGTTGTTTCCTCTCCTGACATCTTGTGGGGAAATGTGGTATATCACTACTGATAGAGACCACTGATCCCAGTGATTAGTCACATGCATTATATATACAATGGAGGTGCATTGTCACTAAAGGAGTTAACCAGTGTCAGCACTCAAGATTTGCCTTTCTACCCCACTTACCAGGTGGTCCATTCTGTCCTAAAGTGGTCCTGCTAATGGGTACAGTGCAGGCTATATGGAATGTATAATAGAACTACTGAAGGAAACATAGTTATATATGATCTCCCCTTTACGTATCCAATGAATACACAACTATGATGAATGAAAGGTGACTTTAATGAATGTATTGTTTTTAATAGGTAAAAAGGTGCACAACTTTACAGAGGAACATTCCCGAAAAGGCAAAAGGCGAGTTCTGATGGCGTCTGCGTTAGGAACTAGCATTGTGGGTAAACTCGGGGACCTCTTACGTATCGGTAAATCCTGTTTTGCTATACAATTCATTTACATAAAAAATATAGAAAGATTGTTGATATGTAGAATTCATGTATAGTACACTTTTTTTAAGTGATGGATTGTGAAAATGGCATAAACTTATTTTAGATCTGTGAATCCATGCATTGTGACTTTGTGCTAGGTACTGTGTGTACATCAAGCAAAGCTTGTTGACTTTGTGATCCCAAAATCGTATGCTCTTATATAAAATAACACTGCTGCATATAAGAATGCTTTTGTAGAAAAACATTGTATTATCCAAAGAATGATGTTGTAAAAGCAATTTATATTATTTCAAAGACAATTGTATAATGCATTGTTATTATATAACACTGCAATTATATAAAAGAATGAGTTTGTGTAAAACAATACCTTATATAAAAGAATAATGTTGTATAAAACAATACGTTATTTAAAAGAGTTAGGTTGTGTAAAACAATACTTTATATAAAAGAATGATGTTGTATAAAGCAACACTTTATATAAAAGAATGAAGTTATCTAAAACAAAACTTTATATAAAAGAATGAGGTTGTGTAAAACAATACTTTCTATAAAATAGTTAGGTTGTGTAAAACAATATAATTATATAAAAGAATGAGGTTGCTTAAAACAATACCTTATATAAAAGAATGAGTTTGTGTAAAACAATACCATTATATAAAAGAGTTGGGTTGTGTAAAACAATATCATTATATAAAAGAATGAGGTTGCTTAAAACAATACCTTATATAAAAGAATAATGTATAAAACAATACTTTATATAAAAGAGTTAGGTTGTGTAAAACAATACGATTATATAAACGGATATTGGTGCTGCTCCTGTAGGTTGCCCAGTGCAAACAAGTCACCAGAATAAAATTCACTGGTTTCTAAGGAAACAGCCAATAGAGAACATGAAAGATTTCAAGTACCGTGTTCTGGTGTCTGGACGAGTTCTGGAAATAAACACCTTATCTGAGCAGAGTACTGGAGAGTACAGATGTTGGACTTCCAGTGATTCAAGGATCGTGTCCGCCTGGGTGAATGTCTCTCTAGAAGGTGAGGTTTTGCACATTTTCTCTATACAGGTATGTGATCTATCACTCAGAATATAATATCATATATATACATGACCACCCAATGCTTTCTCCTACTTTTACACTGCTAATCTATTTAATGATGAACACTGTGGAGGGAGGGATAAATGACTCTTCATTGTCATTGTATATAGTTCCTATGAACTTATGTGTGTGTATATATATATATATATTTGTGTGTGTGTAAATAGTGCTCTAATTACAAAGAGAAAAACTTACCAAGCATTCTGGATAATATGCTATACACTATAGGCATGTCTCCAAACATTAGGGCCTGTCAGTTTTATTCTGCACTTAATTGAATCATTGATGCATTTGATTCCTTATCAATCTTCTCTGCTTGAACTGTCTATGGGAACAGTGCATCAGCAAAAGCTGTATTTGTATTCTGTTATGCTGCGCCTTGTATTGTAGCATCAGCCTTTGAGAAGCAAGATGACACATCTTATATATAAAAATCTTGGGTCTGGGTGTCTGTCTGGTTATGCATTCGTACTCCCCTGAACCGATTGGGATGAATACAACACGATCCTGACTAGGTTTTAGGGGGTTAGGTTCCTGGCCGGGCCCCCATTGGTGTACGCTGGGCAGAACTTTGACCCAGGGAGCCTGTTCTGAGCCTTCCACTGGATGGATTTGGATGACATTTAATACAAAACAAAAAATGACACTGGGCATCCACCTCATGGGTGTGTTGGAAGAGCTGCTAGACTGCTAATTATTTTTAAAATAAAACACTCCTTGGATTTAATATTTTTATGCTTATATTTTCTGGTTTTTATTACGCTTCTATATCATTGTTGTCTTCAATTATTTTTAAAAGGGTGACATTTACATCCAAATGATTGATATCCTAATAACTTGAAGACTTAAATGAGGGCAGTTTCTTAATATAATAATCTAGTCACTGTTGTGTGACAAAAAACATAAATTTTTGCCTTGTACTTTAGATGCAGATAGACCAAACAAAGGAAGATTTAGTAAAGGCTCTCCCTAGTTTGTGGGTCTGTTTGCTTCCAGAGCCCTGTCAGATTAGGGGAAAGTTAAAAAAACAAACTATTTTTATTTTCTCCTAACCTGATTGTGCTTTTGATGCTAACACAGCTCCACCAGACTGGTGTAAAACTTGCAAAATGAATAAGTCATTCCCTATGAGAGAGACGGCTTACTTACTCCCTCTCCCTCGTTTTCTATCAGAGTAAATAAAGAGCTAAGGACCCACGCCTCTCAACACTTGACTTTAGTTTAACAAATTTCAAGGCCAAAGTTTTAGACAAAATCTGGATAGACCAGTTTCCTTTAGCAATAAACTACTAATATATTCCACCATACATATGTTTCATGCTTAAAAATTTATCAACATGTTTCAAGCAAATTATCGAACTCAGAAATGACTTGGACTATTTAAGAAAGAAAATTGAAAGAAAGCGTACATTAAAGAAAATAGTGGAAAACAATGAATTAGGGACTGCTTGATGGCTTGCAGTAATGAGTCTGTGGATACAGCTGGGAGCTATCATTTGTTGCTGGTTATTGCAGAAAAATCTGGCTGTTTCTACAATCAAGTACAAAAAGAGACCCTTTTAAAATTGTATGGTACTTCATCTTCAACAAAGTGTCAAAAGAGGGCTGGAAATATGTTTATTGGAGGGTCAGTGGCAAAAGACAAAGGCACACCAGATTTTTAGGAAATCTACATGCAGAAAATGAAATTATTATTTTTTTAATTTTGGCTTTTCCTGCCATTTAGATTGAGGTTTATGTTTCTTAAGCTTTCAAACAGATGGGAAATGTATGATCATATGAACCCAGTAAATTGTCATATAAGGATAACACAATACATGTAACACTAGACAGGAAATTTTAACAGCCTGATGACATCATGAATAACGACATCATCATCGGTGACATGTAGCCTCACTAATTCATGTTACAGCTTAAAAGGTTCTTCTAATAATAACAGGATACACACTTGTATACACTCTGTGCTGAACTACAATAAAACAGAACACATTGTAGCAATTGTGTCAGCTTGTATTCCATTGACTGCCATCTGGATTAGAGCCATAGGTGTAAAAGGAAATAATGTAAGCAAATTAGAAAAATGTAACTTATATCTCCATTGTAACACAGCTGAATGGATATTCGTCTCCTAATGCTATATGTTCTGCCACAGACTATAAACTGGAATATGGTGAATGGACTCCTTGCTCAGCATCATGTGGAAACATGGGCTCTCAGTTTAGAACACAGCATTGTCTGAACTCGGAGGGGCACAGAGTGAACAATTCAATGTGTGAACATCTAGAATCATTAGTGGCCCGTGCTCAGCCTTGCAATATACAAGACTGTCCAATAAGGTGAGTCATTTACACTATAGTATAATAGAGAATAGAAAGAGTTAGCATTGTCTTTAATGGGATATAATATGATATGTTATCTTTCTAGGTGGGCAAAAGGTTCATGGTCCGAGTGTCCTGCCTCTTGTGGCACAGGATTCCAGCAGAGGCAAGTGACTTGCCAGCAAATTATGACAGATGGCAGCATAAAGGTGCTCCCTTTAAATTCCTGTGGATTCACTGAGCGGCCAGCCGCACAGAAGCCATGCTCTGTCGAATTATGTATGGACTGGATCCCTCAGCCCTGGGGACAGGTAAATATTAATGCGATCTATCAGTGATATCACACAGCCAATAAGAACTTGATTGGGTACATTCAGGATCATTTTGAATATTTTAACGAGTTCCACAGCGATCATAAAGCCTTTTATTACTTAGTTTAACTCGCCACACACCACATGATTCTATGCTTCTTTTTCTTTTAATCGTTGGACCAAATTAATACTTTGCTGCTTGTTTTACTGCTGACAAATGTCCTGGCTGTGTTTCCCCGTTGCACAAATATTGTATATTAAATCCATCACTTTTGTGTGTGTTGCCCTAATCATAACATCCCAGTAATGCTGCTTATTCACACCTTGTAGAAAGTGGCAGTTATAGAATAACATATATCTGAACTTGAAAGTATGTAGACACTATGCAACTCTGGTTGTTGTGTGTGTTGAAATGTACTCTATAAAAGTTTTATTCTAGAAAATTTTTATTATAGTAATTTTCTGGAGGGAGCTGAACCAAAGCAAACATCACCGTGTAACCGTGTTAAACCCCCTTGGCAATGACAGTGTAATGAGTAAGAAAGCTTGGCTTCTGTCATGTACCTTTTGTTGGTGGATGATTGTGCATAATTAAAATACACAGCCCAGAGCTTAGAGCAGAAGCGACACAGATGTGTGTAGAAACCCAATAACAATTATTAAACCCCATAGAAACATTAGTCTTTCTGAGAATTCTACACAATATTAATCACTGGAATAAAATTGTGTTTGTAGCCAAATTGAGGTAAGCAGCAGTTAACACTTTCCCTGACAGAGTTCAAATAATACATATATATTTTGTCTATATATATATATATATATATATATATATATATATATATATATATATATGTATATATATATATATGGGATAGGGCGCCACATAGTATAATACTGTATTTAAAAGACACAAATACATTGACTGTACCAAAAGCCAGGAAATGGAATTATCCACATGTATAGAAAAGATATTCAAATGGTAGCAGAGTCAATAAGATAGAACAGAAAGTGGATGAAAAATAGTAATAAGCACTCTGAAAACACCAACACCCTTCAAGTGCAATATGCGTACCAGATGATCAAACTTTGTAGCTTATCTGTAGAATTTTCTGCTGTCATCAATCACATGGCAAGACCTCTGTACAATTAAATCACTCATTGCAATATGTCTCAGGAGCTCTCTGACCTTCTTCCCAGGTAGTGATAGCATATATATGTGTATATATATAGATATAGATATATAGTAACTTTCTTCTACTGTGTCTGAAAAAAAAATTTGTGTAAGAGTTTTAGGCCAGACACCCACCACAATCGTGTTTGACGCGCTTTGAGTAACGAGAGCTAGGACACTCCATTGACCCCTTGTGTCCAGAAGTTGGCACTTCTGCTGACCATAGGCTCGGTTGGATGGGGGTTTGGAGTCATTGTAAGCAATAGGTTCCATCTTTAAACCCATTTGATTTTTTTATTAGCATTAAAAGACACTAGTAAAAAAAATTTTTTTTTTTTTAACACTTGTGGGTAGCTGGGTTTATGATGTTGTCAGTCTCCTTGAACCAATTAGAGTATCAAGTAAAACTTGCAAGCTACACCCTCTAGAGGTAGCCAACAAAAAATGAACTCTAAGAGTACAGTAGACTTCTGGGTAATTCCATTTATATGATGGTCATTTGAGTCAATAAGAGTAATATTCCCTTTTACCATGCTATGGGCCTGTTTTTACAGAAAGTGTATAGATCTGCTTGTCTACAGGGGATGCAAAAGTTCTGATGGGAGGGACTGACAAATCTTGGTAAATAAGAAAGGGGGGCAATCAATAACTTTATATTGTGCCCAAAGATAAAAACAAGGGACCTGATTCATTAAGGAACTTAAATGAAGAAGTTTCTTATTTAAGTCCCCTGGACAAAACCATGTTACAATGCAAGGGGTGCAAATGAGTTTTCTGTTTTGCACATAAGTTAAATATTAACTGTTTTTTCATGTAGCACACAAATACCAACTTTAAATTTCAGTGTACAAATAAGCTATCAAGTATTTGTGTGCTACATGAAATAACAGTCAGCATTTAACTTATGTGCAAAACAGAAAACTAATTTGCACCCCTTGCATTGTAACATGGTTTTGTCCAGAAGACTTAAATAAGAAACTTCTTCATTTAAGTTCCTTAATGAATCAGGCCCAAGATTTTGCTTACAGGATGAGATATTTAAATTAAATGTAAGAGGTGGACAAGGCAAATTTATGCTGTAATTGATATAGAGAAGTGATAGGCATTATGAAGCTTTGTTGAAACTCTTCTGAGTTACCCAGAAGTCTATTACCAGCTGCCGTAGGATGGTAGGACATGCCAAGACTGCAGTTCCATAGATGAGGAGCTACAGGATTTTCCTAGACTTCTGTATACACAATAAATGAAATATTAGAGCATCTAAGAAAAGTAAAGGTTTTAATCTTGGAGCATGAACATTTTTGAGAACTGTTGTACATGTAACTGTATAGAAAGTGTGGTGCTGCCTATGGCAACTAATTCGATTATAACTGTATTTTTTACTACTTTGGTAAATAATTTCAAACATATTTATGCCATCCTACAGAGTTTCCTGCAGAACAGTTTTCATAGAAGTCCACTATAGTTCTTGCGTGCTTTGACTGCTGCATGGTACAGAACCAGCTCATTTTACAGGATACAAGTCATGATTAATATACAGGGCTCTTGAAATAATACTTATATGTTTATAAGTAGATGTCCCCATATGATTTTCAGCTTTTAAAAAAGAACTAAAGTAAAATCTGAATTGGAATACATTAATAAGTAAATTATACTCCTGCCTTCATAACAGCCTTGCTATCATCTGAAACATTTAACACATTCACTTCCCCAATCATTGCCCCATGTGGAGTAGGAGTCATCATGAGAATGTGATGGAAAAAAACAAAAGCAAAAATGCATATACCCATACACTGAAGCTGCTGGCCAGTCAACAGCAGTGATGTTTATATTTATTCAGCCATTGTCTGGGCACACCTGAGTTCTGAAATTTTTTATATATTTTGACATGGTATAAAACTGGCCACACACATTTAATAATAGCTGAAATTGGGCAACTGGTTTGATGTTATAGGGCCTGATTCATTAAGGAACTTAAATTAAGAAGTTTCTTATTTCAGTCTCCTGGACAAAGCCATGTTACAATGCAAGGGGTGAAAATTCGTTTTCTGTTTTGCACATAACTTAAATACTGCCTGTTTTTTCATGTAGCACACAAATATCAACTTTAAATTTCTGTGTACAAATAAGCTATCAAGTATTTGTGTGCTACATGAAAAAACAGACAGTATTTAACTTATGTACAAAACAGAATACTAATTTTCACCCCTTGCATGGTTTTGTCCAGAAGACTTAAATAAGAAACGTCTTAATTTAAGTTCCTTAATGAATCAGGCCCATAGTATGTGGGCCCCAATACGAACGCAGTGACAGATAATCTTTCTAACGTAATTGATAGACAACTGTTTGGCAGCAAGAAGTTTACCTTAATGGCCTGTGTGTGTGTGTGTGTGTGTGTGTGTGTATGTGTGTGTGTGTACGTAGTCATCCTCTAAGAGGCTGCAGTGAATATGGAAATTAGTCGGCCTGTTAAATTGTCAGATCTCATGGATTTGGTCATCCACTTGGATGGTCAAATTGAATGATGATCCTGTGGCTCAGCTCCCAGGTTATACGACAGGATTGGCCTGTGTGTCGGCATGTTAGGATAGACTATGAATTTAATTTCTAAGTTCCATTGTCATTGCTATCCGTGATGTATATTGTGCCAGCTTTCATTCAGACACTTCATTCCCTGCTCTAGTGAAGCTTACTGTCTAATTCCCTTACCACATGGGGGCACACATACACACACTGAAGCCAATGTATTCAGAAACCATTGAATCTATCATTACGTATTTGGACCATGGGAGAAAACAGTCGAAGCCCACGGGAATGGAGAGAACATACAAGATAGTGCTAACAACTGCAGAAAGCTACACTTCACTATGGGAAAAATATATCGTATTTAAAGTAGTTCTTCTTTATTGTGCGATCCAGTATTGTAGTATTTCCATGGTCAGGAAAATGCTGATGGAAAAACTTTCACATATTTGTAGCTTTGTTCAAGTCACAGAAATGGCTTGTTTGGCTTACAATTACCTTTCAAATATCCATCCAGATGTAAGATATATGAATACTCCAGTTTAAACCAGTCAGATGTGAATCTGTGATCCTTCTGAAAAATGTATTTCCCTTTTAGTGTGTTAATCGTTGCACCGGACAAGGAATGGGCTTACAGCATCGGCACATACTGTGTCAGGACCGGAACGGAACTGCTGTTCCAGACTCTCACTGTGACAGAAGGAAGAGGTATCTCAACCCACCTGAAGCTCACTGTAACCCATTAAAGATGTAATGCACAACGGCATGCCAATTCTATAGAATAGCACAAAAATATGCAGATTGTTTTTTACTGTCTTCTGGTTGTCATGGTGTCCTGCTGAGATCATCTGTAGCCCTTTGTAGCTCACCTGAACGCTGGACTGCCATGCACACCTGTGTTATTCCCTTACTTCCACACATTGTTTAATATAACTAAAGATGTTGTGTAAATTAAATGAATGTTAATTTAATGAAGGGGTGCACGTGCCTATACAAAGATGGTGCTAGACATTATTTTGCTTGTGTACATTGGTGTTAAGCCCACCTAAAGCACAGAGACCAGCACCATACCATATTGGGCTGCCATGTTTAACTGGCAGTGTAGGCTAGCACATTGCTAGTCTATCTTCTTAAGTATAGGTCCACATTTTTTGGGGAACTATAGGCTGGGGGGGGGCAGGATTGCAAAAAAGTACTTTGTGCATTATAGTAAAAATGGATGTATACAGTGTGCTGTGCGTAGTTTAACAAAAAAAAAAGCTAAATATTTAGCTAATGTTAAGTGTAACAAAAAATAAGTAATGTGCATAGCACACCTATGCCATCTAAATACAGCCCGGTGCTCATCATAAAGGCCTGATGGCTTCACTCCCCTATTGTACACCCTTGTGCCCTACACAATAGCCTCATATACACCACAGCACAATGTCCACTATAGAAACATGCCCTATGTCCTTTGTTCAACAGAGTTTCATGCCCACCAGTCTCATACCCACCCAGTTAAGCCATGTGTGCAGTTTAGCAGCCTCCATTCCCATCTCACACAGCCCTGTGTACAGTATACCAGCCTCATACAAACGTAGTCCCCTGCCAACCTCCTTTACTACCTCCCACCTTTCCTTCACCTTTCATACCTCTTGCTGCTGGTGTAAAGAGCTAATGGGGAGAAAGTGCTGGAGTTACATCCAGTTAAGTCACAGGGCTTCTCTCCAATGAAATATTTAATGAAAACATTTGTTTCTGTGATTGGAGAGTGAAGATTAAGATGAGTAGGGCTGCTCGGCTTCATAGTGGGGTAGTGTTAGCGGACAAGCCTCCAGTTGGACAGCCCTGAGCCAGGGTAAAGGTGTGCATGTGAGCAGGTGAACACACTATGCTATGATCAATAATACAGTATATAATTATTATAATATTGACTGTATAAACTACCCTAGAACAGTACATTGGGGACTGTTTCTGTGTATGTGCTGCACTGGGAGCTGAGAGTTCCATCTAGAGGGTAATGTTTTGTGCTGCGTTTAATCCCCAGGCCAGCTTCCAGAAGGAACTGTTCTTCAGAGATGTGCGATGTGTACTGGAAAACAGGCAAGTGGAGACCATGCACCGCTGCCTGTGGAAGTGGCTTTCAGTCTCGGAAAGTAGAATGTGTACATAGGAAGAACGGCAAGGTCTTGGCTGATCAGTACTGTGTGTGGAAACGGAGGCCCTCAACTTGGCAGCACTGCAATATCACATCCTGTGGAAGTATGCAAATATTTGGCTATTACAATCATTGACAGTGATATTAAAAATGAAATCTCTCTAACAGAAGTGTATAATTGCCAATACAGAGCACTGCTTGTAACAAGACATCCCATTCATTCAAAAGTGTAGCTGTAACCTACACACAGTGGACCAGACAACCATTTTGTGGACTGAACAAGTACAAAAGCACAGACTGGCTAATGTCTCTGTGATGTCACGGTTTCCTAGTGATTTGATAGGCTGCATTCTCCTGACTGTTGGTTAAGCTCATACAATGGCTGCCTCCACTTTAGTAGGTTATAGGTACACTTTAACATGGTGGTATGTTTTACAACTTGTACTTTTTTGCAGCTTTGGGTTTTAATTAGATCTTTTATTTTTACAGAAGGAGAATGCAAGGACACAACTCACTACTGTACATTTGTAAAACAGCTTAAGCTGTGCTTAGTAGATCTCTACAAACAGAGGTGTTGTGAATCGTGTAACGGAGCGTAACTTCTCCTGAAAACCGTACTCTGCGGTAAACTGAAGAGATGAGAAGGAGCCACAAAAAAATTGTATAAAGTTTGTACATTTAGGTTTAATATTTAGACTTTGAGGTCTTTTCAATGGACCCCCCCCCCCCCTAACTCCTGCCAAAAAATATAGGTGTGGTTTTCTAATCAGTATGTAAGGTTGAGCCTGATGCCTTTTGATATAATTGAAGAACTAACATTTAGGGCTAGATTTACTAAGCTGCGGGTTTGAAAAAGTGGGGATGTTGCCTATAGCAATCAATCAGATTCTAGCTTTCATTTATTTAGTACCTTTTACAAAATGATAGCTATAATCTGATTGGTTGCTATAGGCAACATCCCCACTTTTTCAAACCTGCAGCTTAGTAAATCTAGCCCTCAGTTTCTGCAGCACAGGTCTCTTCTCTATCTACAGCTTAGTCAGCCATGTAGTTAGAGAAGAGACCTGAGCCTCTTCCAGCCTCAAAACGAAAACAAAAACATTCAACTTTTATATGGTATTTTGTGTGAAGTTTATATTTCAATTATTTCTCTTACCAACGTGAGGATCCAGCCAATTGCTTTCTAGTACGGCTCACTAGAACATTGTGGGATTATTTGTGTTATGCAGGATGGGGGATTTCCATTGAATAGAGTTATGAAAAGAGAACAGACGTTAATTGACGCTACATCAAAGGGTTATTTGATGGACAGAAAAATATATAGCAGGTTAAGTTGTCGTCCGCTAGATAACCAGACACCAAACGTGTTGTGAAGGTTCATAGCAGTAAACGTGCAGTGTTCACATTCAGGGCTATGTTTACTGAGCAGTGTCCTGAGATTGGACTGCATCTGCTATACAGCTATTCTCCTGCTGTGGGATCAGCCCCCTATACAACAATAGATAGCTTAGTAAATAGGAGTATGCCCAGTACACTTCAGAAGTATCATTTCTCATTTTTCTATGCTTGTACATTTTGGAAAAAGAATATTTTGTAAACAAACAGGAAAACCAGTTGTTCACTTTAATATAATGGGGGTGTAAGAATGTCTCATTCTCCAAGATTTTACATAGGAAAGCATTTTTTTGACGTTTTTAAACAAATATGAAATACATGTTGGGTTTTTGTAATTTGTAAAAACATATATATATTACTTTGGCAGGGTTTACTCTCATTAGTGGGTATACAGCCCTGCCTCCCACTCAACATCCTTTACTACCTGTATAGCGGAGTACAATATTTCACCATATGCAAGACATACCTATATGCTAAATCTAGCACTACAGTAAACTTGCATGCTGTAGTGTACTTGTGTGTGTGTGTGTGTGTGTGTGTGTGTGACGTCTATGTGTGCAAACCTTTCAGAAGCAGTATTAATTCTAGCAATTGGTGCCCTATCCTACAATAGTGATCAGCGCTGAACAGCAGAGATTGGATATGTTCCGTTGTGCTGTATTTAATATTAACCCTTCATTTGCCGGAGTGACATAGTGTTTCTTCTTATCCTTAACCATTAGAAGGTAGTAGGCTAAATTAAATGGTAGTCAGCAGACCCAACAAGCTATAGCTGTATTAGGCAATTTACCGCTTGTGATATATATTACTAGTACAGGCAGACAATCCAATCCATAGTTAGTGTAAATGAAATTGGCTTCTCAGTTAACTTAGTTAAAAAAGTTTGTGGACCCAAAAGAAAAGTGTACATTTTTAATGCAATTCTTTCATCTGATAGGGCTGTCTGATCTGGCCCCTGTTACATGCACAGTCAAGAACTTTACAATCAGTGAAAGCCATCTCTCCAGACATAATTCAATCTATTCTTTGTACTGTGAGAACTGGTCAGCAGCAAGTTATCTAAACATCATGTGAGCAATTGAAAATTGCTCTCATTTTACATTGCAAGTAATGGGGGCACATTGCAAAAAGAAACAGTGAGTTGTAGCCCCAGCCGGTCTGCCAGTTAGTGCTGACTCTACTGAGTGACTTTTGTAGTAACTACAATTTGAAACACTACATCATCCTGTTCATCCTGAATACATATTGGGTCAGCATTTTGCATGCAAGTGTACTGCAAAACCTTTCCACACAACAACTTGCTGTCACACTGAAAATTGTATAGAGTCGCCCATATGAATCCTTCCGTAGTTTCTCATTTATTACTGTATAGGCCATGATCTTCAGTGATTTTGGTGCTGGAAAGATGTACATTGATTTGACTGTAGCACAGACAAGTCCTCTGTTAATATGCTCACGCTGGATTTCTAAAGGTCCTTTACTACATGTGGCCGTTGCATAGACTTGTAGGCCACAATGGTGGTGCTTGCATGGATGGAAAAGTGGGTTGGGGGCAATTTGTTGCTGATTGTAGCTACTTTAATTGTCCTTTACTTTTAATTGGATGCATATTGCATCTTCCTGTTATACTTATGTGGATTGGTTCAACACACAAAAACCTATTTAAACTATAAATTAAGCTAAAGTGAGCAGTATTTTAGCAGAAGCGTAATTTAGTACAGGGGTGGTTTTGTAGTGTTATTAGGTTGGATTTTGGATTGATGCTCTTTCCACCCTGCTCATTGTCAGGTACATCCAGAAGGGAGAGTAGTTTTCCAGGGGCATTTTCAAAGTCCAGGACGTGAGTGTGCGCCTTGAAATGGGCTAGGCAGACATGTAGATGCCACATCTGTCCAATTTGGGTACTTTAAATAGAGGGCCCCTGTTTAGGGAAAATTTTAATGTAATGGAAGGCCCTCGGGTAAGAAAATACATGATGTGATACACCCTCTTTAATATGCTTTAAAGTTTGGACATTGAAACAAAACCTGTAAGAATGTACAAGTGATCATTTATACGTTTCCATCAATGCCCCCAAAAGATTTCTATTGATGGTCAGTGACCGTTAGGGACAGACGTGATACTCCAAATCACTGTATATCAGGTAGATGGTACATTTTGTATTAAAAGACAATTTTGTGAAATTTCGAACCACATCATTTCTGTGTACCTGTTACTGTAGTAGAGCGATTTCCTATTATTGGGCTAAAGTGACTTCCAATTGGTACTGCAAGTCTAAGTGCTATACGCAGAAAAATATTCTTTCCCACACAAAAGGCTTGTCTGAAACATTGTCATATTTACAACTTTCTGCATCTCTTACATATAACTTTGTAAATGCAACTAGCAGTTCTATTGTATAACCAAACCTACATTTTAGGTTTAGTGGTGCATTAAAGTCCCTCAATTGTATTATCTTTGTTTTTGGATTCAGTTTAGTGCCTATTAATAAAGGTATGAATATGTTACCAGTCCTGACCACTAGTCACCTTCATTTGTCTTTTCAACAATTTCTCAATGGGTAAAGTGTTTACTTGGCAATTAAACCACTTTATAAGCAAACTGCCTTTCATATGGCTTGTATCACTGAATGTTAGACAAGAACTACTGTATACAAATATTCCAGTACATTTGTCTTTTTAATCAATAATGGGTCTTGATTGTTATTAGAGATTTATAAATTAAGAAATAAAGTTTGTAAAATACTTTTTGTACATATTTATGGTCTGATTTCAAGTGCAATATTTTGTTCTGTACAGTGTTTAATAAATATTTTGGGACATATTTTCTTATTACCAAATAATTTCATTTGTTTTTCTCTTTGTATTTAAAGTTAAAATATGACAACTTATAGCACTTTTCGTTTGCTATGACAAATGTGTTTTTAGTTAAGCATGCATGCAATATGGAAGCACAATTGCTATAATTTGTTATTAATACAAATAATTTGACATTCCTGCAAAGCTTGTTATTCTTATAAGAAGCAATGTTTTTGTCTCATGAACAGATTTACAGTATTTTGGCAATAAAAATATACTTGTTATTCTGACACTAATGTTTTTTTTTGTAAGTTATTTCCTACTCTTGTGTACAGGTATTAAGATTTGTATTTGTGTGGAAAAACGTATCTGTGAGTGAAAATTATTCTATGACCGCAATTAGCGCCACATTATATGATTCTATGTGCAAAATTAACCAAAAGATTATATGATCTGTTACACTCAAAAGATTGCTCTGAGATCACTTCTCCGGTGCCTATAAAAGGTACTCCCCCATTTGGTGGTTTTTATATTTTAGTTTTTTTACATCATAGATTCAAAAAGAACTTATGTGGGAATTATTACCACTGATCAACACACAATACTCACCTAATACAAGTCTGTTACACTCTGTACAGACATGAAACACTAATATATTCTATGACACACTAGAGTCTTAGGACACCTCACCTACCCAATATGACCAGACCACTAGACATGGTCATAATATAATTCTGTTACACTCTATACAGACATAGAAGACTGCATCTACCCCCACCTACCCAACATGACATGATCATAATCAGTGGTCAAAGTGTATATACAGTGGAATGCCAATGTTCTACATTTTCCATACCGCCACCTCTAAATGTCCACTTCGACCACTGATCATAATACAATACATACTATTGTACTTCATACAATGAGGACACTGTGTCCCTCAACATGAACTGACCACTGGATATGACCATTTTATAATTCTGCTGTATTACAAGTACACCTCTACTAAGAACAAATACTGGTGATTGTAGCTATCAAGATAATTGAGTGGTCGTTTTAAATAACACAGGTATATTCCCAGGGATACATTTCTCTTGGACTGATTCTAAAAATTAGCATTTTCCATGGAAAACAGGGACTGGTGGCAATAATGCTATACTGTTGTACCCAATAAACACAGTCAAGAGATAGCCAAGCAGATGGCTATATGGAGTGAGCGACCAAGAAGGAAGTGATATCGGGAAACAGACATATGGCAGGAAAGACTGCTAGAGTTTGGGTAAGACAGCGCCATTTTGTAGGAGATCTACACAATACACTGAAGAAGGTATTTCCAGTCTAAAAACACCAGCTATAAACAAACCACAGAGCACTCTGTAAATACAAATAGTTGCTGTACATTACTGGAAAACATGACCTATGTGCGATCAATGTAAGTAAAGGGGGAGCTTTTCACACAAAGTATAAAAGACACCTCAAGCTGCAAAGTAATTAACTTTCCTCCTGTTTGACACTCTCTTCATAAAATATAGTTTTGTGTTCTTTTATTATGGAGAGGTCCCATGTAGTTTTTCTCTGGGCAGTGTTAAGGAGAAGGCAATGACAGTTCTGTTATGTTTGGCTGAGATTAGAGGCTTTACATTGGGTTTTGTTGTCTTTAGTTTCATATCCTTAATTTCCTAGAACATGATCCTGACACGGCGTAACAGCTCACCAAATCTAATAAAATATGTACGTGTCTCCATCTCTGTTCAGCCACACTTTATCCTAATTTTAGCTTCTCCCAACTGGGAGCTACTGGTGAAATTCATTTTAAAATAGGGAATACACAAGGGTTAAATTGAAAGTTTATTCATGAAAATTACATATTTAGGCAATACAAAAATACACTGATTTGTTAGAGACACGGTACAAACATAGTATTTTTGTTTTGCTTAGATTTTGTCAAATCAAATATTTCGTTACAGTTTAAAAATAATTTGAGTAATATTTTTTAGTGGAGAGATTTTCAGTCACAAAGTTATTGCAGTTTCATTCATTAAATTGTATAAACACAGATGCTGAATGAGTTTACCTTTTCAAGACATGTTGATCATTTAGTTCTGTAGTCTACATCTACAGAACAGACATTCAGCCTTTATCTTTTATTAGTTTATTAGTTTGGAATTGTTTTAGCTTACAATGATATTATCACTGAATACAGCTCATAGATTTTTGCAGTCAGAATCTGTGTTATCGTTTCAGAAAATCTAATAATGTTTGCAGATAACATTTATACTATATAATTATATAATGTGTGGTTTTCAAGTGATTATATGAACAGAATTTTTCAAAAGAGAAAAGAAATGTTAGTACAACATAAGATATTTAAGCATTATTTGAGCTTTTAATGTGTAACATGAATTATGATATCACGGCTATTGCTTTTGCAAGGTTCCTTTCATTTGTGTTGGAAAACAAATTCATTTCTGGAGTAGGAATCTTCTGGAATATTTTGTGGCCTCGGGCATTAATACTCTCAAAGACATAGCCGGGAGGAGATGGGTAATTTGCAGGACAGATTTCATACTTCTTGGGTATATAATCGGTGCGGTAGAGTGTTCCACTTTCAAATGGGGCAGAGCTGCCTGTTGCTTTGTTTGAAGGCTTAAAACTCTGAGTTGGGTGGATCTCATGAGGGAGATAGTGGGATTGGAATGTGGTCAACCCATCAAATTTTCCAGTAGGCTTTGGAATCTGATGATCCTTCTTAATAATTTCTTGGCGCCTACCTTCCCAGGCTCGAAAATCTTCTTTCATTGTAGAATTTCCTTGGAAGGGCACATTGCATCTTCTTCCATGGGATACGGGACGAACTGGGGCAACATAATTCAGCTGGTGTGGTACATAAGCTAGATGACTTGTGGTGTCTACCTCCATGTGAGCAGTAGGTGGGTTATACTCTTGAGATTTCTGAACATGGAGTGGTGGAATTTGCCATGGCTGGAAGCTATCACGGAATTCAGTGCTGCTTTCAAATCGAGCATCACTACCAACTTTACCATGCTCAGGTTTGCAGCTTTTTGGTACTTCACCAAGTGCACCTTTAAAATTGAAACGGTGGGTGGTGATATCATCAAATGGTTGGCTGTTGGGCTTATATTCCTGCTTCTGTCTTTCAAACCTTGGTTCTAATTCATATGGGACATAGGAAATGCGATGGCTTGTGGTGCCATCAAAAGCGATGCCACTGTGTTTAGCTACACCAGGGGGCTTGAAGCTCTCTCTTGGCATTATTTCTTTAGGAAAAAAGTCATCCTGGAATGTAGTTGTATTTCCAAACTTCACAGTTGGAAGTTGGTAAGTATGCTCCTGTTTAGCAAGTTCCCTTTTTTGAATGTCCCACGGTCTATAGTCATCTTAAAAAAATAAAACAAGTGGATCAACCATAAAGCAGACTCTTAGAAGTTCCATTCATATAGAATAGCTGTAAATGTAACATTTCAGAAGTAGCAGTTTACATCAGTATGTCATGTGTATATATATATATATATATAAGTTAACCCGTGCATGATACTCATGCATTCTAGTCAAATCAAGCTACTTAAGGTCTTAAAAAGGTTCTTGTCATGCATTTGGGCCTAGCCCAGGCCTCCTCAGCGGAAGAGCGTTACTTCCCGACGCAAGCGGCCTTTTTAATGTGTGTTCATGAGGTAAAATTACCTCACGAAAATGAGTTTGACCCCTCAACTCGTAAATTTAGCCTTTACTACCCCTCCCATGGGGGGAAGGGGGGATGATGGAAGTTAACTGACTTGACTATTCTAATTTTTTTGTCAAATAATGTCAGTATACCAAATTTCAGGTCAATTGGATGAGCCCTTTCTGAGAAAATAGTTTTTTCCACACACACACACACACACACTAACGCACGCCTCTACACATGTGTGTTCATGAGGTAAAATTACCTCACGAAAATGAGTTTGAGCCCTACCAAATTTCAGCCCTTTTTGAATTTGTTTTCCCAAACACACTAAGAATTTAGTAGGTCAGTGTATAACTCCGCCCAGCAGGTGGCGCTGCAACTCGGTTTTTATTTCCCACAGACAGACAGACGCCACTAAGCATTTATATATTAGATATATATATATATATATATATATATAGATAGCACACTATACATGAAGATGCACTCAGTTCACAATAGGTAAATCAAAGCATAAATAGCTGTGCATAGTCCATGATTCAAAAAACAGGGTCCATAGTAGCTCAACAAACAAACAGATCAGCACCAGCAATAAGAAAAATAAAAAATTTAATAGACAAAACCATTGTTGTGCACAGCATACTACTGTGATGTATCTTTCAATTTTTTCCTACAAAATTTTGTATTTTTCATATTGCTGGTGTTGGCTTGTTCGTTTGTTGAACAACTATGGATCCTATATATATATATATATATATATATAGTCAGCATCGATATGCTGACTACCACCGTCCCGGACATTCCTGGAGAGTATTAATCAGGGCTTACCTCCTTGTTCACATTTCTGTATTCACAACCAACCCTTTCACAGGTATCAGAAATTACATCAAAGATTGGTCTGTGAGGAAAACCCATCTCATTGGGTACTTGCACTCGCTCAAACAGCTATGAATAGTGAATAACTACAAACTTCACAAAACCCAAGGGATGATTCAATTACCCACAAGGTTTCGTACGGTGATGTGTTGGTAATGCTCTTCACTCCTTTGTTCTCGCACTTCATAGGAGTGCAAGTAAAAATGAGCAATGTTATCACTACTGCAATTAGTGCAGAAACAATCAAGGCTACTCTGGAAGCTTGCGGCCAACTGAATCGTCCCCTCAGTGATATAAGCTCCTACATTAGAGCCTGGTATGTCACAGAGCTATAGGAGAGTAGATTTACCTTTATATGTAGGATTTGTGTCAAACTTTCCCCCATTCAGCTTTCTTTGTTCCACTGGTCGTGCTGGTGCCACTGGTTCTATTTTATAAGGGTTAAAATCCTGCTTGTAGGTTGTTGCAAGGTCAATCTGACCAGGCTTTGGTTGATATTCTTGGTGCGGACGTACAGGGACATTTGTTACCTCATATGGGATATAATCTGACCTGAAACAAACATATGTAGTCATGTGAAAACAAATATTAGACGAAGAAGAAAAAACATGTCTAAATATTATCAGTGGGAGGCAGTGGTGTATTACAATCACATTGGGCCCTAGGCACTGATGAAGTCATGGGTCTCTCCAGCAACCAGTAGCACAGTGCCTTGTAACCTACACTACACTAAAGCCTTTACATCAATATAATATGCACCCTCAATTAATATTAAGCACATGTAGAGTTTACAAATAACAAGTAGCAAGTGTTATTATATAATATATATTTATTTAAGTGTATGTTATATGTATGTTAGTTATAAATTAAGAATCCCTCATGAAACAGGCCTAGGATTAGCAAATGCTATGTGTTTCCCCTGTATTCAGACCTATATACGTGTACTCAGCTATATCCCATATATAGTAGGGGTGCATCATACTCCCTCCATAATGCTATCATCCTGTTCTACTCTTAGACAATCATTTTCCTGTTCTGCACTAAACTTTAATTGGCTGATTTCAGAGTGAGAAGAATAACTAAGCTGCCCAATACCCAATATCAGCAGAGGTTGATAGCAGGTTCAAGAGTTGTTGGAAGCACATGAGCCACCAGGGAATGGGTTCTAACTTGTATAATGTCCCCCAAACAATAAGCACTGTATTGTATAATAGCTACCAAAGCATGGGTTCAGTCTTGCACACTAGCTACCAGAGAATTAGGTATCTATTGTATACTGGGGACATGAATGAGTTCTGTATCAAATCAATGTCCTGAAACATTTTCTTTTTATAGTGGCAGCATATTCCACAGTGTTACCTGTATAGTTTAATGGAAGGAACATTACATACGTATTAACCAGAGGAAAACACTAGGGAGTAAATGTATCAAGCTGAGAGTTTTCCGGCGGGTTTGAAAAGTGAGATGTTGCCTATAGCAACCAATCAGATTCTAGCTATCATTTTGTAGAATGTACTAAATAAATGATAGCTAGAATCTGATTGGTTTTTCAAACCCGCCAGAAAACTCTCAGCTTGATACATTTACCCCTAGGTATTAGTGCCTCTGAAAGTAATGTAAGGGTATATTTAGTAGACCTCAAGACTGATGAGATACCTTAGTAGGTTAAGGACTCAAAGTTTCCTACTTGTAGCAACCACCTTTTCCCCTTTGGTAAGACTTCCATGTACTCAACAGCTGCCATGTGGTTACCCTGGGGACATACACACTTGCAAGAGAGACTATGGGGTCTATTTATGAAGACCTGCCATTAAGATAGGTATGTGGCCAATTTACAATCAAAATGTTGCCAGAGCAGCTGAACGATGCTCACTTCCCTGGCGATACTGGCTAGCAGCGGTAAGAGGGCTCTTGCTGCTTCGTCAGCCTGTCCAGGGAATCTCTGTGTCCAGGGAATCTCTGTGCATGCATGAGCCGGGAATGCCGACTCGCACATGAGCACTTGAACTGAAAGTACGGACTTGGGCTTCCAGATTTAACTAAAAAAAAAAAAAAGTTTGTTTAAAAAACTTTGATGGTGATAGAAGCAAGATTCATGGAGATGGAAGCAAGTCCATTTGTGCACAAATTTCACTACTGTGCATGCCCACAAAAAATACTTACACTTGAGTAAGTCGCTTCTTGCATATTCAACTCCTTATACTTATAGAGGTGGATCAGGGGAGGCAATGGCCGTGCAAGTGTAGACAAAGTACAATAAGAGCGCGTTCCATGTAAGTGCGACCATTGTAGACCTGGACACAGGTGTAGATACGCCTGTCAAGCAACGTATCTGTTGCGGGTGCTCTACCCCTGGTGAAAGTTACAAACTGATAATGATGACCATCAGCTGAGAAGTGTCCAACTAGATATACTATGGAGAATGTGTCTGTTTTTTGGGGACACAATTTACATCAGCATTTTAGACGGAAGTTGCGTCCAAGTCTAAATGAGTCCATCAGTGGTCAGGACAAGCAGAGGCAGGCAACAGGAACTTTATAATTTCCCATTGTCACATAAAAGAGACTGCCAGAGCAGGGAGTCATACTGCATCACTGTAGGTAAGGGTGGAGCATTTTATTTTTACTTTCTCCAAAGAACAAGCGTATTTTAAAAGACTTGAAAGTTTGGAGACAGTCTGATACTTTCAAGCAATGAGTTTCAAAAGAGGAGTGCACCACAAAATAAATCTTTCAAACACAAGCGATAAAAGACTATGGGACTGATTCAGAGTGAATACTACACCAGCAGGTGTAACGTATCTTGTGCGATATCACACTGCACATGCCCAGAAAAGTGTGGGGGGGGGCAGTCTTAACATTGGCCGAGTACAGTAAGGGAGTGTTTGGTCAAATAAGAAGAGATGCAGACCTGGACACATACACATATATGCCGTCCAAGCTGTTTTATTGGCGGGTGCAGTGGCGGAACTACCATTGGTACGGCAGGTGCAGTGCACCGGACCCATGGAGATAATAGGGCCGACTGCATGGCAGAGGGACAGGGGCCCCAGCTTCCTCCTCCCTGCACTGTGGCGGGTGGTCAAGGGCAGGTGCAAATAGCGTTTGATAATATGTACCAGCAACAGTGAAGCACTTGTCATTGGCTATTTGTGAGTTTTCCACTGACACTGATATGTACACATGCATATATCATCGTTTTGTGTGTGTCTGTAAGCTTTTTTTTTTTGTAATGTACACAAGCAGGGGAGTTATTCCTTTTGTATTAGAGGTTTTGAAGTCTTATTGATGCCTAATACAAATACATATTTTGCAAACATAAAATAATGGTTATATACATAATTGTTGCTTACTTTAGTGAATGCAATTTGTGACTGTGATTTGGGCCGCAATTGCGACCAACTCTGCATCAGGCACATTAATAGTACAGGAAAGACGGGATAGGAAAATAACTGGGAATAAGTGAAGTGATACAGCATGGAGTTGTTTGGGTCACAGCCGTGTAGGTTAGTGTTAGGAATTTCAATTTCATTTGTCAGAATGACAGAAGAAAGAGATTTTCTCTGGGAAGTAAGAGAGTGGATGGAGTTGAATATAAACCTCAGAGAGGGTGTGGAACAGGCTAGGGGTGCCCGGGGGGAAAGACTCAACTCAGCAGCCTATTTTAAAGGACAAAAAATGCAGGTGACCCAGCCCAAGATAGCCTTCTATGGGACAGGCCCAGGGGGCAGATGCCCCCCTGCGCCCCAGACCCGGCTTGCACCTGGTGTGGACGGTATAATAGTAACACTTTTGACAAATAAATCCTTGAAATGGTGTTCTGTGAAAAAAGACAAATAAACTAGTGGTGACTTGCACTTCAGTGGCACTTTGGACATCCACAAAACAACAGAATTGTGAGGCAAGTTTGGAGTTAAAAAAGGAACACTACACATTGTTTAAGTAATATCCTCAAATTGATCTACAAGTTATTTCCAAGTCACTGGCGCTTAAGTGAGTTTAAGTGATAAAGTAAAGAATAATTGCAATGTGCAGTTATTAAATCATACCCTTATTGAGAAAATCAGCCCATAGAACTGTGCATCTCTCTCCTTGTGTCACAAATACCTTATACTAAATGACATTGTATGTATTAGCTATTGGTTTAGGAAGATGCTCAACTGGTACTGATCTTTTGTGATCATTCTGAGTCAATGTACTAAAACTGTTCCTGATGTCATCATGGGATGTGTCTCAGGAGCACACTGAGCATGCTCCGAACAGTACATGGGCTGATCACTCTCTCAGAATATTGCTGCCCTGAAGATGGATACATGTAACAAGAGACTGTAAAAGAATCTATACAGCTGCATGCCTTCCAACATACAAGACCCCAACAGCGGGATATGGGCGCTGCCATGTCTCAGTGGGGTATGGTCATTCCACCAGAAGGCTGCATAGCACTGTGAAGCTCTAGGCTGCCAATTAGATAACTCCTCTCCCATGATATTCTCACCCGCTGGACAAACATGTCCCTAGGTGGGACAGCGAGATAGAGCCCTAAATTCAGGACTGTCCCGTTGAAATTAGGACAGTTGGGAGGTATGCAGCTGAAACATACAGCAAATGTAAACATATTAGTCATGTACTGCTTGCTCAAAGATCTGTTGAACGTGTAGTTGTATGTAAGTGACAGGTACGCTTTGACTTTTCTGCTCTCTTCTAGCGGAAAAAATAAGTACATACTGCAGTTAATTCTACACATTACTGGTGTGCTGGAGATTTTAATGTGTCAACTGAGACTAAACATAGTAGTCTGGGATTTCACATCTTCATACCGTCCAACATTTAGACAAAATAAGCCAGGACCATGTTCCACCTAAACTCTGTCCACAAATGGACACATTTTGGTAACCCCCCCCCCCCCCATTCCCCTGTTAAGTCCCGCCCCTTTTGCGGTCTGCTAATCGTGACGTCCCTCTAAAATCCGTTCTGCTCTCGAATGAGCTTGTGCCGATGCATGTGGCCCATGATTCCATCTTACAAATATGTAACCAAAAACATTTACTTAAAGGTCGTTATTCCTTCCATCCTTCCACGGTCCCCATGGTACTCCTGCTTTGGTTTCATGCTCTGTGGTGGCTGTACATTATCATACTGAAGGTATTTCTCCACATATTCAGTCAGTGCACAAGGCTTCCAAGATTTCTCAAAAATTTTGGTAGGCATATGCGGGCAACGGTGACGCCTGAAAAGAAACAACATCATATAAAGCATGAGTATCAAATGCACTCTAGCCAGTATTTTAATGTTTTACTAGAAGAACACATGTATTATATACATATAAAAAAATGCAAATATACAGCTGAATGCAAATTATACAAAATCCTAAATAAATGATGTGTGGCCTTTTAGGAGACAGCTAAAGCCAGAAAAGAAGCATTGTATAACGTACACCACAGGCGAGGAGGTGACATGAACAATATACACCACAGACAGCAAATTCTATCTTCTTACAATAAAAATAACAGGTTATAAGATGTTAGGGGCAATCTATAAGTGATCCTCAATTACTAGAACTGCTACTTGGGATGTTCACCTATAGAAGCTTCCTTTCTGAATAACTTGATTCCTTCCACAGTACTCAGATGCCTCTAGGGGGTAAATGTATCAAGGTGCGATTTTACAAATCCAGCGATTTTCTCGGAAGAGTTGAAACTCGCAGAGGAACCTGAGATTTCATGTAAAATCGCCAGAGATGTGTTTCTGTCAAAATCACTATTTCCAAAATTGATAGAGATCAAACTCCTGACTGTTTGTCAGCCTAGCTATACAAGTCTCAAATGTATGAAGCTGCAATTTAGCAAACTCTCCTGAGTTTGCTTGTAAACACGCCAGATACAACACGCTGCTTGCTAGCAGCGTGTTCTGTAAACACATCACTGTTACACTGTTCTGCTATACAGCCGGAGGTTTGGCAGCTGTCAAAACTGTAATAAATAGATCAAAGTTAAAAAAAAAAAAGTGTGGGGTCCCCCCTCTATTCACTATTAACCCTAGTGCTGCCAGACTACTGCTGGTTCCGTGAAAATCTGGGAAAAAATTTGCGTGGGGTCTCCCCGATTTTCTCTGAACCAGCACTAGGCAAACCAGCCAGGGTTGGTGGCATTAGAGAGGGCCCCCCTCTAGGGACAACCAGCCCAGTACTGAAAGCACTAGGGCTCTTCCTACACCCCTGGCCTGTGGTTGTCGGGTAATAAACTGCGAAAAAAGTGTAAACCCAGTGATGGGTTTAGTAATCTCACTGGAGTGTTTGACATCGCAGCAAAGCGCCAGAGATGACTAGCGATTTTGAAGATCAGGGTAAAAATCGCAGCATAATACATTTGAGAAATTTTGAACTAAAATCACGGGTTATCACCTGCGATTTTCCGCGATTTTAACACACTGAAAAAAAATCAGACCTTGATACATTTACCCCAGGACTTAAGCGCGGGTAGAAGTAGTTGTTGATTAACAGTTGCCTGAACAGTTGCCAAACAAAACACAGTAAGAGGTAGTGGCAACCTGATGATGTAGTGCTGCAAACTGAGAATCAGACAGACAGGGATTAATGCAAATATCAGACATGCCAAGGTCAGGATAAGAGAAGACAGCAGTTCCTTTAAACAAGACAGGGTTCAGATCAGGTAGCTATATATATATATATATATATATATATATATATATATATACACAAGTTAACCCGTGCATGATACTCATGCATTCTAGTCAAATCAAGCTACTTAAGGTCTTAAAAAGGTTCTTGTCATGCATTTGGGCCTAGCCCAGGCCTCCTCAGGGGAAGAGCGTTACTTCCCGACGCAAGCGCCCTTTTTAATGTGTGTTCATGAGGTAAAATTACCTCACGAAAATGAGTTTGACCTGACTTCACTATTCTAATTTTTTTGTCAAATAATGTGAGTATACCAAATTTCAGGTCAATTGGAAGAGTCCTTTCTGAGAAAATAGTTTTTTCCACACACACACACACACACACACACTAACACACGTCGCTACACATGTGTGTTCATGAGGTAAAATTACCTCACGAAAATGAGTTTGAGCCCTCAACTCATAAATTTAGCCTTTACTACCCCTCCCACGGGGGGAAGGGGGGATGATGGAAGTTAACTGACTTCACTATTCTAATTTTTTTGTCAAATTATGTCAGTATACCAAATTTCAGGTCAACTGGATGAGCCCTTTCTGAGAAAATAGTTTTTTCCACACACACTAACACACGCCGCTAGGCTTTTACTTTTATATATTAGATAATGCTAAGAATTTAGTAGGTCAGTGTATAACTCCGCCCAGCAGGTGGCGCTGCAGCTTGTTTTGTTTTTTTTCACACACGGACTAACACACGCCGCTAGGCTTTTATATTATAGAAGATACGCAGATCCATTTAACAAGCCAATGGTCAGGAGCTGAAAAGACAGCAGAATCCTTTAAACATTCCAGGTCAAGTACAGATAACAGAACAGGTAAGGATACTAGGTACACTAGGTCAAGCAGGAACTATCACAAGCATTGGTATGAAAGCAAAAAGAGGTAAGGCAGCACGAAGGCAGCAGCACAAATCAGATACTGCAGGGTGATTAGCTGCATGAGTGTAATTGCATAGCTGATGCTGTCAGACTGAGAGCTGAAGAGAGGCTGGTTGCTATTTACCTAGCAACTAGCTGAATCAATGAGGCGTCGGCTGCATGAGCTGAGAGGATGCTAATGTGGTTGTTAGGCAACAGTCTAAAGTGCATAACTACTGACGCTTAACCAGGAGGGTGTTGGCAACTTACTGGACATGCGACGAAAACTCGTATGGCAGGCAAATGAGGGCACATACTGTAAGCAGCTGTCAGGATACAATGCCAGTTACACAATCTGACAGGTAGCAGTGATCAAAAGGTTCCTGGGTACAAGTATCAGTCGGATATGCAGCGGTGATTGGCATTATTAGTTATTAGTATAATTATTATTAGTAATAAGGTTACAATTAATAAAATGTAGCTTCTTTACTTATGATACAATAAATACATTGGGGGTCATGTCCTTGCAGCTGATTGTGGGCAATGTGCATACATATACACAAAGCACACCACTTTTATTTATATCTAGTTGAGATGGAATTTCAACCATTTACATGTCCTATTATTATTATTGTTGATTTGTAAAGTGTCACAATGCTTCATAGTGCCGGACAGTGGGGGGAAAAGCCTACATAAAACAGGGACATAGTAAGTAGACAATATAAATAAAGACGTAAACAAAATGGGTAGAGCGCCTTGTGAGAGCCTACTATCTAGTAGGAAATGGACAGATCTGGGACAAGTGGAGTGACTGTGGCTCATAGTGGAGATTGGGACAGTAGTGAGGGTGCACTTGTTTGAGTAGTATAGATAGAAGTAGATTAGGCTCTAGTAAAGAGGTTAGTTTTCAGAGAGCATTTGAAGATTTGAAAGCTGGCTGAAGGATGGGAGAGAGCCTGAAAAGCTGTGTTAGGGAATTTTATAGGTGGTAGCAGCACAGGAGAAGTCTTAAAGGCGTGATACAGAGGTTATCAGAGAGGAGATGAGTCGCAGATCTAAGAGGTAATGAAGGAGAATATTTGAAGATGAAGTTTGATATGTATGAAGACATGGTATTGTTGAGGGCTATGTAAGTGAGAAATTGGAATTGGATTCTGGAGGATATGGGGAGCCAGTATAGGGATTTGCAGCAAGGTGTGGTGGATGTGGAACAGCAAGAGAAAAAGATCACTCTTGCCATGGCATTTAGGATGGATTGAAGCCGGGACAGATGGGTGATGTGAATGTCAGATAGAAGAAGGAAACTGCACACAGCTTTCCATTTATCAAGTATATATTCCCTCCAGGTAGGTGCTCTGTGGCCCCTCACAAACAGAGGGCACTTCTCAAGTCAACCCCTCCATTTACTCGTTAAAATATTAGACTTGTAAAGCCATTATTTTACTGCCCGCACAGAAAGGCTACATCATCAGCTATTTATATAGCGCCACTAATTCCACGGTGAACTCACTCAAATCAGTCCTATTGGAGCTTACAGTATAAATTCTCTAACACACACACACACACACACACACACACACACACACACACACAGAGCAGAGTCAATTTGATAGCAGCCAATTAACCTACCAGTAGGTTTTTGGACTGTGGGAAGAAACCGGAGCACCCAGAGGAAACCCACGCAAACAAGGGAAGAATACACAAACTCCATACAGATAAGTTCATGGTCGGGAATTGAACTAATAAACCCAGCACTGTGAGGCAGAAGTGCTAACCACTAAGCCACCATGCTGCCCACCCAAACAGTACCTGTCCATTGTCCACACTCATGCTACCACCCACACAACACCACCATCATTGTGGATTAATGTGCTGTTACCTGTGAGCAAGCCCAATATATTCAATAGATCCAGTAGAGGTCCTTTAAGACCCAAAAAAGCAGCCATGCAGCATTTCATTAGGTGCTAATATCACTATTTGTCTATCTAGCACATACAGAGGTCCACATACACATTCCACTTTTGGAATCTGCTGCATAAAAAGTTTCTGAGCCTACATTTGCAGAATTCTGGTCCACATAAAAAACAGCACCCCTTCATTCATATCCACGTTTCCATTCTTCCATCAAAATACTGCTCAATCCAGCACCAATTATATCTTAAATATGGCATAGTATTTATAACAGGTGTCACTATTGTACATTTAAATGCTTTCATTAAATTTCCAGTATAAAATGCACTTAGAAGATGCAAAGCGTATTGCATTAAAAGTATAGACCAAAACCCATTGAAACTGAATATATTCTCTGCTTTTTGTTTGATTTCCGTTAAGATTTTATATGAAAGCTCAACCCAGACTCAATAAATAAAATAAGTAAAATCTACAAAAAAAGTATAGGCCAAAGCCCAATCTTGTCTTCCAGGCTGTATTGCTGCTTATCACTTCCAAGGATGTGTAAGAATAAAGTTCTTATGAGGGAATAAGGTCTGCAGCTCACGCCTAACCAGGGAACGGGAAAAAAACCTCATGTCCAACAAAAACAAATCTCATTTATGCATGTAGGTGAACGCTAACCCTTGCTCTTACACATATAAATTGGTACAGTTTCACCAAAATAGGAGCATGATGTCACAAAACTGCATTTTTTGTGCGCGCCCTCAATTTTGCAGCTTTACTGTATTTTCTTATACTCTCTCTTTCTCTGTCTCTCTCTTTCTCTCTCTATCTATCTCTCTCTCTGTATATATATATTGGTATTAAAAACATATTACTTGACCTACATTTTGTGTGTTCCTTTATTTAAATGTGTTGTATTGTGTACATTGTTCATTTCTCTCAAATGTTTCCTAAACCAGGAAAGCAACTATGTATACACATGGTAATAAGTTGGACAACATGGACAATATCAGCCTAATGTCATTGCCTATTAGACGATGCTACTGTACGAATATTATAACATAATAGTTGCCAAAGAAATGTTTTAATTTATTTACTATTTAAACCTAATTTTGGGTACTTTCCTTTTATAATATTTCAATGCAAAATGGCACAAGGTTTCATCAACAACTGCTATAGCAGTCATGGACAAGTGAATAGTGAGCAGTGTTTTTCATTTAATTTGGCTGTCTGAAAGTTGGGCACCAACATTATTCACGTGTTGGGTAGTTTTGATTTGACAGTGCAATAAAAAAGAATGCTGTAGAAGACACAGTTTATGGTGACCTCTGCTGGCCAATATTGGTATGAAGTTCATTCGGAATTTTTACTTTCACGGTAATATTATTGCAGTGCACATAATATATGCAATAGTTTGTAAGTAAGCAATATTGAAATACTGTGCAACACTCTGCATGTAGCACAGAGTAAAGAAGGCTGATTTTTTTTAATGTATATATATATATATATATATATATATATATATATATATATTAGGGATGAGCGGGCTCGGTTTCTGCTAATCCGAGCCCACCCGAACAGTGCGGATCCGAACGGGATCCAAGTACTGTTCGGATATTTCCGGCGGGCAAAAAAATGAAAACGAGGCTCTGACGTCCACGTCTCGCGTCGGATCTCGCGAGACTCGGATTGCATAAATTCCTCGCTTGCGGCCGCCATCTTCATTCAGGCTGAGATCAGGGAAGAGGGAGGTTGTAGATAGTGTAGTGGTGCTCCTGTGTCCAGTGGTTAGTTAGTTAGTTAGTTAGTTTCTCCTGTGCTCTGTCCTGTTGAGTGGTGCTTTTGTCCTCTGCTCTGTGCTGCTGAGTCCAGTGGTGCTTTGGCCAGTGCTCTGTCCTGCTGGGTCCAGTGGTGCTTTTGTCCTGTGCTCTGTCCTGCTGGGTCCAGTGGTGCTTTTGTCCTGTGCTCTGTCCTGCTGAGTCCAGTGGTGCTTTTGTTCTGTGCTCTGTCCTGCTGAGTCCAGTGGTGCTTTGGCCATTGCTCTGTCCTGCTGAGTCCAGTGGTGCTTTTGTCCTGTGCTTTGTTTTGCTAAGTCCATAGTTATTTTAAAAATATTAAAAAATCATAAATAATTTTACAAAAAATAAAAATAAAAATACACAAAAATAATTACAAAAAAATATAAAAAAATTATTTAAAAAGTATAAAAAAAATTCTAGAGCAATATATTGTTGCAGTCCAGAAATATTAGTACTTCAATACCTACGTTCACTGTTGTTGCAGTCCAGAAATATTAGTACTGGTCAATTAAAATACGTTCACTCTTCTTGCAATCCAGAAATATTATTACTGCTAAATTAAAATACGTTCACTGTTGTTGCAGTCCAGAAATATTAGTACTGCTACATTTACCTACGTTCACTGTTGTTGCAGTCCAGAAATATTAGTACTGCTCAATTAAAATACGTTCACTCTTCTTGCAGTCCAGAAATATTAGTACTGCTCAATTTACCTACATTCACTGTTGTTGCAGTCCAGAAATATTAGTACTGCTCAATTAAAATACGTTTACTCTTCTTGCAGTCCAGAAATATTATTACTGCTAAATTAAAATACGTTCACTGTTGTTGCAGTCCAGAAATATTAGTACTGCTACATTTACCTACGTTCATTGTTGTTGCAGTCCAGAAATATTAGTACTGCTCAATTAAAATACATTCACTCTTCTTGCAGTCCAGAAATATTAGTACTGCTCAATTTACCTACATTCACTGTTGTTGCAGTCCAGAAATATTAGTACTGCTCAATTAAAATACGTTTACTCTTCTTGCAGTCCAGAAATATTATTACTGCTAAATTAAAATACGTTCACTGTTGTTGCAGTCCAGAAATATTAGTACTGCTACATTTACCTACGTTCATTGTTGTTGCAGTCCAGAAATATTAGTACTGCTCAATTAAAATACATTCACTCTTCTTGCAGTCCAGAAATATTAGTACTGCTCAATTTACCTACATTCACTGTTGTTGCAGTCCAGAAATATTAGTACTGCTCAATTAAAATACGTTTACTCTTCTTGCAGTCCAGAAATATTATTACTGCTAAATTAAAATACGTTCACTGTTGTTGCAGTCCAGAAATATTAGTACTGCTACATTTACCTACGTTCATTGTTGTTGCAGTCCAGAAATATTAGTACTGCTCAATTAAAATACATTCACTCTTCTTGCAGTCCAGAAATATTAGTACTGCTCAATTTACCTACATTCACTGTTGTTGCAGTCCAGAAATATTAGTACTGCTCAATTAAAATACATTCACTCTTCTTGCAGTCCAGAAATATTAGTACTGCTCAATTTACCTACATTCACTGTTGTTGCAGTCCAGAAATATTAGTACTGCTCAATTAAAATACGTTTACTCTTCTTGCAGTCCAGAAATATTATTACTGCTAAATTAAAATACGTTCACTGTTGTTGCAGTCCAGAAATATTAGTACTGCTACATTTACCTACGTTCATTGTTGTTGCAGTCCAGAAATATTAGTACTGCTCAATTAAAATACATTCACTCTTCTTGCAGTCCAGAAATATTAGTACTGCTCAATTTACCTACATTCACTGTTGTTGCAGTCCAGAAATATTAGTACTGCTCAATTAAAATACATTCACTCTTCTTGCAGTCCAGAAATATTAGTACTGCTCAATTTACCTACATTCACTCTTCTTGCAGTCCAGAAATATTAGTATCAGATATAAAACTACGTTCAATGTTACTGCCAATTAAAAAAAGAATGAAAATGCCCTGTCATCATCGAAAACAAGAGGTAGTGACGCGCTAGAACTCCACCCTCTATATGCTGCAGTGGATGGAGGAGCAGCAAAAGGCCATTCAAGACTGCAGTGCACTGCAGTGCCACTACTAGATGGGCCACGTGTTTGTGCCGCCCACTTGTGTCGCTTAGCTTAGACATCCAGCTACCTCGGTGCAACCTTTTGGCCTAAAATCAATATTGTGAGGTGTGAGGTGTTCAGAATAGACTAGAAATTAGTGGAAATGATTGTTATTGAATGTTATTGAGGTTAATAATAGCGTAGGAGTGAAAAAAAACCAAAAAATTGGTTTTAGCACTTTTTATGCTTTTTTAAAAATAAATCAGAACCCAAAACCCTAAATCAGAACCAAAACCTTTCGTCAGGTGTTTTGGCAAAACATATCAGAACCCCAAAAATCAAGCTATTCAGAACCCAAAACCCAACACCCAAAACACCAAAAGTGGCCGGTGCACATCCCTAATATATATATATATATATATATATATATACCAATGATATATTTGGGGGTAGATATACTAAAACTTCTAACAAAGCAAAATGGAGATGTTGCTAATAGCAACCAATCAGATTCTAGTTATCATTTATCTGGTTCATGCTAGAAAATTATAGCTTTAATCTGGTTGCTATGGGCTATACCTCCATTTTTTTACAAGTTTTACTAAATTTTACCCCTTAGAGGTTTTCATAAATAACCAAACCAATCCAGCTATACAACATTTGAAAGTGTCACAGAAAATGCGCTTAAAAAAAAAAAAAAAAACGTTTTAATTAACTGATGTCTATAAGTATTGTGTCTAGGAATAAAAACTTCTTTGTTAAAAGATTTTCTGTAGTACAATAGAAACATAAACACATGCACATTGCAAGTGGCTTACTGATATCAGTAGCACTGGCCTATACACTGTTCATTTCAACATGGTTTACTCAGTAAGTATAAGAACAAAGAGATAAAGTGTTGTACTTTGTTTAATTAGAAGTTTGTCTCTTTCTGTACTTAAATGCTTGGTCCCTGTACCCTCTAGTCCTCTTGCTCATCTTGGACGATTTGATAAATATGATTTTTTTATCTGCTCCAAAATGCTGGGGGCATGTGCTAACAATGGGAAGGGTCAGCGTTTTACTCCGTAAGGTCTCTTTACAAGTACTGACATATGTGTTATGGGCATCATATCAGGGCATGTTTGCAGTGACTGTGTGTAATCTCCACCTTTGTATCTAGTAATGCTAGGTGCTGCCACTTTTATCACTTTGGATGCTGTTTTGTATTTAAAAAAAAAAAGCAAAGCACATGCAAACAGGCACATGGACCCCACTCGAGTCTGAAAGTGGCAATCACACAGTCTCAGTGAAGACCATATACTAACTGGAATAATGTGCTGGTGCAATACACATGTGATGAGTAAATACACCTATTTGTCCACTGTGCATTTGGCAAGAGCATCTGCAGGATTTCAGTCTCTGATAGAAATGTGCATGCCAAAAAAAGTATCATTCCAAAGTCCTACTTGCTGTCTCTTTTGGACCATTCCCTTAATAATTTGCAATTTTCATTTCTTCTCCTAAGATCAGTGGGCAAAGTGGAAATTTAGAAGTGGCGTAATGGAAAACGGTATGGTATACCTTATACACCCCCACTTCCACCACTGGGTATGGTATACCCTATACACCCCCACTTCCACCACTGGGTAGGGTATACCTTATACACCCCCACTTCCACCACTGGGTATGGTATACCTTATAGTATAAGGTATACCATATAAGGCTTATACACCCCCACTTCCACCACTGGGTATGGTATACCTTATACACCCCCACTTCCACCACTGGCTAAGATACTGCTAATTGGAGCTTCATCAATTATCTGCTAAGTAAATTACCCAACATCAGGATAGTCCGGCACAATGCCCATATGGAGTCATAGTCATAGTTTTTCTTGGAGCCCAAGGTTTTCTTGACTACTTCTCATCTGCAGTATTGTACCATCTATAAACTGTTCTATAATATATTTGAAGCTGTCATCAATATGCTTCTCTCCCTGCAACATCTGTGTGATATCAATGCACAGTTTAGATGTATCAAGTATCTATATGAACACATGAATCCATTTACGTACATACAAGTTTATCATAAATTATGGCTAAATCTTCACGAGGATAATAAACAATTATTTGATAGATTATTTGTTTCTATGGAACGCAATTGTGTTACCTCTCTAATTAAATGTTACTACAGTATTTATTACTGGTACTTATTAAGTAACATGTAATGAGAACTACTGTCAGTCATCACATGACATTACCACACAGTCTCTGTGTATATGTTTTCCTTAGTAACTCTTGGTAATATGTACAGCACATCAGACACACCCAAGTTACACTCCTAGGCAACTACCCAACATACATGGACCACTCTAGAGCTACTGAGATTATAACAGGTTAAATGTATAATCTATTGCTGCCTGAGAGAGTGGCAGTACCTTCCAGTGATCTCCACTGCAGCCACCAGACAATAATATATCACTGCCCCAGTAATAAGAATATCTATAAGAGAGGGGTATGTGGCTTTCAGTCTGGATGATTTTACTTATTTGCCAGAGAGCCAGGTGCTGGAAGTCTTGTCTTTTACATTCCTCCCTATATATGAATGAACTAGATTTCTGTTCTTACAGGTGACAGCAAGTGAATGAATACATTGCAAGTCAGTTGTGATATTTGAATCACAGTAACTGGAAACCCCAATATTGTGTCTTGTAGGGTTAAGGATACAAGTTCTTCCCTGGCTTGCTTCTTCTTTGCGCAAATCTTTAACTAAGAATGTTTTAACTGTTTATGTCATATCAAAGATATGAAAGTCAAAAGCTGGTAACAATTTTTTAGACTATTGAAAATGGGGAACCCTAAATAAACACATGAATTAAGTAATGGATGAGAGAGTCTTTGTGGTGTAATATGTAGTAATATGCTTTTTTGACTGCAGTATTTCATATGTGCATCGTGTTTATGCATTTTAATTCATGCACAGCATTTATGAATTGGAGTTATTATGTTCAATAATACATACTAGTTTACTTTTTGCACTTTTTGGGGTATCTATCATGGTTACACATATATTTATATATAGATTATGTTCAGAACATACTGTGTGTTTGTGAATAACATACATATGTACTTTTCCTGAAAGGGCAACTCTAAACTACCTTATCTGGGTCACAGTTTAGAAACAGAGGCATATCAGCCTCTCCTAATGTCAGGACTGGCTCAGTGCATTTGCCCTAAACCTCCAACAGCTCAGGAGCCTCCTCGATCACAAGTAACCCTAGACCCCTTGTTTCTAGTCCCAGTAGTACTAGTAGCTTCTTACCAGACATTACTGTAGTTGTCGGGACACAAGCTCCTCTGGAGGAGACAGAGGCACTGAAGAACAGCGGTGCTGCCAGTAGATTTAACTTAGGAAGTTCATTTAGAAATTTCTCTAACACTCTCTTGGTGTAATTACCATAGTTGCAGGAGGTGTGTCTGTTTTTACAGTACACAGCATGTATTACTTGTATAATAATAATAATAATAGTAATAAAAAATGATGTCCTTTTAATATCTTCCACCAGTATATACAGTGATACCATACCCTGCCCACAATCCACTACTCTGCGAAATGGCACAGTAATTAAGGGAAACCCCATTGTGAATTCAGTACTGTGCCCGAGAAAGCTCCAACTATACCACCTATTATTGAACTGTATATTTATTTTGCTATGCTAAATAAGCAAACATACCAGTCTGTTGTTGTGTTCTAAATTGATGCACCTTTATAGTAATATTTTATTACTGTGCATAAACAGATACAGAAACACCTATGTATTTTGAACTATATGTCTTACTGTCTTTCCCTCCTGTGTGCTTTACAATTGATAAATCTCTGATTGTTATCATCACTATCCAGTGTGAATACTTTGTATGCATTTGTTCTTGCTTAAAAAATCATCATCACTAACTATTTCTGTAGCACTGTATAGAGAACTCACTCAAATCAGTCCCTGCCCCATTGGGGCTTACATTCCCTACCATACACAACACTGAGAGAGACTAAGGTCAATTTAACAGCAGCCAATTAACCTACTAGCATATCTTTGGAGTGTGGGAGGGGACCCATATAAACATGGGGAGAATATACAAACTCCACACCATGGTCAGGAATTGAACTCATGACCCCAGTGCTGTGAGGTAGAAGTGCTAACCACTAAGCCACCATGCTGCCCTAAAATTACTATATTCTTTGAAATGTTTGTTTTAAAATTAAACATAACACAATGATAACTAACTCCAATGTCCATTAAAGAAGAAAATAGAAGGTTGGCTGAAGACAGGTAATAAACATAATACTACTACCACTTTATACTACAAAGAAACAACCCTTTTTATTCATATGAATCCTATACACTATATATACTACTACTATTTTAGTAGTATATTAATTAAATTTTAGTGTAATATTTATTTCAAATAGGTGCACAATTGTACTAGATGTATTATTGTACTCTTATTACTCTTATATAACAGTAAAAGTGGCATAGAGATTGTTAAATTAGTGATAGTGCTTCAAATCTCTTACAATTTCATGTGCAGTGATCCCTCTTCATAAAACCTGCCTAAGGTACAGACCAAGACTGCAGGGTGACATTATAGAATTAATACATTTTAAAGTACTTTTGTGCAGAAAAATAATAAGGGTGGCTTTTTGACGGTACACAAGTGAAATATACCTATGTGCGGCGCTATGGGGTGTAATGAAAATTTCTACCAGTATCTATGTTTTAACTTTTTGAAGTATATGCTATAATTTTGCTATAAAGTTAAATGACTGATTTAATACTGTTCCAGATTTTATATTAAGTGTATAGTACAATAGCTAAGAATAATTCCCATACACAAATAGCATGTCATTCCTATACACAAAGAGGATATAATTCCTATACACCAGTAGCAGGAGCATTAATGACAACCAGCCTGTGTCCTATCCGTATCAGCAACCTGTGGCTCTCGGGCTGTTTGGAGTTGCACGGTCCAGGAGAGGCACAGGTTGCTGTATATGAAGTCTATGCCTCCAGAGGGGCTGTTCTCTTACCCGCATGTGCATATCTCGCAGATACATTTTCTCTTCATGTCTCCCGGTGCTGTCGGTCTCTCCGGGACACTGCTGTCTGGGCTCACTCACGATGGGCCTCGGTAACTATGCAAGCGAGCGGTCGCCTAGCAACGATTGAGCGTCCTGTCAACGGGGCGGGAGCTGCGCGATTACGTCACAATCACGGAACGAAAGTAGGACGCCAACTTCCGGGTGTAGGGTGCACATGTTAGAGCAGCAGTGGGGCTGTCAGTGACGGGTAAGTGGTGGTGCGTCCTCCATCTATCAGTCTTGTTGTAAAGGAGCATCACCTATGTGTGTACCGCGCCGGGGACCTGTAGCCCTCCTCCCCGGCTCTGGGACCCAATGTGCCAACTTCTTTACTGCTGGTTTGTTTTAGGGTCTCCAAATGTTTCAAGTAATTGATAACTGTTTAAAAATGTTATGAAGGTTTTTGTTCTTACTATGGCACCATTTCTGTAGTCAAGGATCGGAAAATATAAGTATGACTTTTACAAACTCTCCCATGTACTTTCATATTCAGGATTGTATGTTACGTTGAGGAAGATGTCATATTTTTATTGATATTTAACCAGGGGGAGGGCTGGTAGATTTTAGCCCTGCTGTTTTCGGTTAGTAGACACCAATTTAATTATTTGCCTCATCTATCAACAGTGCATCATATCTGCTGCTTTGCACTTTTTTTCGTAATACATAGCAGTCCCCATAGATGTTTATGAGGACTTTTATGTACTGCAATTTAACAATGCATGGAAATGCTTTTATACATACTGTAATGTACACCAGCTCAGGCTGCTGTACATTACCATTTCTGCTATTTTTCAGCACTGAGATTTTTTTAATAAATCTTTCAATCCTTATCAATGCGATAAGGATTGAAAACCATTTTTCATTTTATTTGGCTGTTGATAAATGTGCCCCTCTGAGTTTTAATGCCTTAAAAAATCAACAAGGAGCTGTCCAGCAGGAATAAGAGTTATGTCTTCTCAATGGCTCACAGATAAGGTAAGTAGGAGAGTGAAGTTTCCCATTCCTGTGGCCATCTCTTCAGCACATCTTTGCAATATATTGCCGCCTACTTGTGATCATACATAAACTGCGTTTGTTACATAGGTTGTCATCCGAGACCAACACTGCTCTTAAAGTTGTGAGCACCCTACATGTATGTGAGTGCTTGAAGGTCATGTTAGTATTAATATTTATATTGTTCCAGCATACTCCGCAGAGCTTTACAATTGGGAACAAACAGTGCTAAAGCAAGACTGTATGAGGGGGAGGTAGATTTACTAAAACTAGTTAAAAAATAAAAATTGGTTGCTACGGGTAACACTTCAATCAAATTCTAGGGGGGGATAACTTGGCGCTAATAGTACTATCGTTAATACAGTGATTTTAACCTGGATTTCTGTGAGCAAAAAAATCAGTGTTTAAGATTACCATATTAACGGTAATAATGTGCACTATTACCGTATGAGTGGTAATAATGCGCACTGTATGAGTGGTAATAACGCGCAGGCTGCGTTACTTTCGTGAGTAATGCAGGAAATTGAGTTTCCTCGTAGTTATCATTTTCTAGAATGCACGACATAAATGATTACTATGGGCAACACTTCCGCTTTTTCTGTGTAGAAGTTTTAGTAAATCCACCCCCGGATAATGAAAAATGGACAAAGAGGTACAGTGATTGCATCAATGTGCTACAGCGTGTTTTTTACCCTCTATTACAGTTAAGGGACCCACTTTTCGAAAGTGACTGGGTTGCACAGGTTGCGATTTAACCAATGAAAAGTGGGGAGACAAGCCAGTCAGCTCACAGTGTGTGGCGGAGAGCATTGACCGATGTGGAAAGTCAGGCAGTTATTTATCTTTTATTTATAAACTGCCAACACACTGTCCATTGACAACAATACAAATAAATGATCTGTACATATAGTGACATTTTAAATAGAAACTTAGTATCTCACTGTCTAAGTGAGCTTATAATCTCAGGGACCTATTTATTAACTAATTTTTACATGGAAAAACAGACGTAGTCAGGGATTCACCACAAATGTAAGTATAGTTTAAATTTATGAACATTGCATCGCGATATCTGCTGCTTTGCATTTCTGTTTGTTTTACAGTGCAGTCCCCATAAAAGTGTATGGGGGACTGCTCTTTAACGCTATTTAATAACTTACCAAAATGCTAAGTTTTCGGAATCTTTTCTTGGTAATGTACGCCAGCTCCAGTTGCCGTACATTTCCGTCTATGAAACCTTACATGGCAGTCAGCTCTGCTCCAAAGAGTAGAGCTGGACAGCATGTGTGGAGGGATCATGTGATCCCTCCCTGTCACATGACTAAAATTCCTTGGTCAGTGCTGTTTGCACTGCGGCTATATAACAATAATAGATAGTAGGGTGCTCTGTGCACATACCAAGGTTTTCGTTTGGCGCATGCACACAAGATTTGCAATTAGGAACGCAATAGGATTTGGAGGCAGTGTAAAGTACCGTATTTCCCCAAGTATATGACGCACCTATGAATAAGACGCACCTTAATTTTGGTTCCCAAAATGAAAAAAAAAAGCTTTCTGAGACAACTGGGGTCTCCCACTGCCGGCTGGTTTTCCTGCGCCCTCTCATGCTCTGAGCATGCTGCCCTCCTGGCGGTTTCCAGATTCCCGGGTGCCCCCGCCTTCTGAGAGTCCCCCCTGGCCCTGGTGGCTTCTAGCTGAGTGCCTTACCTCTACCTCTCGGAACACCTATCACGGCAATTGTGGCCTGTTTCCGGTGGTGATCAGGGGCTGGAGTTGGAACAGCCCGGCGGACCCGCTACTTCCGGTTACGCGGCGGGATTTCCGGCGGGGACACGCAGTTCATACAGCCAGCGGGGACTCCTCTCTCCTCTCACATCCAGGTGCCGACTTTTTCATTGAGGTAAGTAAGACTTGCAGTGTATAAGACGCACCCTTTTTTTAGACCCAAAATTTGGGGGAAAAAGGTGCGTCTTATACATGGGGAAATACGGTAAGTGTCGTACTTCACACGAACAACCGTTTTTAGAAACGACGTTCCTGTGGAGATTTTTTAATAAATATGAAAGATGGTTTTCACTCCTCATTGCATAAATACGGATTGAACTATCTTTCATATTTTGCGGTGGGTTATAAATAGAGGCCTAAGAATCTAAGAAGTGTAAAGAACACATGGTACATAAGATAACAGAGTAACAATTGTAGCTGTTGGTGGGGAAATTGTGTGACTACTGTAAGTCATAAGATTTATTAGTCGCTGATATTAAAGCAGCGATGGGTAACTGCCATTTCCATGCAGGTTTTGGTGGTGTGCAGTTAGAATGGGGAGAGACTGAAAGAGAAGAACTAGATGAACTAGTCTTTGTAGAAATCTTAACACTGTCCCCTGCTGGCTACCTCTTGTCGTCATCATCATCAGCTATTTATATATCACCACTAATTCCGCAGCACTGTACAGAGAACTCGCTCACATCAGTCCCTACCCCATTGGGGCTTACAGTCTAAACTCCCTAACACACACAAACAGACACACAGAGTAGGGTCAATTTGTTAGCAGCCAATTAACCTACCAGTATGTTTTCGGAGTGTGGAAGGAAACCGGTGCACCCCCACGTAAACACAGGGAGAACATACAAATTCATGACCACAGTGCTGTGAGGCAGAAGTGCTAACCACTAAGCCACCATTTTGTCCATCGTTGTTACCTGAACCCCCATCCTGTTTGGATTCTAGCTTCTGCTTTTGTGGTGCACAGGCAGTTTTCATTTTCGATTCCTGCACACAGCATTTTCCAATAAAAATCCTTGTAGCTGCATGTGAGCATTTTTTTCTCAATAATCCACTTCAGGTGAAAGGCACTTTAGGAGAGAATTAGAAGTGTATCTTCAAACACATAAAAAAAGAAAAATGCATCTGGATGCAGGGCCGGTGCTAGGGTCCATGGCGCCCTAGGCATTTTGAAAAAATCGGCGCCCCCCCCGCAAAAATCGGCGCCCCCCCCGCCTGCAAAAACGGCGCCCTCCTACCTCCTCACCCTGTCTTTCCTTACCTCACCACCGCCGCCTCTCTGCTCCGTCTCCTCCCCTCCACTCACTGACACTAGTGAGTGGAGGGGAGGAGACGGAGCAGAGAGGCGGCGGTGGTGAGCAATAGCCTCTTCCCCCCCCCCCCCCCCTTCCCCCATGCATCTGAATGCTGTGCGGCGGCCGTGACAGGCATGGTCAGCGGTTGCCGCACAGTTTTAAAGTACTTTTCAGAGCCTGGCGCCCTAGGCAAGTGCCTAACCTTGCCTAATGGGAGCTCCGGGCCTGTCTGGATGTAATGTATTGGTATTTGTAATACACTTGGCTTTCACAGCTTATTTGTTGTTACATTCATTCTGTATTATACACACAACATAAATTACAGTGCTATAGAATAATAAAAAGAAGTTCTAAATGTTTTAATTAGTTTGTAGATTGTAACATTGTTACTCTGAAAACTACATCTATAAATATGAAGCCGCTCCTGTAAGCTACGTACACAAAGGTGTTAAAATCTTGTTTAAGATTAGTTTATAACATGCATGTAAGGGACTGTGGATAAAATTCATTGTACCAAAGGACACTGTCATGTTTGCGTTTTTATATGTTTAGGTTCTGCTGGTGCTTTGTTGTGACGCTATATACTTTTGAGCATTTTTGTTTCTCCTGTAGTAGAGATTATGTTAGATGAAAGGAGCAAGGCAGATTGGCAGAACATGCAATCTGTGTAACTATTTTAATCTGTTTAACGTGCTACAAAACACAGACAATTGCCATGACTTTCCAACACATCTATTTTATACCACATAATATTACCGTTTTTGCTACATGTGCTTTGAGTTAGTGTTTGCAGCAATTTCCACAATTGTGGTCTGTTAGTCGTTACATTGGCACATCTTTACCACTGGTTCTGAATGTTATTTGTAACTTCACTTGGTAATAGACTTGTAGGTGGGAATTTAATTGCTGGAGATGTGGCGCGCGCAAATTATCGGCAATTATGGTAGACATCGCCGCTCACTTTTGCTCCTCGCCACTATGGTGTGCCAGTTAAAATGAGTTGAGATTTCTGTGAAATCTCTGTCGCAAGGTGTCTCCGAAACGTCCGTGAGGCACTTTGTGGGTTATTGAATTCCCCCCGTAGACCTGGATAAAATTTGTGCAGTTGTTGTGCTATTATATTTAATGGTGCAGCTAAGTAAACTGAATAATTGTTTTCAGATAAAGCACCATGAGGCTCGTAAGCTTGGAGAAAATCGTTGCACTACAAAAGAAGCCTGCTAACATTCGGAATATCTGTATATTGGCTCATGTAGATCATGGTAAGTGGGTTGTTGTTTGTTGGCAAAGGCTCTCGTTAACTGTCGTCTTGAAGTATTGATGGGCTTGTGCAAGGCTGGCTCCTCTTTGCTTTACTGCTTGGATTCAAGGTTTACTCCCTGCCCCGGGGTCTATGTATAATGGTGTACTGTGTGTGGGAAAGTCTAGAGCTCAGTGGAATCTTTAGGTAAATAAGGTGGGAGGTTATATAGAGGACATGCCTGTTAGTGTGCTGTTCCTGCCCTTGTCCTGTTTTGATTGGTTTCTTCTTGTCACTTCCTAATCACTGAAAAAGTTATGTACTATGTTATTTTTAAAGATTGTTAAAGATGGTTCCCCTGTATTAATTTATAATACAGTAGATATAAAATGTCTACATACCCTTATTGGAATTGTAGGTGTTTGTGATATAAAGCCTGAAATCAAGATAAATCATGTCACACCTTTTTCCACCTTTAATGTGACCTAGCAACCAACAAAATTCAAGTGAAAAACTAATAACTATTATTATGAAAATATATATATATCTAAAAAAAAAATATTCCCTAGTTACGTTAGCCCTTTCATAATGGGGGCTGTAGCTGTTTTCAGACTTGACCAATCGCGTTAAATGTAATAGCATACACCTGCCAACAATGAAAGTGGCTGTGATTAACCCCAAACAAAGATCAGCGGTTCCTGTAGACCAGGCCTGTCCAACCTGCGGCTTTCCAGATGTTGTGAAACTACAAGCCCCAGCATGCATTGCCAGTAGACAACCAGTTGATAGCTGGAAGGGCATGCTGGGACTTGTAGTTTCACAACACCTGGAGGGCCGCAGGTTGGACAGGCCTGCTGTAGACTTTCCTTGCAGTTTTCAGGTTGGTTGCAAGAACACATTAAAGGCAGAAAAAAGTCTAGCATGATTTATCTTGATTTCAGGCTTTACAGCACAAACACCTACAATTTCAAAAAGGGTGTGTAGTCTTTATATCGCCAATGTACTGCTTGTTGTATTGATGTTTGGCATTAATCTCTCTGTTTTGTCCTTTAGGGAAAACTACGTTAGCGGACTGTCTAATATCAAGCAATGGGATAATATCTAACAGACTTGTGGGGAAGGTATTTCTTTTTTCTTCATTTTTTTTAATGTCTAAGTTATTGCTTGCAAGAAAACACTGCTATTTACTGCCGTTAGTAACTTTTGTTAATAACATTGTAGTTACGTTATTTGGACAGTCGAGAAGATGAACAAATTCGAGGAATCACCATGAAATCCAGTGCAATCTCTCTTCAATACAGATCCGGTATTTATTTTTTCAAGTTATCCCCAAGTGTCCCACTCTTTTACACCTCTTGTCTCTTGTTTAACCCATAACAAATTAAAGGCAATCTCACCTAAGTAAATGTTTCAAAGACTTTTTACCTGTGATTATTAAATTAGAATTCCATTCTCCACTGCTGATATATGTTGTGTCAAAAGCAGTACAAAATACAAGTAACTCGGGAGACTAATAAAAGACTCCAAAAGATGTCATTATCTCCAGAATTTCATCGATCTTTACATAGGAACTCAGCCATTCTCCTAGACCTACCCTTTAGTTTATCTCTTCTAAGCTGCATACTGGAATTTCTTTACCTCCTCTAGTATACTATTAGGTTCTTCCTAATAAGTAATGTTGCCCTAGAGGGAGCATAACGCCTCCCCACCCCACCCCACCCCACAATGCACGTAATACAGTTAAAGTCGTCTTATAGCAGAAGCTATTCACATACTTGCTTGCCTGAGGATTTAATCTTCTGTTTAGCAATTGTGGGTGAATTTCTTGATGACTGGGTATTAAATCTTGAGTCTGTGGGGCTGGCTTTTTTTCAAACTAGCTAGAAGTATGTGAATACCTGACATTTTGAAGTTCTGTTCTTATTCGGAAATGTCTATGATTTTTTCAGTTATTAATAATAATTTATTTTATTTTATTTATAGACACCTTACATTGCAGGCCATCTGTAAGGTTATTAAGACTTCTAGCCCTTAACAAGTTCTCTGTCCATGTACACCCTAGACCAGTGTTGGCTAACCTCCAGGTGTTGTGAAACTACAAGTCCCAGCATACCCTTCCAGCAATAAGCTGGTTTATTTGTAGTTGTAGTTTCACAACACCTGGAGTGTCACAGGTTAGCCAACACTGCCCTAGACTTTGTCATCTAATGTACCAGACTGCTACATGGAACTGTATTAAACGCTCTTGCAAAATCCATAAGCGGTCTTTCATGAAACCAACATTATGTTACTAAATTATTTTCTGCAATATATTTCAGAATTGCATCCCTCAAAAATCCTTAATAACGCTCTTAAATTTTTACCCTTTTTAAATTTTGCTGCCACACTTGCTTTCCGCCTTTCTTGTGGTACTGACCCAGTTATAAGGAAGTCCCATAAACTCACAGTGGTATACCACCTTCCAAACACTGACATGTCACACATGAGGCCTAGAACTGCAAGTTGTGTTTTGTTTTGTTTTTGTTTGTTTTAATCTATAAGATTTGGTATTTTGAACATTTTTATTTCTTTTCAGCTTCGTTATGGATAGTCAGTTTAATTGAATACCCATGATTAGCATATAATATCTTTTCAGATGATGAGGAATATCTCATCAACCTCATAGACTCCCCGGGACACGTTGATTTCTCTTCTGAAGTCTCCACTGCAGTCCGCCTGTGTGATGGTTGTATTATTGTGGTTGATGCCGTAGAAGGTGTTTGTCCTCAGGTAATAACACCATATACTTCTTAACAATACAGAAATTGAAGTTGCTCAATCAATTTATAGGTGCTTGAAAGGGTGGGGTTATCCAGAAAGGAATATATATATATATATATATCACATCACACTTTGGACAGCCGCATAGATATCCAGAACTGGAACTCACGAGAAGTTGTCCATCTTGGCTTCCAGAAAAATATTATCTGATCGGGGCTTGTCTCTCCGCGACTAACTGTTCCCTTTCTTGTTCTACAGACACAAGCAGTGTTACGACAGGCCTGGCTGGAGAACATACGGCCTGTTTTAGTGATCAATAAGATTGACAGATTGATAGTGGAATTGAAATTCTCCCCTCAAGAAGCATATACACATCTCCAGAAATTATTGGAGCAGGTAACCACTACTCCACAATGTGAAAGTGAGTTAGGTAAAATGGCCCTGACAGACAAGCCTTTTACCACCCTCTATTTTATTTTTCAGGTTAATGCAGTGACCGGGGGTCTTTTCACCTCTAAGGTCTTGGAAGAGAGAGCGGAGAAAGACACTTCTACAGAGACAATGGAAGGAGAGCAGGTCTATGACTGGAGTGCGGGCTTGGAAGAGACAGATGATTCTCTCCTGTACTTCTCTCCAGAACAAGGCAATGTGGTGTTTGCCAGTGCCATGGATGGCTGGGGGTTCACGTAAGCTTGTTTTGAGTACTTTGTTTTACACTTCCTTTAAAATCAAGTCGTCTTTTTTTTTTTTTTTTTTTTTTTAAACACTCACATATAAGTGATGTTTTGAGGACTTGGTTAACTGTTAATATTTTTTCTATTACAAGTTCTGCACATAGAACTACACTGGTGTCTAGCTGTAAGAAATATTCTTTAGGAATTTATTTACTTGTTGGATTACACTTTAATCATCATGAATACAGTGGTTTAGAGTGTCATTTCATTTCCCTTTTGTCTTTTAATATTTTTTATTTTAATGTTTGTTTTTTAAATGAAAACAGAAATTTTAGCTGTATTTATCTTTTTTTTGGGTATATATATATATATATATATATATATATATATATATATATATATATATATATATATTTTAATGATCCACACCATGATGGATTAGGATTACTGGCATCACCTGCTCTGAACAATTTTTTCTCTGTACATATTCCTTATTTGTCACTAGATGGGGCTGTGGCTTTGTACTAACTGCCTTCATAAGTTCATTTTAGGTGATTTCTTTAAATTAATTCAATGTACCTTTTCCTGTGTGTTTTTTTTTTTTTTTTTTTTTTGTTCTTATGGAGTAACATTTGTCAATGTCTTTCATAGCTGATTTTTTTTGTAAGGATCTACAGTCAATTTCCTTTGTGAGGGTTGCTAGGGCATGTGATAATATTTTCTTTTCTTTTAATTTGTAAGGACAGAATTTAGTTTAATGACTATGTTTATGCACCGTTTTGACCTGCTTGTGATCAGGTATAAAATGCTAAGGACCAGGCATTCGGAGAGACCCTGCAGTAATGTGAGATCATTGATTACTTAACTTAAAAGTAATACTATTGTAAATGCAGCTGATTCTTCTCTCAGGCTAAAGACCACTGAATATTATTATTATCCCACTTCTCTTTGCCCTTTGCCTCTCAATGTGCATGGTTTCAGTATAACGCCCTGCTGCGGTAACACTGTGTTACCATATGGCAGCAGTGAGCCCTGCCTTTCTACAATAAGACAAGGGTGGGCTGGGATGTGGCAGCAGGGAGAGCTGCTATGATGCCACAGAACATCATGTCCTGCGGTATTACCAGGACAGACACCTACTTTCTTTATTTTTTGCCTGTCATGCTTGTTGCTGTGGTTTAACAGGGTTTTCCTGGCATGACTTATTAACGTCTAACACAGTGGTGGGGGGAGTGGGCAGGGTTAGGTAAATTGTGCCAGGTTAGATTAAAGAAATATAAAATAAATTATAAATTAGGGGTTCTTACCAGTCCAGATCACCTTCCAAGCATTGGAACGTCATTAATGAGGCTGACAGTTAGTCCAATTGTGTTCTTCGACAACCATTCAATACAGGTCAATTTGCAATCTTAACCTAGATATTAGCCTTTTTCCACTTTTCTAAATGAAACTCATGGAAAGGGTGAGTATCTACTGAATGGAGGAGGGCACAGAACACACTCTCCTACATAGTACATACACCCCTACCTAGTACATACTTTTACAGAGGTCACACAGACCTTCCCGTGTCACATCCCTGACACATATCTATTACAGTAATCTGATAAAGAAATTTAGCTTTTCACTGTTGGAACTTTGACAAGAGATTGCCCAGATATAACCGTTTCTATTATTGAACCTGCTTTAGGCAAACCATGCCTTTTTTAAATAAGATTAACCTCATTTTACTTACAGACAGTACTTTGACTGTAGGAATCCATACACCTAATGTCTTAAGATGCTGTAGATCAGTTATAGGCAATCCAATGTACTATTAAACAAACTTGGCACACCTCAGACCTGCCACTTGCCACAAAATATCTCCCCCCTCCCCCCCAAGCTCTCAGATCCCACATGTACTCTGAAACTTCCCACATGCTCCTCAGACATATAAATGAGAGAACAAAATTCTGTGTTTCGGACATAATTCTGATTTATTTATTGCAGAATTGATTACTTTGCCCAGCTGTATGGCCAAAAAATCGGCATTAAATCCGCTGTACTGCTGAAGACACTCTGGGGAGATTATTATCTGAGTTCCAAAGCCAAGAAGATCATGAAGGGAGCTCAGGTAATAACCAGCACATTACAGTTGTCAAACAGACAGTAAAAACAGTTCCTTTGTCTGATAATGTTCCTGTTCAGGAGAGCAGTCCTATGGGGATTGACATTTGCATGGTAATACTTTTAGTCCGTACTTTACCCCTGAGTTTTTAGAGCATGATGCAGATTGTCAAGACAGATTTTCTACCTTCAGACAGACTGTTTTATCCTTTTTAGTGCTCATCAGTTCCAGAGAGGATTTTTATGTGAAGCCACACAGATAATATCAGTGAATAGCTTATAGCTGCGTTACCACCTAATAAAATGTGGTAGTGTATCCTCCCCCACTCTCCTCATGGAGACATTTTAACCTGGGCTCTACAATAAATAGTATTCTGTGAAGAGTGAAAATATCATATCACGAAAATATAGGTATATAAATTACTCCTTGAAGTTACACAGTGAGCGGGAATAGAATAATTGTGTGAACTAAGAACTCCCGCTTTTTGCGGCTGTAATGTCGAAGTGTTGGGGGGGGGGGGTTTAGGAAAGGCTAGTCAGCGTTAATTTATAGACTGGACTTGGCATGATCCGTTAATGTTGGTAGCATGACACTATGTAGGTGTCACAGAAATGTTTTATGTTTTCATTTTTAAGGATGATATTTCAGTCTTCATCAAAGTCTGTGTATTGTAAACCTGTCTTATTTAATCTTTGGGCTGATAGTTGACTGGAAATATTTTACAGGTACTATGCTTTGAGACAAGAGCAGCATATATATCCATAGCTCTTATTGTTTCAGTGTGGCATTCTGGAATTATGACACTATGGAATTTCATTTGTTCATGATGGAGTTTGTATTTCCAATCTTCAAGATTGTATTTTTGTGTGCCATCAACATCTCCTTCTAGATCCCATGAGCTTACATTCTAATGCTATGCTCTATCTGGTTATTTTGTTTGTCATGAATTTATCTCCTGAAGTTATTTTTAAATGATTGATTGGTCTCATGGTTTCCTTTAAAAGATTTCGTTTTATGATTGAAATATTGTATTTAAGGTTTTCTTTCTTTTATCTAACTCTACTAACGGTTTCTTGCAGTACAAACGAGTGTTAATAAAAGCAGCAAGCTTAATTTGTGTTGATTGATGACTCCTGTATATGGCCTTTGTCATTGTACTGGTAATGTTTTCTATGGAGATTTCTCATTTATGTGACTCCCAGCTAGATCTCTGCAGAGCAAACTGTACTGATTAAAGAATCGGTACACTACAGTGCCCTGCCTACAGTGGTAGGAGAGAGATTCCACCGTCTAATAGCACTCCGTTAGCCATGTATACATTAATCATTAAAAACCAATTACCCTTATTTGGGTGGGGGAAAGATTTAAAGTTAGATTTATTTTATTTTTTTGTATTACCGAACCTGTAGGTTTTGCTTATTTCATCATCATCATCGCATTTATTTGTATAGCGCCACTAATTCCACAGCGCTGTGCAGAGAACTCGCTCACATCAGTCCCTGCCCCATTGGAGCTTACAGTCTAAATTACCTAACACACACACACACACACACACACACAGACAGACACACAGACTAGGGTCAATTTGTTAGCAGTCAATTAACCTACCAGTATGTTTTTGGAGTGTGGGAGGAAACCGGAGTTCCCGGAGGAAACCCAAGCAAACACTGTGAGAACATACAAACTCCTCACAGATAAGGACATGGTTGGGAATTGAACTCACGACCACAGTGCTGTAAGGCAGAAGTGCTAACCACTTAGCCACCGTGCTGCCCATTATTTTTCACAAAGAAGCGCCGGCTTATTCGGTAATAGTGAAGACACACTGATAGCATACAGTACATTAATAATGTATACCTATTAAGGTACCTAGATAAAAATACTGGAACATACACTATTTATTACTGTTTATAAAGTGCTTATCAGATATTATGCTGTGCTGTACAGCGAATAATTCCCATTGATCCCTGCCCCATTGGAGCTTACAGTCTAGGATCCATTTTTGGCAACAGCCAATTAAACCACCAGTATTTTTTGCACTGACAGTTGGATACTGCTAGTTACAGCCTATAATCTAAAATAAATGTGGGAACTGATAGTGGAAGTGCTATTTGTGCAGAGGTCTAGCCATGTTTTGTGTATATATCCATAAGGGAATATTTATGTGGTTCGTTATATAGGGATCTGTCACCTACCATATCTGTGTAAACACAGATTAGTTGTGTTTAGCAGCAGATTTTTGTGTAAATATGTCATTAAGTGAAAACCATTAATGTCATTTATTCTCTTGTTATCTGTGTCGCCAGTCTTTCTCCATATAGTACATTCAGCTACACTATTCAATTAACATGTACTGCCCAAACCTCTTTACAGTACTGCGGGCAGAATCTAGTATATTTAGTACCTCTGCGCACTTAACAATTTTATCTCAAGTATCTATGTGGATTATCAGTTGATTAAATAATCTCTCTCTCCTCTCATTAGCTGTTACGCTCACCTTTTTATGTATGTTTGTTCTTGAATTGCTATCAATATGTTTTGCTTAATTGCCTACAAAACTGCTCTGTAAAATAATGGCCATTGAATAAATGATAATATAATAATCTAATAAAGGGGCAATATATGGGAACATTACCTGCTGAACTAGGTAATCAAATTAATCAATACAGAGATGATTTTAGGTAATGTTTAACACATTGAAGCTTAGAGACTTAGACTGACGGAGTGATATATACATATACATATATATATAAATATAATATAATATAATATAAATTATTTTTTTTTTTATATTATACTGCTGTCCTTTATTTCCATGGCTGGCTATATATTATTTGTAAATCCTAATGTGTCTGTGGCCACATTGGTTTTTATAAATATGTAGAATGTTTGTTCTGATTTACAAAGCAGCCTTTGGACTAGTACTTTATCGTAAGATGCTCTCATTTTCTAAACTTTACTTGAAAAAAGACAGAAGTTATTTGTTGCTGTTGGGTTACCTCCTGTATTTTGTTTTCTTCTGTGCTCCATTTTCCATAGTTGTCCAACAATAAATATTGAACAAAGTGGGGCATATTCAATTAGGGTTCCGGTCCGCGGTAACGCGCGTTACCGTGGAAAGTGTGCACTACTGCCGGTAATACGGTACCGCAATAACGCGGATTTTCGTACGCAACCCTATGGGCTGCGAACGAAAATCTACGTTATTGCGGTACCGTGGATTAAGTTTGCGGTGTGATCCCGCGGACCGGAATCGTAATTGAATATACCCCAGTATGTTTTACACAAGACTGTTCTCTAGTTTTATTCAAGAAAAAACAAGTGGGACACGAATTGCCTTTAATTATGTAATGCAGACTCTTGTGACCTTTCATTACTTGAAAGGTGATTAGTTTTCAGCAGTTACCGTTAGTATCTCTGATAGGCAAAGTCTACTGTTTGGAATGTTTCCTTCAGATTGATCAGTTTGCTTTCCATGCTCTGAAGTGTAAACAACCATCTGGTCTGTCACTTTAAATGGCTGATGTTTAACTGTCTGTTCAATGGGTATCCTATGTAAAGAATTCCTACTTAAAACTATGTTTCTTTATACTATACAGAGCAAAGGGAAGAAACCTTTATTTGTGCAACTCATCTTGGATAATATGTGGAGTCTGTATGATGCTGTTATGAAAAGGTCAGTGTGCGCCACACAGCTGTTAGTGTGTGTGTGTGTGTGTGTATATGTTGTTAACATTTGTTTACACACCGCCAGTGTACTCCACAGTGCTTTACAATTGGGGATGAACACAGCATACCTCCCAGCTGTCCAGATTTGGGCTGAACAATCACAAATCGTGGAACTTGAAAGGGGCAGGGCTTGCACGAAAATAGGAGTTTCGTCACAAATTGGGTGTTTGGGGGTGGAGAGTTGGTGTGTGAAAATGGTGTCTATATACTGTTCTGTTTGTTCTTGTTTCCTAGGGAGACAGATAAAATTGATAAAATTGTCTCTTCCTTGGGATTGAAAACCAGCCCTCGTGAATCCCGACACTCTGATCCGAAGGTCCATGTGAATGCGATTTGCTGTCAGTGGCTTCCCATTTCACAGGCTGTTCTCAGTATCCTCTTCATGAGCTACATTCTATGGACATCCAGCACTAGGTCATGTGAACAATAGTAGTAGTACAATTTGAACCATTTTGTCTCTTGCAAAAAAAATAATCCAGTTGCTAGCAGGCTGAGCTTATACCCGATGGTGTGAAAACTTTTTGCACTGGGGTTTTAAACTGTTCTGATGATGGGTGACAAAGAGGTGGTGGTTGGCCGTATGCGGAACTGTATAAAGTTTGGCCAGTAAATGTAGAAGATTTTCTTACTGTATCACCTGTTCGTTACTCTGCTAGAGCGTATCTAACAAACTAGAAAACCTTAAGGTCTATTCATTTTTTTTTTTTTTATCTATTTAAACTTAAGTTGCCATTTACTTTAAATAAGTCCACGCAAGATTACTTTAGTAATTGTCCTCCCTCCCTGCAACTAGTTTCTGGCTCCTGTCCATTATTTCCATCAAGGTTTTTATATCGTTCAGAGTTTTTGGTTGCCCTTAGATATGGCAGAGACGTGCTCTGCTGATCTGTGACATGCATACAGCTGCGTCTAATGATTTAAAAACCATGGTAAAAAGAAGCCATGAAGATAAAGTGATGTGCTTGCATAGCAACTTTGTAGGATACCCTGTATAAACCAATACATGCAACTCTTCTAAAGGTGTAAAACCCATGTGAGGGAGAGGTTGGGGGGCATGCACAGATATACTTCACTGGTTTCATTACTGCTTTATATTAAGGAATCGCTGCTTAGCACCTTTTTAGGTTCTCGATGAAAGAATTCCTTGAACATTGTAAAAACCACGCTGTGAGTTTGGACTCGAGTGAATAAGACACAAGGACGTTTGCGTTCCATCGCCTCTTTCTGCATAACATATAACATATACATATAACATATAACATATAACTATTGGGTATATGTTAGACAGATTTATTCATAAATGTCGCCATCTGGAATAGTTACTCAGGGAGAAGACAGAACAAGAGGTCTGGGCATAGATAAACTCCATATCTTCCACTTTGTCATCTGGCCAACAAGGTTATTGCATAATCTACCCTGGCCCAGACTTCTCTGCACCCTCTACCCAGGGAACCAGTGGTCCCCACCCAGCAGGAGGAGGACTCTCCTGGATTAGCCCTGTCATCTTACTACCTATCACAAGCTACCTACTGCTCAAATACCCCCCCCCCCCCACCCCCCATTAGCTCCATCACCGTGAGAATTATGAGGGTTATAAAACCTGTGTTATTGGTCTGTAAGGGTGAACTGTGCATACGCTGCACTTGTAAGGAATTCTGCCTGGTATCTGTACATCGACTTGCCTGTATAAACTACTCTTGGTTGCAACAGTCCACCTAGGTGGTTTACAAAGAACCCACCAGGACGCACGATCCTCACAAGCATCGTAAAGCAGTAGCTCGCTGAAGCTTAGTAACAGTGGGGAATTGCAAAGGAGAGACTGCCACCATACTGCTAATCAAAGGGAGGTAGAGATTTGGGTAAAACATCTAAGTTGGGACATACCCTTTATTTTTTATCATTTATTAAGTGTGGCAGTATGACAACCAAGATGAAGTGCCACATTTGCTGTTTAGAGAGTGAATACGTTTTTATATAGAAGGATTGTTTCAGAAATCGATCAGACAGTAGTTCTTTGTAGGCAGGACTATACTTGATACAGGTTTTATTATTTTTACTTTACTAATTATGTGCCTTTTACTTCCAATGTATTGCCTCACTGTAGCTGTAATGTAAATATTGGGGCTTATACTTGCAGAGTCTTTATTGTGCTGGAGTTAATAACTGCAGTGTTTTTCCAGCTCCAGGCACATTATATAGGTTTGCACTTAGGGTAGCTCTGTTTTGTGTATGCATATATAACCTCTATGGTGCAGGCGAGGGTGTGCCAGCTACAAGCAAGTACCTAATTTGAACTGGAATATCTTGGCTGCTGCACTGACCAACAAAGGTTAGACCCGTTCTCTCCCTATATTTGGCAGAGTAGAATTTCTGCACTTATCTAGAGAATGAATGATAGAAGTCTGTGTTAACAGCTGGTGTTATTAAAATATAAATTCACTGCCACTAAATCCTAGCACAATGCCAATCCACAGTCTGGATGGAACTGCGGCTCCTGCCAGACCGTTTCCGTGATTAAACTGTTACTTTCTTCACTTCATTTCTTCACTGTGCTAACACTTTTTTCTATTACTACTGTTAATATTACATTTTACATTTATTTTGGCTTGCAGTTAATTGTCGGTGTATTTAGGAACCAATTAAACATATTTAAGCCGGTAGAGTGGGAGGTTAAGTAAATGTGTTGTGATGGCAGACACGGCTTGCTGTATCAATCCTTGACCAGTTGTGTAAGACATGGTGTGCAGGAAACTTCCCAGCCCACTGGAGAACTCGGCGGAGAGAGTGGAAAAGCTGCTGTGCGCTGGCTCTCGGCGCTTTGATTCGCTGCCCCCACAGACACAACAGCTCAGAGATGGTGAGTACCTTTTTTGTTGTATGTCTTTCTCTTTCATTTTACACCACGGTTTGACCTTTTTATAGCTTCCCTTTGAATGCCCAAAAAAAACATATGGGTCTTTCAGCATTGAAAGCTTGATTATCTGCATCTTTTTTCATTTTATTAACATGAGATTGCTGCCAGGTGGGTTCCTTGGGCAATGTAAGGTCATGGTTTCCACTGCAACAGTGCCCCAGGTGGCCAGTTTGCTTTGGTAGAATGGTTGGATGACATCCCATGAATTTTGCTTTTAGGTCTGTTTCATGTATCGGCTATCCATTCTGCAACATGGTTCTTAACAGCATAAATATAATAGGGTTTTCTTTTTTAGCTATGTTGTTGTGTTTTCTAACCATTACCTGTTTTCAAGGCTTTAGACCTATCTGTCTTAAAGGAGGAAAAAGTTTATTGTTAAGGTTTGCCTTAGTGATGTGACTGGTTAGCAAATTGATACACTGCATTCTGACAAATAGCCCAAAAAATGCCTGCCTCAGCTCTGGGTGGGGAAACTAGTGAACTTTAGGGGTTCACCCACCCGAACATCAAGGTTCCACTCCTCCTGAGTGCATCTGTGTCCCTCGTTCGACGAACGCAAGGTAGACTGATGTAACCATCGAGATGCGTTGATCTTTATGGTAAGCACATAGTTGGTAGATTTTTGCAAGTGTCAAAATTCAGTCCTCACAGCAGTTGCTCATCTGTTAATTATGTGCAGATAAGTATTTAACTTGAATCAATTGGCATTACATTTAAGCACCCATTATTTAAAGGAGGTGGACAGAAAAAGCTATAAAAGCCAATTTAAAGGCACTTACTAGGGCGTTGAATAGTCACATGTTGTCAGTATGGCCTGTTTATGATGTGACATTAATTCTACCAATGTCTGGAATTGTGCGGAAGGGATACAGCACCCTTCTTTCACAGTCACTTAACTGATGCCTGCTTGATGTTTAGTTGCAACTTGTGCTCTGTGAATAGGGAAACTATCACCCTGGAAGATGTTTCAGTCAGGTGCATCACTGTTTGCATATTAGTGATCTATCACTACCACTAGGCAGCTATTGGCACTGACCTTGCCTCCTGAAAGAGTGATTTCTCCCAAACCATGTCAGGAGCATGCACCCCACAATGTTTGGTGAACACCAGAACCCTTCATAGTTGGGAGCAAGCATTCAGGGCTGTAGATGATTATCTACGCATATTGCGTTCCTCTACTTACCGAGAGTTCATCACTGTGCTCTTTGCACCACTGAAATTGCAAACGTGCGTTTCTGCGCTGAAACCATACTATGATATCCTGCGCCCTCTGGAGGTCATGTCCTACTGTTTTTGATCAGCACCACAAAAAATTTGGAGTCATGTGCTCTGTGGTTGCTCCCCGTTTTTGCCTTGCAATTCAAATTATTGCACTAATACCACCTTGGAGTATGTTCTTTTGCCCACTATTGCTGATTATGTTTTTCCCTCTGAGTCACATGCTGACCTCATAATAAACATCCTTGCCTATGAAACATTGGCAAGTTGATCTGTATTGGTCACTGAAGCTGTTTCCAAACAGACCTGTACAATCAACCCTCTTTCAGTTCCTATTCTGGCTGTAATGATAGACAACCAGGACAGCCTAGCATGTTTCTACATGACCCTGCTTTCAATATTCTCCTTATTTTTGCAGTTTGACCCTACCTGTGTGTTTACCATTATTTAAATATATTTGGCTGCATGATATGCACTTTGTGATATGTTTAGCAGGTATATTTAGTTCTCTTTTGCCTTGTTTTTTTTCTTTCTGTTTTTATATATATATTGGCTTTTTTTCTTATTTTAAGTATTGAAACTTGTTTGACCTTTTTTGGGGATTTATGAATAGGGTCTGTTTGTGGCTCCATCCATCTACATTGTGAGCCAAAATGCCCATAGGGATGGTCAGTCTAATCACACTTGTAATTGAACAGACCATGTATCAAAAGCAAAGCCGTCGTTTTTGTAAGCGTCTAACAACTATGGCTACCATGTGAATCTCTCGGGGCATGTCTGTACGTGGTGTGGCTTCCATGCTCGCACTAGGCCATGGATGTGCGTAACATTTTTGCATTAAAACTGCTCTTGCAGTACAAACGTAATCGAGCCATTACGAAGTACATGGATTGTTTATCCTCTCTGTAAATAGAACTTGTGCCCTAGCACAAAAGGTCTTATTTTCTCATTGTTTGAATGTATTTATTTGCTTGTACTACTGTGATTTATTGGAAAATATGCTGGTCCTACCCAGAGAATTACCTGGATTTTTATAAACCATAGGGATTGACTTTTGTTCTCTCTGTCTTCTTGCAAGTGGACAAGTCTCTAGACACAAGTGTTTCATTTAGCATTAAATGGACCAGCAAATTCCTCTGTGCAAGTAACAATACATTGGTTCATGCACACTCCTTGTAAACACAGCCGCTTATATTGCAACTAGAGAGCATTAGGGGGATTGATTTGTTGCTTTCCATATAAAGCTTCCCGTTAAGTCTCAGCTGGGCAGTTATTGAACTCTTAAACCTTATTAGTTTGGTTTTATCCTGGATTGCACTGTAATAGATCAGCGCAGGTGGTGGTTGTAATGTGATGGTCTCATTTTTAGCAGGTTGTAAAGGATTATATTTTCATATGCTAAATGTACCAAACTGAATTTATAGCCATGACTCTGGCTTTTTAATGTAGGTTATGTGCTCCTTGTATCTTTGATCATTCTTTAATTTAATTTAAAAGTGTTAGCATCATGGTCTTATTTTATTTCTCTTCTCCTCTACCATCTAACCCAACCCCAACCCTTTGGTATGGTTATCTAGTAGTCCTATGTCAATATGGAGTTTTACATGGAAAGCTGGAAAGTTTGTCAGTGCTGATCTCATTGACACAACATATCATAGGTCACTACTAATTTACATTCAGTCAGGCAAATAGGCGCTATAGCATATATTTGATATCCACTGTTTGCATATTAGTGAAATGGCAAATGAATGCTTTAATTCAGTGGTGGGCAACATTTGATTTTTTTTTTTTGTTTTTTAAGGGGTTCAAAGTGGCCCTTAGTCCCAAAAATCAACTCCACTTTCATTTACATTCAGAAATTATTCAGCATTTTTATTATAATCTTTTATTTATATGGCGTCCCAAAAAGCCTGCAGCGCCGTCCAAGACATTAACAGTGATATACTGTATAGCAAACAGACATTTTACATAATACATGAAAAGCAATGGAATACAAAGACCAGACATTTTAATTAAACAAATTACATACAGATGACCTGGTAACGTAGATCAAGTTTTTTACAGTGAGTGAAAGTGGTGGTAATATCCAATGTGCAGTTTGTCTGAGCTCAAGAAGAGGACTAGGGAAGCAGGCCTAGAGGTAGAGAGTTGATGGAATAATAGGAGACGAAAGGAAAGAGCCTACTGATTTTGAGAGCTTACATCCTAAAGAGAAGGGAAAGACACAAATAGGGCGGTCCCGAATGGGGGATTGAAGGGGTATCTGAGGCAAATATCTAATGAGAAGGGCTGATAGACTTGAATAAAGAAGTGAGTTTTAAGAGCACACTTGAAACTTGGAGATTAGAGGCTAACAGCAGGGAAGCAACCCTGGCAAATAATGTGGCAGTGGAAGAGGTAATCAGTGTGGATAGAGATGAGGTTGGAGATGTAAGGGGGGGCAGTTTGAGAGCTTTGTAGGTGAGGGTAAGGTGTTTCACTTTAATTCTGTAGGCCAAGGGGGGCCAATGTAGCGGCTGTCGGAGAGGGACAGCAGAAATAAAGTGGTGGGTGAGAAAAATAAGGCGGGCGTCAGTATTCAGGATTGATCTGAGACGAGCAAGGTGGGGGTTGGAAAGGCCAGAGAGAAGGTTTACATTTTTCAAGGGGAAATATTATAAGGAAGTGAGTAAATCTTGGATATATTCCAGATGTGTAGTCAGCAGAAATTGAAGAGGAGCAGAATGTGAGGTTTGAAGGAGAGGGAGGAGCGAGGATGACCCCTAGACATCGGACTTAAGGGACAGAAAAGAGGGTAGTGTTATCAGCAGAAAGAGAATGGGAGGTGAAGGAGCCCTGGAGGCTGGGAGAAGATTATTCTTTCTGTCTGGGAATATTGAGCTTAAGGAAGGGCTGGAATATCCAAAATTAGATGGCTGAGAGACAGCAGGACACATTAAGAGTGGGGAGAGGTCAGGGGAGGAAAAATAGACTTTAATGTAATTACCATACAGGTGGTAAAGAAGGCCAAGTGAGTCAGTGACTGCAGCAAGGGAGAAAGTGTAGTGGTCCAAGAACAGATCCTTAGGGGACAGGTAAGGGAATAGGGGGGGAGGTAGAATTGGTTGTAGAGACTAAAAAGTAGCCGTTGGTGAGTAAGGAGAAAACCAGGAAATTACATTGTCACAGCGGCTTCTAGATTAGCGAGTTTGGAAGTGGTCAACAGAATTGAAAGCAGCATAGAGATCGAGAAGGATAGAAAGGGAGAAGAGAAGTTTGTTGGTAACCTTTAGTGATGGCGGCTTTGGTGGACTGTAAGGAATGAAATCTGGATTGGAGTGGGTCACGGAGGGAGGGAGACGAGAGAATAGAGGGCAAACTGTTGCAGACAACCTGTTTGAGAAGTTTGAGGTTGGTAATTAGAGAGAGAGGAGGCGTTAATGGATGGCTTTTTGTGTAAGGGAGGTGACTGCATGTTTGAAGGAGGACGGGAAGGTACCAGAGAAAAGGGAAAGGTTGAGGAGGTGGGAGAGGTGAGAGCTGGCCTCGAGAAAGAGGGGGCAGAGTAAGTGAGAGGGGATAGGGTCAAGTGGGAGGTGAAAGAGGGTTATGGAAGGGTGCAGACTTCATCTGCAGATACTTTAGTGAAGGTAGAGAATGTGGATGGGCTAATGAGTGGGGCTGACTGTGGGGAGCATGAGGTGGAGATGGTGTCCATAGAGGAGGGTGGCATTGGGGACAGGCTGGGTAAAGGGGGAGGAGAGTGTGGGACAAGAAGGGACTGATAGGAGATGTCATGATGTACGGACTCAATTTTGAAGGTGAAGTGTGTAGCAAAGTAGAGAGCAGAGAACGAGGAGTGGAGAGGAAGAAGTTGAATTGACAGAGGTGACCAGGGTTGGAGGACTCTGGAAAGTAGGATTATTGAAGTAGGACTATTTGGAGAGGATAAGGCAGAACTGTAAGAGGAGAGAATGAACTTGTGAAGCAAGTCAGCATGAGTGCGCGACTACCTCCATAGCTGTTCCGCGCTACGGGAGCATTTTTTTGAAGATAGCTGGTAAGTTTGGAGTGCCAAGGTTGAAATGGGGACTGACTAAGCTTGATAGTTACAGCCGAGGTGACAATCAAGTGCAGTGGTAAAGGGTCTGATTTATAGATTGAGACACCCTAATAAGGGCAAGAAAGGGTGGTGAAACCAGGTGGGAGGAATATGTGGTAGGATCAATGGTGTCCAGGTTACAGATAAGCGTAACTTTAGGGCATGGGGAAGGCGAGAGGGGTGGGAAGATGCTAAAAGAGAGGAGATGGTGGTCCAAGATATGGAAAGGTGATTTATTGAAGTCTGAGACAAGTACAGAGGTGGGAAATTGACCTGATCAAGGGAGTTACCACTACAATGGGAAGGAGAGGAGGTTGTTTGAGAGAGACCGAAGGAGGAGTAGAGGGAAAGAAGTTTGTCTATGTAAATTTATAAGATGAAGATAGAAGTTATGGCAAGGAGAGCCACTTTTTATTCTTGAGAGCTGCATGAGATCTCCTGTTGTCCACTTCTGCCTATGTCAAACTTCCCCCCCAGTTGTGAATATTATATGTTGCGTGATGCTTTACCCAGGATCCTATTGCTTTAAGTTTTGTGTTCATTTGTTTAATCAGTGCCTTTGCTGCAATTAGTGCAGGCAACCATTACAAATGACTGTTCACATATGTCACAATTTATTTAATCCTCTGACACTCTAATCAATTAGTGATTTAGCTAATCTGTTTTGGGTTTTTTTGAAATTTGCACTGATTTGCCCTAATACATGGTACAGGCAGTGTGATAGATCTGATAACATACATATTTTTATATAGTCAATAGCTTTATTTGTTCTTCATTGGAACATTGAGTTTCATGACATTATGCTAATGATATTTTTCATAGACCTCCAGCAAAAAATTGTGTACAGGACAGGTTTACATGCAGTGTCCCCCACTGTTTCCACAGTCAGGGGAACCTAGGACTGTCTACTTCATTCAATAATTTTGTTGGCAGTTTGAATTCCCAAACATCAGGTGAATAATATGGCAGGGAAGTATGATATTCACTGGGTGATCCGCATCCCTTGACATTGTTGGGCTTCTTCAACATGACAACAAGCACTAAGCCTTAAGATGGTTTAGAAATATATCCAAAAGAAGGAACAAAAGGAGTGAGGTGGGGCTATATCCATATAATTGTCATGGAGAATACTATTCTGAAAGAGAGAATTGAGGCGTTAGCCTTTCATCATCATCATTTATTTATATGGCGCCACTGATTCCGTAGCGCTGTACAGAGAAAACACACACACACACCAATTTGTAAGCAGCAAATTAACCTACCAATATTGTTTTCTTGGAGTGTGGGGGGAATCCGGGGCACCCAGAGGAACCCCACGCAAACACGGGGACTTCATACAAACTCCTCACAGATAAGGCCATGGTTGGGAATTGAACTCATGACCCCAGTGCTGTAAGGCAGAAGTGCTACCCATTTAGCCACTGTGCTGCCCACAGTGGAAGATGCCGTTTTGTGGTCTTAAACAATATTTTTTAAGATCGTAACCTGTATATTTAAAAGAAACCTATGAGATAAACATGTCATGGCTGCAGCATTTATTAATTTGGCAAATGAAAAGCTAAGCTGTCATCTTAATGTACCAATTATGCATTGCATATGTGCATTTGCATTGCAAATGTTGAAAAAAGACAACTGGAAAAAACAAGTTCTAAAATGTCACTTCTGGGTTATTATGTGGATTTTTTCTCTTATCTAAAGAAATGTGTAATTTCCCAAGTGCTGCACTTCTATGTTTTCTAGTATTGTATTTAGCCTTACAATATACTGACCTGCTCTACCAGATGGGTGTACTCTCAATCTTATCTAGTAGTGTTATGAATGCACCTTACCCACTGGCATCAAGAATCCTGATTTTGCCAACTGCATATCCTATCTAATCTATCTATCTGATTAATGCCAAGTAAGTACAAAATGAGGATTGGAGATTAGAGGAGTGCATAAACATATAGGGATATCTCACCCCCATGGTAACCTGTTACCTTGGTTTCTGTTGTGATGTTTTAAGTTGACTAAGTAGAAAAGGTAAAGGTGAGGAATGAAGGGTAGGTGGTGGCGGTGTTGATGCTGAAGGGCTTGGCAGGAAGGATATTCATTTTTTTTATTTTATTTTTTAAATCTCCTGGGATATAATTGTGTTACTGCTATACGTTTCCAAGTTTGTGAAAGTCTGGTACCCTATTGTTAATTAGGCAGTATAGGTAATCAATTAAGGAGGCAAACCATATACCATTCAAAGCATTCCTAATTGGTGGGAGCTTGCTTCTTCCATTCTCTCTCTATTAGAAGTATTGCTGCATAACTTATGTATATAATGAGCCTAGGTGTTTGATCAACTTGTTGAGGAGTAGCACTACTGTGTCTACTGGTAACTAATCATCTGTAACTTCGTAGTAGATTAATAACCGTGAGCCAAAACTGAGCTATTGAGCGGCATTCCCACCAAATGTGCATGAATGTCCCAATATTCCCACAGTTTCTCCAGTTAAGGCTTGGGGTGGGGCATGGGGGTGGACTAGGTACCATCTAGTGTTTTGTATGTATTTTATTTTATACCCACATTAAATGAGGCTTTAGCTACTCTGTCTAACGTGTTGCCAATCCTCTTTGTCTAGCATGATATTTACATCTCCTTTCCCGAGGGCTTCATGTGGCTTCTGTAACTGATGCTCAGGTCATAGTGCTGTATTACAGAGTATGGTGATCATACCTTTGCGGTTTACCGAGTATGTGCAGATACACTCAAACTAAGGTAGATTCCTTAATTTAGATGATTTCATTTGCGTTTGAATCATGTTTCTAATTTCAAGATACTGAAAGAAGCTAGTTAGCACAAGTCCGTATTTCTCTTGTAGCTCAGCAAAGGTGGGTGGAGCAAAATCTCTTAGGGTATGGAGAAAACATTTGACAACTTTAAGCCATGGGGGGAGAAGCTAGATGAGTTCCCTGGAGGGAACAAAGTGTCACCAGAGTGGAGTGAGGAGTATGTTGATAGTTTCCATTGCACATTGATTTCATCCCAGATTGTAAGCGTAAGTTTGATGGTCTGACTTTCATAGGCCGAGGCCAATCTGAGTCTTTTGCGAAAACCGGGTAGATGAAGTTGAGGTGGTCCTTCCTCAGGAAAGCCTTTTCAATATTGACCCACTTTTTCAGCCTGGGGAAGGGTTTGAAAAAGGTAGAGCAATCTCCTTTTACTTGTATTTATTTTTCAGGCTTCTAACACCAAACGCCTTTTTAACACATTTAAATTTCTTCTCAATCCTCCCACCCCAAACCCTCCCACTACCATCAGTGCCCAGGATCTTGCTTCCTATTTCAAGGACAAAATACATAAGATCAGACTTGAAATGGTATTGTCTCCCTCGACAAGCAATCAGCTCAATCCCTTTGTAGCACCCTCTGACACTATCTCTTCATTTGATTCCACAAATGAAGAGAAAGTTTCTACTCTCCTTATCTTCCTTCATACCATACAAACGTTACAATACCTAGGTCTTGAAGACATTGTCCTATTCTGGTTCTCATCCTACCTATCTGATCACTCCACTTCCTTTATCAGTTGGAGTACCACAAGGCTCAGTTCTAGGTCCTCTGCTATTCTCTATCTACGCCACTTCTCTTGGAAAACTAATAAGCTTCTTTGGATTTCAATATCCTCTCCATGCAGATGATACACAAATCTATCTTTCCTGTCTTGATCTTTCACAATCTGTATTGTCTCGCGTTACTGACTGTCTTCTGCCATTTCATCTTGGATGTCTTCTCACCAACTCAAATTCAATCTTTCAAAAACTGAATAATATCCCCACCCAAAATATAGAAGCTTCCTGCCTGACATTTCTATTTCTGTTGATAACATGACCATAAATCCCACCCCGCAAGCTTGGTGCTTAGATGTGAATCCTTGACTCGCAACTATCCTTTGTTCCCCACATCGACTCTATCTAAATCATGTTACATACATCTAAAGAACATTTCCAGAATGCGTACATATATCACACAAGACACAGCAAAAACCTTAATTCATGCACTCATCATCTCTCGCATCAACTATTGCAATTCCCTCCTTACTGGTCTACCCAAAATCAGACTTGAACTCCTACAATCTATTTTTCACGCAGCTGCTAGATTGATTTTCCTTGCAAACCGTTCTTCCTCTGCTGAGCCACTCTGTCAGTCTCTACATTGGTTGCCTGTATTTCAACGAATCCAATATAAATTCTTCTATTAACATATAAGGCCATAAACAAAATTGCACCGACATACATTTCCTCACTGGTCTCAAAATATTTCCCTACTCAACACCTCCGTTCTGCACAAGATCTGCGTCTCTCTTCCACTCTCATCACATCCTCCCATTCTTGGTTACAGGACTTTTTTCGGGCTGCCCCCACTTTGTGGAATTCTTTTCCATGCACAATAAGACTTTCCTCTAGTCTTCAAACCTTCAAGCGTTCACTGAAAACCCACCTCTTCAGACAAGGTTATGATATTCCTCAACCACCATCTTAATTTCCCTAGATTACCCTATTACCGTCCTCTACACAACTAACACAAGACAACAACCTTCTGACCAACATTGCCACACACACAGCCCACTCAATACTTTTACCTTTGCATTCTAGCTGGTCCAATGTGCAGTATGATGTAGCATGTGGCCTTGTGTTTCAAACACCCATTGTCAAATCGATGGTAAGCTTGCGAGCAGGGCCCTCTTGCCTTGCTGTCTGTCTATATTAACCAATATATTACCTAGTATTTTATTAATGTTTGTTCCCAATTGTAAAGCGCTACGGAATTTGCTGGCGCTATATATATAAATGATTTACAATTTGTTAAATCCTGTGTATGTTTTTAATTTGTGGGAAGAAGTTGGATTGGAATAATTGACTGTAGTCTTTGGTATTGGCAGTACCTAGACATTGAATGGCTGTAGACCTACGGAGAAAATCAAACTCATTTCTAAGCGTTTTCGAGTGAAAGGAGGTATATGTAGTGCTATAACTTCTGATTTGTAGTTGTTGATTGTGTAAGCTGATAGGTTGTCATAGTCCTTGGAACAGATTTGGGAGGGACATTTGTGTCTTACATGCTTTTACCAGTGCAGAGGGGACTAGTGCAAAGAAAATCTAGTTAATACAAGGATGAAACTTTGTGATCTGATGACCCAGTATTCACTTTCACCAGCAAATGGGGAGTGGTGGCTCTCGTTCACTACAGGTGTCAGTGCAGTGTTCCCTCTCTCCCATCTAAGTACAAGAGCTGTTTATCACTGCGTGTCTTACCTAATTGTGAGAAACTGCTATTTCCACTTAGACTGTAGGTAACCAGCTTTACAATACACGTAAGACATTTCCTGCTGACCTCATGGATTATGATTAATTATTATAATTAAAAAAACAACTACTCCCTCATAGTGAATAGACTAATCCTATTCCTACATGCTGAGCTTCAGGATATTTACACAAAGTAGGATTTTTTAGGTAACATTGTACCATATAACCTTACTATACAAGCTGTGGATAGCAGGACCCTCTCACCTCTGGAGATCATCTGAATGTTTCATGGAGTTTGAGTTTCTCAGAAGATGAGTGTAATGAGCTTGTGGGAGGCAGTGGATTGTCCACTCTGTAATTGTGAAAGTGGGTACAGGGCACCATGTGACAGAACTACTGTATTGTTGTTGTTGGTGACTGGGGCCTCCTCCAGATGAGTCTTGTTGGGAAGAAGTGAAAGAAGGAATTGTCACTAGTTCCATCTCAACACAAATTATAATACTGTAGATGGGATTATATCCTGGATAAATGGGATTATATACTGGACAAATTCTCTAAAATGTTCCCTAACTCCATTTCCAGCTGCTGGCAGAATGATGGCCACATAGGCACACTTTTTAATGTTTGGTGGACTATTGTCCCCTTCTGGGACAAAGCAGTGTCTATACTTAACTCCCTGTCTGAACAACCAATCACCAGAAACCCATGGACCTTCCTCCTTTCCCGCAACATGTGAGCACATAGACTGGAAAAACCCTGACCACCCGACTGCTAGAGTTTTCTCACTGCCTATTACTCTTCCTTAAGCAATAACCCTGTTACTTGTATTGTTTACATCAGTTTCTTTTATAAATAAAAAGCTTTAAAAGAAATGCTCTCATTGATTGCACAGCACTGAAGAGTATTTTGATGCTATGTTACTGATGTTAACATTTAGAGTTTTATTATGTATTGTTTTTAATCTGTTTCTCTTCAGAAATAGAACATGGAAACTCCCATTTATTTTGCTTCATCATAATATATAAAGACTCCAGTAATACAATATATGATCACCTAAATTTAGAATAAACAAATAGAAAATAAGAAAATGTTCATACAAGGTTAATACAAAAATTCATATTTTTTTGCATATATATTAATGCCGGGTATTTGTTTTTACAGTGTCATGTGGCTCCCAATTTGAGCGCAAGGTCTGTTCTTTATCTCCATATGCTCTAGTGCCATCTAGTGCATTGTCATTTGTCTGCCATCCTGTCACTGAGGAGTCAGTGGGCATTATTAACCTGGACTGCTTTTACATTGTGTTGCCTTTGGGTATTAGGACTCTGCCTTTGGGTATTAGTATCTCTGGAGAAAACAGAAGTTGGATTTTCTGCATTTTACTCTTCTGTACTGTAGATTCCATGTAAATGTAAAACTGACTCTTCAACTGCATAGATCTAAATTGAAACTATCATATTTTAGTTTAGTCAGTGCTGGTAATCAAAGATTTTTGGAGTATTGGATAATTTAGTATTGATAGTGGGAAAGGGACAGGGGCAAAAAGAAACCATTATGTTATTAAAAATTAATATAGAAACACAAATCCAATATATATACTGAGCTCTTAGGCACAAGTTATTGCTGAGTAAATAATTAGACATTTTTGATCACATTGAGCAGGTAGTATATATCTGTTGAAAGGGAGAATAAATTGTAAAGACCTTAAAGACCTGTAAAAGGTGAGTCGGTTTCGCGGTATGATTGACTTTGAATGTAATATTTCAGTAAATAAAGTATACCCGCACAGTCCCAAGACACTAACAAAAATAATATAATCTGCCAGTACAGTAAAAATAGACTGGAACGATCGATCACTCCTCTAACTTGACCTGATTTTTATTTATTTTTTCATACAACTTTATTTCCTGTCTCTCAGCTTTTTTGCAGTGTCGCAGCGATGAGACTGCCCCGATCATTATCTTTGTTTCCAAAATGTTTGCTGTTGATGCGAAAGCCATGCCTCAGAACAAGCAAAGGTAGGAAACCGCGCAGTACTGTCCATAAATTGTTGCTGGTAACACTTTCATTTTGTATGATGAACGCACAGGGGGAAGAAGGCATTTGGTGGTACACACTCCTACAAAGACAATTACATAAAGTTGTGAATTAATACTAGAAAAGGGAGAGTGGTTCAGCTGGTCCAGAGGTCTAAACAGTATTTTGTTGTATGATTTAGAGCCTAAAGGGGAAATTATTAGATGTGTTTGATTAGGGTAAGAACACCTTTTTGTATAAAATCTTCATTTGCTGCTCATCCGCGTGTAACTTGTTTTATGTGGGTTGAGAAAGATCAACCCGTAGCCAATGACATCATTAGAATTTTTCACATCGTCTTCTACCAGCAACTTAATTTCTCTGTTATTAAGACATGCAGTTGCCATCACATTCTGGTCCCCCAATACCTTCCCATAGTTTAATCTTCATAAGCAATGTTAGATTTTTTTTTCCAGCTTGTTTACTACTGTATGACTTCTTTACATTATTATCTTTTTCCCTTTTTGGCTCTAGTGGTAAGTCATTTGTTTCTCAATTGTTAAAACTATTCGGTAGATGTGAAAAACAAAACTTATTCCACCCAAAGTATGTAATAAAGGTTTTCTAATCCATTCCCAGCATTTGTTTTACTGTGAAACTTTAAGTAACTTAATGAGCCATCAAAGGACAGGCTGTTTCTTGAAATACCACTATTCAAATGGCTTCAACACCAGAAAAGAATTCTAGGTAATGATGGCCTAATGAATGATACATTGGTTATTCAAAGAATAGTCTGCATTTATCCCACTAGTAAAATCTATATATCTATATCTATATCTATATCTATATCTATATATATATATATATATATATATATATATATATATATATATATATATATATCTCATGCAATATATGAATGAGTCCACTTATCCACAAAGTCAATAGCTGTGGCACCTCCTTAGGATGAGCATATCTTGCACACTGCTTTGCTTTCACTCCAATTCCCCACGTCACACTGGTGTACTTTAATTGATCATTGAATATCGGGGGTATATTTACTAACCTGTGGGTTTGAAAAAGTGAGGATGTTGTCTATAGCAACCAATCATATTCTAACTCATTTTGTAGAATGTACTAAATTAATAACTAGACTCTGGTTGCTATAGGCAACATCTCCACTTTTTCAAACCTGCAGTTTAATAAATCTACCCCCAGGAGTGCCGTTGGCCAGATCGAGAGGTAAATTTTGTTGAATTGCGTAGCAAGGGTGGTGTTTGATTCCTGTCCAGCTAGTTGGCCTTCTGGTGTGGTTTACATATGTTATCATTATATGCCATCTAAATATTTTATATAGTACATAACTGTATTTTTGTGCTTTTGGAAGTATTTCTGATATTCAACGATGCTTTAGTTATGCTACTTTCTACTGGTGTAGCTTTAGCTCCTGTAGGCACTTGTTTAATGTATACCTTACTGTAAGGTATGTCCAACAGGCAGCTGGTCATCCACCTTCAGTGGAGGGGAAAACTTATTTTTTAGTTTTTTTTAGCCATTATTTGAGAAACTAGGGTTGCTGGTGGCAAATGTCATCCTGCTTCTGTACATTTTAAGGCACAGTTACTATCTAGTTGCTCTATTTAACAAAATTAAAAATTAAATAAAACCATGAATGTAGCATTTGCAAAAATGTCCCATCTCTAGACAATATTTTCCACCTATACGCTTGCCAAGGTTAACCTTTATATTGCAAAGGAACGATCTAGGTGCGCAGGTGGAAACACCAAACCGTTTCTGTGCTGCACATCAAGTGTGCATTGTAATGAGGTCTAATCTAATCTTTTTTATTTTTATAGTAATATAAATGCAATATGTTCTAAATGGGTTCCACCTATGCCTCACTTATTTTGATATCTAGTAGTTGTTTCTTTCCGTGTCCTCCAGGCGGTCAGAGAGACCTTGTCTGGCCACCATATATATATTTTTATATTTACAGCATGTTTCTTTCTTATAGCTAGAACTGATATATAAGCTCCAAATAGAGCTGAAACACACAGGCACGTCCCTCACATTACTGGTTTGTTCTTGTGGCTGACCGTGCTCCTCTGCTGGATCTCTGCACTAAAATGACAAATGACTGTCATCACAGTCTCTTCATTAACCAATAATGTTCTCCCCAGCACCTATTTCCTGAGTGGGCCACATGGCTGTTTTTACTTGCCCCCCGGCTCTTGGAACACCACCACCACTATTATAATAGAATAAGCCTTTGTTTCTCCTATTCGAACAGGCACTATGTGAACACTACAGCCAGCTGTTTGGATTAGACCACTGACCACCAGTCTGACCAGTCCTGGCAGGTGTGGGCAGTACCCTACAACATTTTTCATTATTATTGCAACTTATTACAACTGCCTGCACCCAGTTATTTCGTAAGGCCCCCCCCCCGGCTGGCAAAATTTTCTTGGGAGAACACCAGGGCCGGATTAATGGAATGGAGGCCCCTGGGCTAAGCGGGCCTCCATTCCCCCGTGACGCCGCCCACCACCCCTTTCTGTTCTCCTGCCACTGTAGTCCTTCCGTGGCGCGCTGTAGGCTTCTTACTGAGGAGATCTCGTGAGAGTGAGACTCACGAGATCTCCTCAGTAAGAAGATTACTGAGCACCTTGGAAGGACTACAATGACAGTGCTCGGCAGCATTGAACAGGCCGGGGGCACCCCCACACTGAGCAATAATGCCGCTGAGCACTGTCAAGGGCCCCCTGGATGCCCAAGGCCCCTGGGCTGTAGCCCAGTTAGACCTTGGGTTAATCTGACCCTGGAGATCACTGACCAATTCAAAATAGACCTTTCACAAAACATCTATTCGATGTGTAGATTGATATGTATCCTGTGCACATTCAATATTCCTCCAAATTCTAAACCACTTTACTGCTCTCTAGTCTAGTTCTGCTTCTGAATTGAATTATATCACGTTTATTTAAAGCAGTATTTGTGCAGCTTGTGATTACATATTGTTTTAAAACTACCTAGGATGAATTTGGGTGAATATTAATGTAAACCTTTTACACCTTTCTGAAGGTGCTTAGACTGTAGGTTTAAATGTAACTACCTGCACGTGACAATGACAGCTAGTGGCTTTGTGTGTGGATTTTTATTTAGAATACCAAAGGAGCATTTTGACGTGAGCCCACTAGATGGCGATATGTTGTTCCTTATTACAGTCTTATTCAGTACTTTTTTTTATTTATTTATTTTTTAACACACAGGCTCCAGAAAGCAGCATGACCTCATGGATTAGCAGTAGGGCAATTATCTACTGCTGAGCTCTGGTTTGTGTAGACTGCTAGAATGTAGCTTTCCTGACAGCCTGTAACTCTGAGATGTATTGACTTCCACCCTGACTATTTTGCTGTAACCCTTTTGCTCCTAATGGGTGCAGCCATGTACTTAAAACAATTTATCAGAAAAATACCCAATGTATAAGTAGCATTTATTTTTCTTTGAATTGATTGTAAAACATATGGGTATAGTTTATTTTGTGTAGTGAGCATTTCTGCAAAGTATGTTTGCGTTTACCATAACTTGAGTAGGGGCTACCATATTCCTTACATCGGTGCATATAGTACTTGTTTTCATTATAATGTCTTGTTCATGTTTCTTAGAGTCTGAAATTTAAACTGTTATGCTGGAAACTGACAACTAAACTGTTCAAGTGATCATGAACCCTGGGAACATAAGAAACTGAGCTGGTGTCTATCTCGCCTGTGCTTCTCATAGATTAGGGTCTCCTGGAAAAACAAACTAAACTCCTCTAAACTGTGGTATTCTAAAGCTGCTGTAATGGATATAATTTACAAAAGACAGTACAGCCAGCCATTGTGTGGGCTAAACCACTTTTCATGAGAGTGCAGGTAAAATAATGATTGCATCCATGGTGTTGTAGACCATGGGTACACCTGAAGCATGTGGTTTTGTTTTCTCTCTATAATCCTGCCCGAGTATTTTGAATCAACCAGTGTGTTGACTGCAATTCACCACTAGGAAGGTTTTTTGTTTTTTTCCCCCTGCGTACTGCAATTCAAAAGTCAGTTTAAAGACAAAGTAATGTTAACCATAAGAGAGGAAAGCTAATTCTTAAGAGGAACATCTTTTTAGACTTCCAAAAGAGCCTCAAAATCACAACAACCTGAAAGAAAGAGATACAAATATAGTTATTACAGATATTACCATGAAAAAATGTTTACTATTGTAAGTTATTAAACCTAGGATCGTGTTGTGTGGTATAGGTTACCAAAAAATATATATTCTCTCGGATTACTGTAAAGGGTATTCATGAAACTAGTATGTAGGGAAAAGCTGCTGTTATAAAAAGCAGCCAATCAGATTTTGCCATTTCTTTAGTAAAATTTAAATATCTAAAGCAAACACCATTATTTGGAATGGGATTTTTTTCCCACTGCTCCTAAACCCCTGTATATATCATCATCTATCAAGTGGGTGTTATTAATTCATCATTATTGTGCAATTTGCAACTGACCCTGAAAGCTGCTAATGTCCATGCTGTAGGTTTTGTGCAAGTCTTGACAGATTCTTGCCATTTTACCCAAAAATAAGGAGGTATTTCTTACATTGAGTTTTTGTAGTAAACTAGTCTATATTTGAGGTTTTTTTTTTGCTAATTTTAAGGTTCATAAAATTCTTGTTTCCTTATGATTATCAAACACTGTAAGTCCATATTGATATTTATTATTATTTATTATTACACTACTCACCAGAGCTTTTAAATTGGAAACACAATAATAAAGCAAGACTGAGTATGAATAAAACAAAGACATAAAGGGCCCCGTTATGAATGTAACTACTAATTATTTGAACCTGGTTGCATCAAGAGAGCAAGCATGACCAAATAGGAATATATATCAAAGCCTGTGTATTAGTAAGCTAAGTAATATATAGTATAAAATACTTATACATTGCCTTGAAGACGTATTGAGCCGTTCAGCCTCAACAGATTTTTCATATTTTGTTGCCGCAGATTCTTAATTTGAAATAGATTGAAGCAGAATTTGTTGGCACTGACCCACAACGTATTAAGTACCATGTCAAATCAGAATAAATATTCCAAAGCTTTTCCACATATTACTAAAATGAAAAACAAATGTGAAAACCCCCCCCGATTTCATACCCCATTGGAATTGCAATGCAATAACTGGAAAGTCCTATCATTTGTGCATTAATTTCACCTGTGTAGGAAAGTGGATCAACTGTAGACACATCGTTGTAGATGTAACTGTCCCTCTCTCTGCGAGGTCTTGTCGCATGTCAGAGTCTTAAATGAAAGAGCATTCCAAACAAATTGGACATCTCCTTATAGAGAGGTAATCAGAGGAAGTGTTCATCTCCATAGCAGATGCACTTCATTGTACAGAAGGGGATGAAGTGTGAAACTACAGTAACTCTGCCTAGACCAGATTGTCACTTGAATACCTATTAAATTATTTATGTAGCCCCTAGATATTCTGCAGCACTTTATAGAGAATGTTTATTCATTCACATCAGTCCCTGCCACAGTAGAGCTTACAATCTATATTGCCTACTCCACACACACACACACACACACACACCAGTGTGCAGAATGCCATGTAACAGATACTGCAGAGAGATGGCACACAGTATTAAGATCTGACCAGACTTTTGACTTAAATGACTTAAATGCTAAGATGTATGTATAGCGCACATCCAACATTGAATACCAGCCAGGTAATACCACTCTGTGAATTCTGGAGATGCTGTTCAATGGCAGGTACTGGCATTCTTGACAGGATCGATAAGAAGATGAATAGAGCACATTACAAACAGATCTTGGAGAAAAACCTGATACACACTGCCAAAAAGATCAAACTGGATTGGAAGTTTGTCTTTCACGAGGGCTGGTATCTAAAGCACATTGCGAGAGCAACACTGAAGTGGCTGAAAGTGAAGAAATTCCATCTGAAATTTGTGGGAAGCGTTCAAACGTTTGCTGTTCTCCAACTAATCTGACCCGGGTTAAGCAAATAGAGCAATAGGACATAGTGATTCATCTTGTGCTCACGGTTAATAGAGAGTTATCCAATAAGGCTACTTATTGTAATTTCATGTTGGATATATGCATATTAAATTACAAGTTAACCCGTGCATGATACTCATGCATTCTAGTCAAATCAAGCTATTTAAGGTGTTCTTGTCATGCATTTAGGCCTAGCCCAGGCCTCCTCAGGGGAAGAGCATTACTTCCCGACGCAAGCGCCCTTTTTTAACGTGGTTTTGCCCACATGTCACCACCTCATCATTTTTCTCCATCACCTCATCCTTCATCTTCATCGCCACATCCTTCATCAAGCTACTTAAGGTGTTAAAAACTCCCCACTGTCATCCCCAGCAACCACCAACCACTCCCAACTGTCACTTCTCCTTCAAGAAATATATAGGTCAGTGTATAACTCTGCCCAGCAGGTGGCGCTGCAGCTTGTTTTTTTTTTTTTCCCACACACGCCACTAGGCATTTATATAGTAGATATTTCTATTTTGGATATTTATTTTTTTACTTGTTTTACTTTATGGTTTACGATCACCGTATACTAGAATATAACCTGACGGACTTCTCTCATTGATTGCCTTAAATGATTTTTTTTCATTCTTCTGCAAGGTTTTCTTAGACATTTCACATTGTCTAGTGGGGAAGGGGACACCAGAAAATGTTTTATTGTTGAGAGGCATCTAGCTGACCAATGGAAAATCTTTTATGATTCAAGTTTCAGTCGAGATTTCTACATATTTGCCATGTTATGCTTGGGTCCTTTTATTGTTTCTCCTCCTTTGCGATTTAAACATTTGTTGCTGATCAATGTTATATTAAATATTTTGGCTGTTTATAGTTATTCGGACCATTTAGCTTGGCATTTATTTAACTTTCAACAAGTTTGATCCCTCTTTAAACCTGTTACGCTGTTCTTTATGTAGAATTTCAGCCCCGACCAGTTCCGATCTTTCACTATTGATGGTTCAGGCATGTGACGCAGTCATGATTTCCAGGCGCCTGGCATTCTTACATCTCATCTCTGTCCAAGGTTTTTCTCCACACTTATTTACAACCTGAAAGGAAGCAAAGTGTACTATTGCGAGACTGTAAAATACATAAAAGGCAAAATGCTTTTGCATAGTGACACAGACCTGTGGAAGCCTTGGCTGGGCACTGGTCCCGTATTGCCGGGTACCTGCCATCTACCTTCTGACGTGGAAGTGTGAACTAAATGATTGATCATTTGTCCTTCTGGCACAGGGATTCCTCATCCTCCGACCTGTCACTGTGTAGCTGGATCTGTTCTGAAAAGAAACAGATATTTAAATAACCGAGGTAAAAAGTGAAATCCTTATATCAGACACAAGATTTCCAACTTACCGTCCAGTTCATTGTCCATCTCGTCCAAATTATTGCCTTTTGATTTCAACCAGCATGCCACTCTCGAGAGCCATTTAAAGTTTGCTGATCTTGGCAAGTTGGAGGGTACCTCCTGGGAGGCACTATTACTACCATGCACCTTGATGTAGTGCCCAAGGAAGACCGCCAACTGATCCAATTGTGAGTCGTTTAGGTTGAGGACCTTTGAATAAGTGGCAACGTGCTTTTGTGGCTTTGTGGAAGACAGCGTGTGGGGATGTTTGGCCCCATACTCTCAGTCAATCATGCAGTGTATGTAGTCAGAGCCTCTGAAGTGTGACAAGGCAGCTGGTCTGGCAAACATATAGACATTTTGGGTAGCCCATCCACATTCTTCACGCTTCTCTGGGAGAAGATTCATTGCAGCTTGCATTGCTGGTGACGGCAAGATTGGAAATTTTCTCCCTCGGTTTCCAAAAATTTCAGTGTATGTGAAGTGTCACCAGAGCTCCATTTTTAAGCTCGGAAAATGTTAGGGCAACATCTTTGTGGAGATCCCAAGTATCTCTGTAAGTGAAGGTAGTTAGAAACATCTTGGAAACTTCCCCTTCACTTCTTCGATTGAACAAGATCACCTGTGACAGGGGGACTTTTGCAAGCAGTGCCCAGTTGTTTAGAATAAGCTCAGTGGATAAACTGCTGTGGTAAACTTGTTGCTTCTCATCGAGATACAAGTCATCTTTTCACCTCTTAAGTGAAAGATAAGCGCTGAGTTATGTTCCACTTCCACCCCTTAGAGTTTTCAAGGCAGCAGATGAGATCAGCCTGTTCTATCTTGCCTCATAGATCTTCCTGAAGTTACATGTATTTTCAATCACAGCAGTGCAGTCTTCCATCTTCGTTCAGCACTTACAATGCTCACTATGTTTTGCGAGCCATGCCTGACCATCCGTGCTAGCACCTCGTCACAGCCAGCTACCAGCGTCACCATGTCTACTACATGCAGAAAGTTCAATGGGATGGTAGTCTTCATTATTTCCAAATGGGTTGCTCTTCTGGCCTGTAACAGTAGCCTCCCCATTTCTCTAAGCTTCTGACTGATGTACTCACGTTTGTCAGCATCTGAACCGCACAGTTGCAGAGATGCTGCCCTAACTGCAGGATGCATCAGTCATTTTTGATAGTGAGAAACATTTCATCTGGGATCATGTTGCTCAAGAGCTTCCAAAAGCTACCACTGATGTCAGGTGGAACAGGCTGAGCACAGGTGCACAGAGACTGGACTTTTGTCAGGTTTGGGTTGTTGCCGCTGTGGTTTAGCTTACATCTCTCCATGTGATGGCACAGGTAATTTCTTGCAAACCAGTCTTGGCAGGCTGCAGAGTGCATGAAACCTTCGGCATTCTTCTTTTTGCCTGGGCGTTTGTATGGTATCAAAATGCTGCATCCTGTCCTTATCACCTCAGTGTTGTGTGCAAAGTGGTCTCTATTCCGATGACGTTCCAGTTGCATGAACCTTTCTTTTGAGTGCTTGGGAAATTTCATGGCCCAGGCTACTTCAGTCTCATTATGGCGTACATGCTCCATATGCCGGGATATTTATGAGAGGGTTTCTCATAGTATAGGCAGTACTGCTCTTTGTTATACACCCTGGATCCATCGCTGTGTTTGTACCGAGACTGCATCATCTTTAAAGTCTTCAGTATTTAAAACGCCTCTGCCATCAGGTCGAGAATCATTGTGCATAGCACATGTCTGTCTACCTACGCTTTGTTCTACTTCTGCCCAATGGTGCATTACCGTTGGTGTCTGAACCACTCTCCCCTGAAGTGTTTGAGGCATACTGCTCTCTACTGCTCTCTGGGCCACTGCTGAGCTGTGTCATGCTCCACTGTCCCCACTTTTCTTTCAGCATGATAAGAATGCAACCGTGTCTTAGCCCCATTTGGTGTAAAAGAGCAGGAAAGCTGCAACCTCCTCCTCTGGCGTGTAGACGAACATACGTGTGTTCCACTGACCTAAAGTGGTGGCACGCACATTTTTGGTCTGACAAAAATGACTCGCGTGAACGTGCATAATTTTTATGTAGAGTATATTAGCGTTGGTAAGTTTTGTGGGGACCTTATTTTTTCCCCCCACTACGACCAAAGTCCCCACAGGGTTGGTGTGTAAACAGGTCAATGTCCCCACAAGTATAGGAATACAGGTACACACACACACACTTTTACCATGCACAGAGCAGATTGAGTTGAGAGAGGCGTTCCAAGCCTCTCTGCTCACTACATCATGTGACAGTGAATGTAGTCAAATGACACTGCAGACTTATAAATCATTTATAGCAGACAGAACAAACAAACCAAGGCAACAAATAGTTATTGCCCAGATTCTTCTTATAGCCCGCAACAGTGATTTATTTTAAAACCTTTTTTCACACTATTGCAAAGGGAATCAAAAGCTCAAATAGTATACCTTGTATCACGATTATTTTATCTCAAACTTGCAGGGACATCTGTATTAATATTTTCTTATATATGATCTGTTATGTTTGGCGCACCCATATTGTTCTTTTTCTGTTTGTTAATTGTCATTGTTTGTCGTGCTGCTTAATCAGAACAGGCTGTTTTCCCATTAAGGGGTTAATCACTACAGTATTTTACTATGATGACATTGAACTATTAAACAAGGGCACATGTTGCAAGTTTATTGGGGTCTCTTGGGTTCTAATAGACAGTTGTAAATAGCTGTTTTCAATTGACTTTGCCCAGCTTTAAAGAAGCACAGCAAATTCTCTGGAGCCCATAAATGTCATTGTCCAGAAGTCTTCAGCAGGTGACGTCTTGTCATTACAGACTGATACATAAATGTCTCTGGAACTCCAAGATTTTTTCTTATTCAAATAGTTAGATAACATTCTGTTTTTTCCTTTCTTCTGCAAACGCAACACAACATTCCACATTCAGTCATTTCATCTCCGAAACAAAATTGTTCTCATTTATATTCCATTATCTCTCTTAAACCACTTGAATTTTAAGATAAGCTTTGGTATCATTTAATGTGGAGAGAACCAAGTGTTTACTAAGATGATAACATTTATCATTGGCTGTGATTTAGAAGGGGGGGGGGGAGGGGATAAAAAAAGCGATCATTTATAAGCCATTACCTCAGGAAAAGAAGTGGTTTGGGCTTTATAACAACATCAGACCTGCTGTCGTAGTAGTAGTTGGAGAAATAGGGTCATTTAACTAAATGCAGCAATTTTCCCAGCGTTTTGAAGCACTAGATGGCTCCTGGGGATTGTGAATGAGACCTGTATCCTTTCAGTGTGGTGTGAAATCATTGCATGTGACTGAGACAAGCTACAACTTTCTCTCAAACCAAATATCTTCCTTTCTTCCTATTTCTCCTGTGTTGTTCTGTTATGGAACAGGTTGCAGTTGGTTAAAAATATATAGTGCAGGCCTGGCCAACCTGTGGCTCTCCAGGTGTTGTGAAACTACAAGTCCCAGCGGCAGGCCAGGAGACTGGTAGAAAGCAGCGGGTAGTCAAAAACGATAGCCAAGGTCAAGGGTCACAGGCAATCAGGATAGTCAGTTAACACGCCAGAGGTCGGGGTCACGGGCAAGGTTGCAGGGTCCGAAGTACAGGCCAAAAGGGTCAGGGTCACAAGAAAAGAGGCAGAGTCAAAATCCAAGCAGGGGGTCATACACGGGAGATCCAACAAAGTATCCACAGGACAGCAACAAAGAGACAGGAGCAGGTCAGCAAGACTGGACAGCAAAGCTGTAACCGGCAGGGAGGCTAAGCCTGCCTTAAATACCTAGACCAACCAATTAGGGCTGATCCCTGAAAATACACACAGGCTAGTCCTAATTGCCCATTAATCAGCCCACAGGTTAGTGAGCCTACTGCGTGCGCGCCTGGCTTCCCTATCTTGCCAGAACGCGGCGCGGGGGAGATTTAGCGTCCTACCCGGAAATGACGCTAGTGGGCACTGAGAGCGAGCTGCGACGGCTGTGAGTACCGCCGCAGCTCCTAACAGCTGGGCTAGGTATGATTATAATGTAAAACCTTATCTGGGTGTTTTCTATGACATGTTGTCTCCATTACCAGATGGTTGGTATAATATACAGCTCCTTATATTTTAACAAAGTGGTGTGCAGTACTGTATGTGTATAGTCCATATCTATGGAGCAACATGGACTGCCACATCATCATACCTCACCATTTGGTTGTTTACTAGTTAATGAACAAGATGATACCACCAGGTAGTTACAGAACAGGCAGTGTGAATGTTTGTTCTTTCATGTCAAAGGAGATATTGCTATTTCCCAGGAGGGCTGTAATCGAGCCTCTTCAGGACTATTTGACCATTTGACTACCTGTTCCCCACAGATATACACCAGAAGAGGAGGGACTAATCCAAATGCTGGATCTGCTAAAGCAGGGGTGTCCAACCTTTTAGCTTCCCTGGGCCACATTGGAAGACAACGAGTTGGTTTGGGCCGCACATAAAATACACTAACACTAACGATAGCTGATCATCCAAAAAAACATAGAAAACATAGTTAACATATTAAACTTACTTGGAAATTAAGTTAGTAAGCGTTAGGAAACCTGTTGCAGAATCATGATTAAAGCAGTAGTCCCATTACCAGCTACAATTTAACTTACCTGCATCTGCTCCTTAGTGGGGTTCGGGGAATTAAATGCCAAAAACTTTTTTTCCTCTCTTTCTGCACCCATGAATCATTTTTTTATTGACCAGTTTGAAATGGTCACCGATATAGGTAGCATCAGGAGGACTAATAGAAATCTACAGAGATTTAAAGATAGTGTGGCGGGAAAAATGGCTCATGGAGCAGCCTCCGATGAGGGTAACAGTGGGTGATAATTTCACCCTACTCCGCACTGCACATTTAAAATATTAAAAATACAATCATCTCTTAATATTTATATTAGATACATACAGAGAACACAGCTAGTTCATAATTGAATGGTGCAGAAAGTCCAAATTCAGAGTAACAACAATAAGATACTGGATAATCATTCACTGCTGCTGATAGTTCGCGCGGGTAACTCCTCTGTGCTGCGCTACGCAATGGATGTCGGGTGTGATGACATCACCCCCGACATTCACTGCGAGCGCCACACGGAGGAGGAGACCAGGGAGGGAGCCGGAGCGCCAGCTGACGTGACCACAAGGTAAGTTTTTTTTTTTTTTGTTTTTTTTTTCCATCTCTGCCCCCTTGCCACAACCAAAACTCCGGCTGGGCCACATTTACAGGCATGCTGGGCCGCATGTGGCCCGCGGGCCGCGGGTTGGACAACTATGTGCTAAAGCCCTTTTCCAAGGTTGAATTGCTATGCAAAAATAAAATTGATGCCTCTTAAAAGTTAAACTGTGCAATATTCTAAACACATTAATGAAGGTTGCACCTTAATTTATCAGATATAATCTTGTTACATCACACATATGGCTGCATATAAGCATATTTGATCTTGTTTTATGATCTAAAAATATCTATTTTTTAAATAGTGTTTTGGTGTTGTTTGAGATTACTATTATGATGATACAATACAATATTGTAATATTATTGTTCTACTACAACTACAGCCATTACAAATAGTATGTGTGTGTTATTTAAAGTAAAATAAATGTGAGTCCTATCATTATGGTGGATTAATCCCCCTGTAAAAACCTCTTCCTGTGATAATGCCTGGAGGAGATGGGGTGTTCAGATGCAAGTTAGTTAACAGATTTAATGACATGTTTGATTGAATTCTGTTTCCAAGGCTGCATTTCACAGATGACATTTTCCTGGTAATGGGAAGGACATTAGGGCCACAGGTGTCAGATTTAAATCATGGATCAGGTTATCATAGCAGATAATGTAAACCTCTCCCTAGGTCATGTTGGTAACCAAACAAGCTCTAAGGTATTCACCAGTCAAAAATCAAAACATCCAAAGATTAACCACATAAAAATGTTGGCAAACTCCCCAGGACTTCCCATATTTTCCTCTCCGTGGCTGGCAGGTGGTGTCAGATTCCTAAGAGAGATAACTTGTTCATCCACATTTCCCCAATTTATTGATCTCCGAACATCTGAACTTATCGCATTAAAATTTCTATACATCTTTCTATACAAATCTGAATTTTCTTTTGCATCTTAAGAGTCTCGCTTGATATCAGGACATTTCACCACTTTTGAAACACTCTGCATGAGACAAGTCTCTACCAAAAGATTGATTTACACACTTTATGCTGAATCTCTTTACCAGCACCTTCCCCTTGATGATCCCCAAGAACACACATGGGAATCTGACATTGGTCTGAGATCTGGAAGCGTACAGCATCCAGCTATAGCTGTGAGGACCGAGGAGAATGCTTACAAATTATTATATCGCTGGTACTATGTTCACACCAGTTTATATCAATTTCTTCTGATGTCTCTGGTAAATGCTGGAAGAACTGCCTATTACGTGGAAATCTTCTTACATATCTTGTGGTCATGCACCAAATTATCCAAGTTTTGGTCTACATTCAGGAGCCTGATTCTCTCTGTCCTGCAAATGGATGTCCCACTCATGCCTAAATACAACTTGCTCTCATGGTGCTAGCTTCCACTGGTACTACAAAGCACCAACTTCAACTTCTGCGTCATTTTGTCTCTGCCGCCGACTTGTGGCGGACTGGAGATCTCCAGCCCTTACTTTGCTGCAGTTATTATATGCATTTGCTATGCCTACCGCATGGAATATTTGACCGCTATAGTTAATAGTGCGGCAGAATAGTTTTGCAAGACATGGGAACTTTGGACGACTTATAATAACATGACTTCACCCCTATTCTATTAAATGTACTCTGCCTAGGAGATAATTTTTCAGTATTTTCGTATATTTTCTCTCGACCCCCGGGCTTCAATGCAGCAACAGTGTATTTTGTGTGTTTTAAGAAGGCAATTTCAGGTAGAGGTTTCAATTTCAACTAATTGTAGTAACCAGCATAATAATTTTAAATAGGCAAAATGATTTTTAAGTGGAGTTACCCTTAAATCTCATTATAAATTCTCCGTGTTTTCTTTATGAAATTATTAACAATTGGAAATAAACAATATTCCATACGATCTCATAAAATGCCGCTTCCGGCTGCTTAACATCACTCGCATCCGGCCCTTCCTCTCCCAAGATGCCACCAAATGTCTTATTCACTCTCTGATCATCTCCCGCTTGGACTACTGCAACCTCCTCCTTACTGGCCTCCCCTACTCTCATCTCGCTCCCCTTCGATCTGTACTTAACGCAGCCGTTAGGCTCATCTTCCTTTCTCACCACTCCTCTTCTGTCTCCCCCCTCTACCGATCCCTTCACTACAGAATCCTGTTCAAGCTCCTCACTCTTACATACAAGGCCCTCGCCAACTCCACTGCACCCTACATCTCCACCCTCCTCTCTATTCATGCTCCATCCCGCCCTCTCCGTTCTGCCAATGACCATCGCCTCTCTTCCCCCGTGATAACCTCCTCCCACGCGTGTATCCAAGACTTCGCCTGCGCTGCCCCCATCCTGGAACAAGCTCCCTCCCTCCATCAGAACTTCCCCTAATCTGTCCAGCTTCAAACCAGCTTTAAAAACTCACCTTTTTCTTAAAGCCTTCCAGTCTCCAACTTAACTTCCTACCTTTTCTTCTTCCTCTTTCCCTCTTTCCCCTTCCCTTATCCTTATCCTCCGTTCCTCCATCTCTCCCCCGTGTCTCTGTCTGTCTACCCCACCCATTAGATTGTACGCTCCTTTGAGCAGGGTATCCTCTCCTCCTGTCTTCGCCACTGTTAACTCTGCTCTCCAGCTACTTAGCCCTCCTCCTTGAGGACCCTCTTCCCCCCCCCCCCCGTCTCCCCCCGTCCCCTCTCGCTCCCTCCTCTCCCCTTGGGGGTCTCCCTGTCATCCGTCCCTTCCCCTCTCCCCTCCTCCGCCCCTCTAGCTGTGATTGGAGCTCACTGAGTTACTGTGCCTATTGTTTACTGTACTGTGCTGTCTCACCTCGTATTGTAATTTTGTTTGTCCCTGTATGGCGCTACGGACACCTAGTGGCGCCCTATAAATAAAAATTAATAATAATAATAAAACCAAACACCTGGGGGTAAATGTATTATACTGAGCATTTTGCAGGGGAAATTTAAAGCGGCAATGTCTTTAAAGGCAAGTTTTACCTCTAAAGACATTGCCGTTTGAAATTTTCTCTGCAAAGTCGGCGAATATCTGTGACTTTCAAAATCCAGTTTAATACATTTACCCCCAGGCTTTATTTGTCGGTTATGAACAATGCACAGTCTGTGTTGTCTGTATATCTACAACGGAATAAACTTATTCAGTGTTGGGGAATCATCTGAAAGATTTAAGCACAATCTCAGTACCAGTATCAGTATGTTATGTATGTGTTACACCCATGCCAGTAGTAATATTATTCATCCTGGGCACTCTCCTGATTTATATTGTCCATATGGGATTACTGAAGCTGTGCACCAATCAGTAGGTTTCTCTACCAATATTACTGGGTTAATTTGACCAGTTCCAGTTGATTACCTCTTGAAAGTAGGTCTTCTGCTGTTCATGCATTCTTCGCTAGTAAATGGGTATGCACAAAGTGCCTCCTATAAACATAAATCTTTATTCATAACAAGACTTTCTAGAATGTTTCTTCTCTTTAATGCAACATCCTGTATTTATACTTTTCATTTATGTGCTTGGTTATTCTTCATCATTTACATGCTGCATTTTCTTTGGATAATGTTTACTCTTTGGACTTTTTGTCTTGTGTTTACTGCTTATTTCCAATATGTTCATTGCTTATATTATATAAAAAAAAAGTAATTGATCCTCTCATGGATTTATATTTCATTCTGCAACCCTTACTAAGCGCCTTGCTTTATTTTTCTGTGCATTTAACTATGGAAGTTGCCAGAAGCCATGTGACAGGCCTGTAAATGAGTCACCTCTGGTGCACAACCTTTTAAGATTTGAAAGACATTTTGACTTCTTTAGAACGCAATTGTTGCCAAGCACTATGTTTGTTTTTCTTTTAAGTATCGGTTTTTAAAATAGCTCAGTACATATTAAACCTCTTTAGCTTTTCATTGGTTGTCCTCTTGCTTTTCTTATGTTAAACAATTTTAGCCTGTGTGTCTCCTCCTGGACTTCATAGAACATTTCAACCTGTGTAGAACCAAAATTGGTAACCTGTGTTTATAATCCATTTACCACTGACAGCCGTGCCTTTTAAACTGAATCCAAGAGGGGGGGGGAGGGTGCTTTCTTGTTTGTAATGCAGCTTAACAGGGCTGTTGTACTTTGTTCTTGGAAAATGCTTTGGATGCCATTGTTCAGCTGTTGAGGTTATTATTATTTATAATAATTTGATCTCCAAACTTACTCCCCATATCCTCCAGAATTCAATTCAAATTACTCTACTCCCAATCAACACCACCAAACTTTTATCTGAAACCTCAACTCTTAGGTCTACCTGTGATCTGTGCATCCTCTCTTACCACTTCTCACGCCTGCCTACAAGACTTCTCCCGTGCTGCTACTCACTTCTAGAATTCCCTACCACCTCTGTTCAGACCCTCCCACAGCATTTAACTCTTTAAACACTCTCTAAAAACCCAGTAAAAGTACAGTAACAGCGAGGATCTGCAGGCAGTCAGACTTGGAGGGGTCCCTAAATTGGCAGGAATTCTTCAAAAGCCACTACCTTTAACATTTCTTAAATGTTGCAAAATGGTATTTAGATGCATTCCAATACCATGCTACTGTTCAGAATCATAATATTGCAAAAATAAATGTAGTCTTGTATAGAACTTTTATTTCCATAAGGACAGACAGACTTTCCTTTACAATCAGGCATTTTCTAACCTGCAGTTTCTTATTTAATTGATTATTAAGGATTTAAAATGATAGTTTTTGCAGTGTTCCTAACAATCGAGACACCACTTCCTACTGACTAACCTTCAACACCAAATAAGTATTTATTGCAGCCTTAAAATGTACACAGATTGCCATGATAAAATAAGCATATGCAGTCCAATAAACTCTAATTGTTGGCTATTACACACTGCTACAAGCTTGTGAAAGTTGTCTGTTCCGATCGGTCCAAAAGTGGATCCCACTGTAAAATGCATTTGACAAGTCTTCCGTAGTCAAAAAGCCAATAATCTAACACTGTTGTTGCCAAAAAAAAATAAAAAATCACTGGAGCTGCCAGTTGTGTTATATAATGTATGCTCTGGAGTTATATTATTAAACAGGGATGTTGTATAATACAAGCTATACAATTGTTCTTTGTCTGACACAAGATGCCCTCTGGAATTCCTAAAGTATTGGAGCCATAAACTATACCATGAGCATATGTAGTACAATATAATAACCATTTAAAGGATTATTGTGGGAAAATAAGTTTACCCATTTAAAAGTGCTACTTGAAATTTGTTGCTGTATCTTTTTTTTGTTTTATATTTTCACTTTTTATTTTCTTCACTTGTGTCACAGTTTTTTTTTTCTCCATCTAATTTCTCGCATTCAAAGACTCTGGTCAAAGAACGGCGTGGCTCATGTAGCCGCACTGATGTCAGCTATGACACTGGTGTTAACAGGTGTGCCAGGTCCCTGTGTTGTCCATCTTTGAATGGAGCTCCAGTGACGGGAGGGTTAATGCCCAGCACCGTAGGAGTTAAATTACCAGCTCTAGGTGCCGCTTGAATAAATGTTTTTTAATAAAATTTGAAGTGTACTATGAAATGTGTGCTGTGGTGCCAGATGAGGTTAAACCCCGAGGTTAGGTGCAAGGGAGAGTAAACACTCCCCCCTACCAGTTTCTAGAATGTAAAAAGTTGTTAACCCCCTCCAGGCTGATTAATGTGCAGGCTGCATGAATCAGTCTGGATTGGTTACAGGGACAGAGGGCTGGATTACCTCCTACCAGGCTTTGTTTTACCCTGAAATGTATTATTCCATCTGTACTTCAGAAATATTACTAGTACCACAAACTAGTGTGTAACTGTCCTTGTAAGGAGTGAACTGATAAAACATCACTGCTTCAAGATCCTGCTTTGATGCCTACTTAATTGCTGCAATCCCTGTGACCTACAGATTAGACCAATCTAATGTGTTATCTGGCGGTTCTGAAGTTGGCACCCAGCATCTAGTACCAATGCTAAGCCCAGTTGCCCAGTATGGGGTATACTAGCAGCAAGAGTTACCCAGAAGGAAGCGGTTCTAGGTGCGTGTGAAGGAGCCTAGTGGTGGCAGCTGCAAGCCCCTCCTACTGCGTTTTAGAGGGGCGCAGTTTGAGATAAATATAGGGGACGGTGACAAGGCAAGCCCAGCCGGTCCCCAGCAGCGCGGACAGGGTTACATAGGAGGTCCATCGTGTCATAACAGGCTTATACCCAGTGCTTTATTCTGGTTAGTGCCTCTAGAGAATTTCTAACCACATATACTTGAATACTGTATATCCTCTGCCAGATGCTATTGTCGTTCTATTCTTTCAGATAATGACACTTATTGACACTTTAGGTAAATTTTATTTTAGCAATGAAGGGAATTCTATAGTGTTGGACTCAGTAATTTGACTGAAGCACCTTACCCATATAGATAGAGCCACCAACAAATTGGACTAATTCACTAAGAACATTTAACAACAATGAGTCAGGAGGCAAATGACAAAGATTGTGATGTCACTATTTCCTAATGAATTGATAGGCTGAATATTGAATGTGTTCACAATATGATAACCTCCACTGTGTTGTGGCTGATCAGTGCACAGTGAGCTGGACTGGGTTGATCAGTCAGGATGTGCCTTATCTCTGTGCTTTTGGCATGATAAATACATGTTAATTCTGTATTGGAATGGTTTTGCAATTTGCACAGATTTGAAAAGCTGCTAATATTAGTAGTGAATTAATTTTCTCTGCCTGACTCGGCAAGACAGTAAATATTACTATATTGAAGTATGGGCTTTTTCTCACATGAAATTTCTAATAGATTGACATTTATTGACCTTTTTGTAAAATAAAAATTAGCTGGTACAAATATTAGTATTCAGTACTGCGCCAACAGTTGAAACATTAGTTCAATACATAAAAACATGCAGATGTGGTCATGAGGTTCAGAATGGGGATGAAATGTGGGCGTAAATGCCTTGTTATTGAGAGCGGTCAGAGGAGAATGACTGGTTCAAGCTGATAGGACAGTGGTCTCCTAAGAAAATTCTGACAGCCGGGTGGCATTAAGAAGCAGCTGGGTGGCATTAAAAGCCGGCCGGGTGAGGGCACTTGTAATACCTAGCAATAATAATGAAAAATGTTGGCGGTTAATGCCCACACCTACCAGGACTGGTCAGACTGGTGGTCAGTGGTCTAACGCACACTACTGGCTGTAGTGCTCACATGTTCTAATAGGAGAAACAATGGTTTATTATAATAAGACTCTGTTGGGCTCCAAGAGCCGCGTGGCAACTTAAAACAGCTGGATGGAGCAACCGGGAAATAGGTACTGGGGAGAACAATTCAAGAAAGGTGTACCTAATAAAGTGGCCACTGAGTGGGTTTCCTCCGGGTGCTCCAGTTTCCTCCCACACTCCAAAAACATACTGGTAGGTTAATTGGCTCCTATCAAATTAACCATACTCTGTCTTTCTGTGTGAATGTTAGGTAATTTAGATTGTAAGCCCCAATGGGGCAGGAACTGATGTGAGTGAGTTCTTTGTACAGCACTGCGAAATTAGTGGCGCTATATAAATAAATGATTATTATGAGTGTATAGATATACTATCTGTTACTCTTGTGAATGCACACTGATTAATAGAATGTTTTTATACAATATATACTTTTTTTTTTCTTTACTTTTCTAACAACTAATTACAAAGCTTCTTAGAAAGTAATAACTATGTTATCACTGTTCTGCCACCTACTCTTTATTATCTTTTTGTTTCCCTCTCTCTGAACCATCAATGTGAAATAAATGAGGCCATCATTTCATGTGGTCTCTTTGATGCCTGCCTGTCATCAGTGAAACACTGATTCATTTATACTGAATAGACATGTGTTACTTATAACAGTTTCTGTACTTGTGACAGTCTGTAGAATCCTTTCTGACTATAAAGCATAAGTATAGTAATCACTAGATGTAGCTAACATCAATATTGTGTATTGTGATGGAAGTACCTTTAGGGCTTTTGGTGGCCTATGGCAAATGCCACATTAATTGCCATTAGTGCTCCTTTGCAAAGAAGGAGTAATATATGTGTTGTACATTTTATTTTTTTACCCAGGTTTTAAGATCATTGAGTAACACATTTGTAAGGTGCATGGGGTCTCTGGTATTACAGGGCACGAGAGGGCTGAGACGAGCGAGTTTAATGCCTGCCCTATCCAGGCCCTATTACTAGGAGGGGGTGTGGTGGAACCCCTGTACTGTTTGGGCTCTGGATAAAGGCTTTTCTATTCCTGTATTAAACGGGGAAATATGTGTAATTGTACAATTTGTTGCTGCTTCATTTTGTTTCACTCCAGTTCTTAGTCCATAGATGTGGCTCCCATAGTATTAAAATGAAAAACTTGACACCCATGTGGTGTGTAGTAGTTCAGGGCATAAAATCCACCCCATACTACTTTATACATATCAAGTAAGAGGAGACCGTTATAGAAACCTATTCTCACTTTTCCTGTTCATTTGGTTGCATCAGGAGTATGAAGAATGTGAAAAATAAATACTCTGATTTAAGTCTTGGTGGTAAAACAAATAAGGTGACCGTCCAGGTTAAACTGGGGTACTTGGCAGCCCAAGCCATAGGAATCAGGGTGGGAGGTCACTCCGGGAGGGAACGGAAGAAATCTTCAAGGCACCAGGAATGAGTGGAGCCTTTAATAAATGGATATCCATACTGGGTAATTACAGACTTGCCCCTGTATTGCAAATGGACACATCCCATGTTATTACATGGTCATCCTCACCTTGTTGGGCCTAGACGACTTCTGTGTATACAGTTACACCACTTACTGCAGCAAAATATTTTGCATCCAAATACAACTGGCTCTGCCGTTTTTAAATTGATACAATTTCTGGCTGGGGGAGAGTTCCCCCCCCCCCCTACCATTGTATACACTCTTTGAGTAGAGAATACATCTTTAGTCACCTTTGCCAATTAAAAGTATGTGCTGTGTATCCAGTAATTTATGTTTGCAAGTTTCATGTCTAATGAGTTTGGAAAAACGCTCGTCAATTTGGTCTTAACAATCGGCCCTTTTTATTAAAACCTTTTCTCTGTGGGGCCCCCCCCCACCCCATACTGTTGCCTTTAATGTGTTGTTTTAGTGTATGTCCAATGGAAAAATAATGATGTTGTGCTTTGTATATGTCGTGTCTTGGAAAGCGATATAGGCTATGTTTAATGGCAGCAAAAAGAGCCTTTTTAATGTACATGTGTTTTTACTTGGTCTCTTTTACTAGGTGTTAGCAGTTCTCTTCCGTGTCTTGACAGTAATGCACACTGCCTCTTTATTTGAGCCTCGGCCTCTGCTTTTATGTTGCCGTTTATTTTCCCTTTTTATGCATTTCCCACACATTCCCCTTTTTAGTCTTATAGCATATAACATTTTAACTGGATAGGGGCCATTCAGCTTTTCATAACATGACCATGCTGCAGCATATGTTACCTTTTCTGGAGTATTTTTGGCCTGCAGGATTCCTAATTTCCCCTGTTTACACTGTTTGCCATCATCTTACGGGGACCTTCAAAGGGTCTTTATTTACAAAATGTCTTTACAAATATGAATTCTTTGTGTAGAGGTCAGTAGGATTTTTGTTTTCAATAATTGTTTGTTGATTTGGAAAATCTGATCCTGGTTCATGAGAATTATTATCATAGGAAGATTGTTGATCAAAAACCAGTATTGTGGGGGAACTTGGTGAACATAATATCCTAAAGCTACATCTTAAATGCAATTATTAATGGAGAGGATTTACTAAATTTAAAAAAAGTGTTCTATCAATGTTCTTTACAGCCTAGTGCAGCCCTGACCTACCTGTGGCTCTCAAGGTGTTATGAAAGTTCAAGCCTCAGTGTGCTTTGCCAGTAGATGGCCAGCCAATAGTTGGCAAGGTATGCTGGGACTTGTAGTTTCACAACACCTGGAGAGCCACAGGTTGGCCAAGCCTGGCCTAGTGTATAAATCATTCTGCACTGACGAATGACTACCTCTACTGTTGGTGACCTGCAGCAGTGCTTGCTCTACTCTGATAAAATTAAATCGGACTAAGCAATAAACCAAAATTGCACCATCTAGTGGGTAGTTACAATGTATCATTTTAAAACCGGTGTTTGGCATGAGCCAGCAATGTTTCTTCGTCCTATCAGGTTATAGACATGTCACTAGTTATTGGCAAGATCATGATGTTGCTCGTGCAGATAAATCGGCCATCCACTGAGTATTCTTCTGCAGTATTATGTGTAGCAGTGCAAGGCACCAAATACTAACCTGTTTTAATCTGCAGGGCAAACTTTTTTTTTTTTTTTTGTGCCTCTCAGAAATGTTCAAGACAAAGAAAAAGAGTTTTGTGTTTCTGACATTGGCCGCAAAGTACCGTATACGCACACATATACATATATATACACGTATACAGGGGTCACTTTATTAGGTACACCTTTATAGTACTAGGTAGGACCATCATTTACCCCCAGAACAGCCTGAATTCAACAAGATGCTAGAAATATTCCCTCCTGCTCTGGCATTTTAACAATGCTCAATTGGTGTTTTCAGTTGTAATACTTTGCAATAATAATGAAAAATGTTGGAGGTTATTGCCCACACCTGCCAGGATTGGTCAGACTGGTGGTCAGCGGTCTAACACACACTACTGGCTGTAGTGTTCACATAGTGCCTGTTAGAATAAACCATTGTTTCTCCTATTATATTATAATAAGACTGTTGGGTTCAAAGAGCCGGATGGCAAGTAAAAACAGTCGGGTGCAGCACTTGGGAAATAGGTGATGGGGAGAACACTGGTGTGCCAAGAAAACATTCCCCAAATAATTTCACTACCACCAGCCTGCACTATTGACACAAGGTAGCATAGGTCCATGGATTCATGTTGTTTACGCCTGATTCTGACCCTACCATCTGCAATTGAGGTTCTTCAGTCCAGATGTCGTTTTTTTCCGTTCTTCAGCTGTCCAGATTTAGTGAGCCTATGCCCACTGTGCCTTCAGGTTCCTGTTAGCTGGTAGGAGTGGATCTGGTGTGGTCTTCTGTTGCTGCTACAGCCCATCCACTTCATGGTTAGACATGCTGTGTATTTAGAGATGCTCTTCTGCATACCACTGTAGTAACATATGGTTATTTTAGTTACTGTCACCTTCCTGTTAGCTTGAACCAGTCTGGCCGTTCTCCTCTGACCTTTCTCATTAATAAGGTGTTTTTGCTCACAGAACTGCCGCACACAGGATGTTTTTTGTTTTGCTCAGCATTTTTTGCAAACTCTACAGACTGTTGTGTATGAAAATCCCAGTAGATCACCAGTCTGAGAGATACTCCAACCACCCCATGTGGCACCAACAATCATTCCATGGTCAAAGAGCCTTAGATCACATTTCTTCCCCATTCTCGTGTTTGGTCTTAACAGCGGAACCTCTTGACCATGACTGCATGTTTTTGTTCATTGTGATACTTTTAGACACTCGCATTTATGTGAAATGTGTCTACAAAAGGTCTTTTTAGAGGATTTGATTAAACTCTTAAATTATTATTTTTTTTTTTATGATTCAGGCTGAAAAATCAGTGTTAATATGAACCATGTATATTTGTATCACTATTACTTGTTTCCTAGTGTGTTTTATGTGCTGGAGCCAGTCTAAAAGTGTGTTGCCTTAATGAGCCCTCCTATAACTGACTTATAACTAGGGATGAGCGCACTCGGATTTATGAAATCCGAGCCCACCCGAACGTTGCGGATCCGAGTCGGATCCGAGACAGATCCGGGTATTGGCGCCAAATTCAAAAGTGAAACTGAGGCTCTGACTCATAATCCCGTTGTCGGATCTCGCGATACTCGGATCCTATAAATTCCCCGCTAGTCGCCGCCATCTTCACTCGGGCATTGATCAGGGTAGAGGGAGGGTGTGTTAGGTGGTCCTCTGTGCTGTGCTGTGCTGTGCTGTGCTGTGCTGTGCTGTGCTGTGCTGTGCTGTGCTGTGCTGTGCTGTATCAGTCCAGTGGTGCTGTGTGCTGTGCTCTGTCCTTCTGAGGTCAGTGGTGCTGCTGTGTGCTGTGCTCTGTCCTTCTGAGGTCAGTGGTGCTGCTGTGTGCTGTGCTCTGTCCTTCTGAGGTCAGTGGTGCTGCTGTGTGCTGTGCTCTGTCCTTCTGAGGTCAGTGGTGCTGCTGTGTGCTGTGCTCTGTCCTTCTGAGGTCAGTGGTGCTGCTGTGTGCTGTGCTCTGTCCTTCTGAGGTCAGTGGTGCTGCTGTGTGCTGTGCTCTGTCCTTCTGAGGTCAGTGGTGCTGCTGTGTGCTGTGCTCTGTCCTTCTGAGGTCAGTGGTGCTGCTGTGTGCTGTGCTCTGTCCTTCTGAGGTCAGTGGTGCTGCTGTGTGCTGTGCTCTGTCCTTCTGAGGTCAGTGGTGCTGCTGTGTGCTGTGCTCTGTCCTTCTGAGGTCAGTGGTGCTGCTGTGTGCTGTGCTCTGTCCTTCTGAGGTCAGTGGTGCTGCTGTGTGCTGTGCTCTGTCCTTCTGAGGTCAGTGGTGCTGCTGTGTGCTGTGCTCTGTCCTTCTGAGGTCAGTGGTGCTGCTGTGTGCTGTGCTCTGTCCTTCTGAGGTCAGTGGTGCTGCTGTGTGCTGTGCTCTGTCCTTCTGAGGTCAGTGGTGCTGCTGTGTGCTGTGCTCTGTCCTTCTGAGGTCAGTGGTGCTGCTGTGTGCTGTGCTCTGTCCTTCTGAGGTCAGTGGTGCTGCTGTGTGCTGTGCTCTGTCCTTCTGAGGTCAGTGGTGCTGCTGTGTGCTGTGCTCTGTCCTTCTGAGGTCAGTGGTGCTGCTGTGTGCTGTGCTGTGTCCTTCTGAGGTCAGTGGTGCTGCTGGGTCCTGTGCTGTGTCCTGTTCAGTCCAGTGGTGCTGTGTCCTGTGCTCTGTGCTTCTAAGGGCATAGTTATTTCCCCATTATTACCAAGTTTTTAAAAAATAAAAAAAAAGTAAAAAAAAATAAAAAAATTTAAAAAAAATAAATATATAATAATTATAACCAAATTTGCAAAACCAATCCAGCAGTATAAGTCCATTGGTACTGCAATATTACCAAGTTCACACATTCTGCAGTATCAGTCCAGTGGTGCTGTGTCCTGTGCTCTGTCCTGCTGAGTTCCGTAGTGCTGCTGGGTCCTGTGCCGTGTCCTGTTCAGTCCAGTGGTGCTGTGTCCTGTGCTCTGTGCTTCTAAGGGCATAGTTATTTCCCCATTATTACCAAGTTTTTAAAAAATAAAAAAAAAGTAAAAAAAAATAAAAAATTTAAAAAAAAAAAAATATATAATAATTATAACCAAATTTGCAAAACCAATCCAGCAGTATAAGTCCATTGGTACTGCAATATTACCAAGTTCACACATTCTGCAGTATCAGTCCAGTGGTGCTGTGTCCTGTGCTCTGTGCTTCTAAGGGCATAGTTATTTCCCCATTATTCCCAAGTTTTTAAAAAATAAAAAAAAAGTAAAAAAAAAAAATATATAATAATTATAACCAAATTTGCAAAACCAATCCAGCAGTATAAGTCCATTGGTACTGCAATATTACCAAGTTCACACATTCTGCAGTATCAGTCCAGTGGTGCTGTGTCCTGTGCTCTGTCCTGCTGAGTTCCGTAGTGCTGCTGGGTCCTGTGCCGTGTCCTGTTCAGTCCAATGGTGCTGTGTCCTGTGCTCTGTGCTTCTAAGGGCATAGTTTTTTCCCCACTATTCCCAAGTTTTTTAAAAATTAAAAAAAAGTAAAAAAAAATAAAAAATTTAAAAAAAAAAAAAAAATATATAATAATTATAACCAAATTTGTAAAAACAATACAGCAGTATAAGTCCATTGGTACTGCAATATTACCAAGTTCACACATTCTGCAGTATCTTGTGCTACATATAATGGAGACCAGAAATTTGGAGGATAAAGTAGGGAAAGATCAAGACCCACTTCCTCCTAATGCTGAAGCTGCTGCCACTAGTCATGACATAGACGATGAAATGCCATCAACGTCGTCTTCCAAGCCCGATGCCCAATCTCGTAGTACCGGGCATGTAAAATCCAAAAAGCCCAAGTTAAGAAAATGTAGCAAAAAGAGAAACTTTAAATCATCTGAGGAGAAACGTAAAGTTGCCAATATGCCATTTACGACACGGAGTGGGAAGGAACGGCTTAGGCCCTGGCCCGTGTTCATGACTAGTGGTTCAGCTTCACCCACGGATCTTAGCCCTCCTCCTCCTCCCCCCCCCCCTACAAAAAATTGAAGAGAGTTATGCTGTCGGCAACAAAACAGCAAACAACTCTGCCTTCTAAAGAGAAATTATCACAAATCCCCAAGGCGAGTCCAAGGGTGTTGGTGGTTGTCAAGCCTGACCTTCCCATCACTGTACGGGAAGAGGTGGCTCGGGAAGAGGCTATTGATGATGTAGCTGGCGCTGTGGAGGAACTTGATGATGAGGATGGTGATGTGGTTATTGTAAATGAGGCACCAGGGGGGGAAACAGCTGATGTCCATGGGATGAAAAAGCCCATCGTCATGCCTGGTCAGAAGACCAAAAAATGCACCTCTTCGGTCTGGAGTTATTTTTATCCAAATCCAGACAACCAATGTATGGCCATATGTAGCTTATGTAAAGCTCAAATAAGCAGGGGTAAGGATCTTGCCCACCTAGGAACATCCTCCCTTATACGTCACCTGAATAACCTTCATAGTTCAGTGGTTAGTTCAGGAACTGGGGCTAGGACCCTCATCGGTACAGGGACACCTAAATCCTGTGGTCCAGTTGGATACACACCAGCAACACCCTCCTCGTCAACTTCCTCCACAATCTCCATCAGATTCAGTCCTGCAGCCCAAGTCAGCAGCCAGACTGAGTCCTCCTCAATACGGGATTCATCCGAGGAATCCTGCAGCGGTACGCCTACTACTGCCACTGCTGCTGTTGCTGCTGTTAGTCGGTCATCTTCCCAGAGGGGAAGTCGTAAGACCGCTAAGTCTTTCACAAAACAATTGACCGTCCAACAGTCGTTTGCCATGACCACAAAATACGATAGTAGTCACCCTATTGCAAAGCGTATAACTGCGGCTGTAACTGCAATGTTGGTGTTAGACGTGCGCCCGGTGTCCGCCATCAGTGGAGTGGGATTTAGAGGGTTGATGGAGGTATTGTGTCCCCGGTACCAAATCCCCTCGAGATTCCACTTCACTAGGCAGGCGATACCAAAAATGTACAGAGAAGTACGATCAAGTGTCCTCAGTGCTCTTAAAAATGCGGTTGTACCCACTGTCCACTTAACCACGGACATGTGGACAAGTGGTTCTGGGCAAACGAAGGACTATATGACTGTGACAGCCCACTGGGTAGATGCATCCCCTTCCGCAGCAACAGCAACAGCTGCATCAGTAGCAGCATTTACAAAATGGCTGCTCATGCAAAGGCAGGCAACATTGTGCATTACAGGCTTTAATAAGAGGCACAACGCTGACAACATATTAGAGAAAATGAGGGAAATTATCTCCCAGTGGCTTACCCCACTTAGACTCTCATGGGGATTTGTGGTGTCAGACAATGCCAGTAACATTGTGCGGGCATTAAATATGGGCAATTTCCAGCACGTCCCATGTTTTGCCCACACCATTAATTTGGTGGTGCAGCATTACCTCAAGAGTGACAGGGGTGTGCAGGAGATGCTTGCGGTGGCGCGCAAAATTGCTGGACACTTTCGGCATTCAGCCAGTGCCTACCGCAGACTAGAGGCACATCAAAAAAGCATGAACCTGCCCTGCCATCACCTCAAACAAGAGGTTGTGACGCGCTGGAACTCCACCCTCTATATGCTGCAGAGGATGGAGGAGCAGCAAAAGGCCATTCAGGCCTACACAGCCACCTACGACATAGGCAAAGGAGTGGGGATGCGCCTCAGTCAAGCGCAGTGGAGACTGATTTCCGTGTTGTGCAAGGTTCTGCAGCCATTTGAACTTGCCACACGAGAAGTCAGTTCCGACACTGCCAGCTTGAGTCAGGTCATTCCCCTGATCAGGCTGTTGCAGAAGCAGCTGGAGAAAGTGAGGGAGGAGCTGGTAAACCATTGCGATTACACCAAGTATGTAGCTCTTGTGGATGTAGCCCTTCGTACGCTTTGCCAGGATCCGAGGGTGGTCACTCTTTTAAAGTCAGAGGAATACATTCTGGCCACCATGCTCGATCCTCGGTTTAAAGCGTATGTTGTGTCTGTTTCCGGCGGACACAAGTCTACAGCGGTGCAAAGACCTGCTGGTCAGGAGATTGTCCTCTGAAGAGGACCGTGACATGCCAACAGCTCCACCCTCATTTTCTTCCACATCTATGGCTGCGAGGAAAAAGCTCAGTTTTCCCAAAAGAGGCACTGGCGGGGATGCTGATAACATCTGGTCCGGACTGAAGGACCTGCCAACCATTGCAGACATGTCTACTCTCGCTGCATTGGATGCTGTCACAATAGAAAAAATTGTGGATGATTACTTTGCTGACACCATCCAAGTAGACATGTCAGACAGTCCATATTGTTACTGGCAGGAAAAAAAGGCAGTTTGGAAGCCCCTGTACAAACTGGCTCTATTTTACCTGAGTTGTCCCCCCTCCAGTGTGTACTCGGAAAGAGTTTTTAGTGCAGCGGGGAACCTGGTCAGTGAGCGGCGAAGGAGGTTGCTTCCTCACAACGTTGAAAAAATGATGTTTATAAAAATGAATAATCAATTCCTCAATGAAGTACAGCACTGCCCTCCAGATACTACAGAGGGACCTGTGGTTGTGGAGTCCAGCGGGGACGAATTGATAATGTGTGATGAGGAGGAAGTACACACTGTAGGGGGAGAGGAATCAGAGGTTGAGGATGAGGACGACATCTTGCCTCAGTAGAGCCTGTTTAGTCTGTACAGGGAGAGATGAATAGCTTTTTTGGTGTGGGGGCCCAAACAAACCAATCATTTCAGCCAAAGTTGTTTGGTAGGCCCTGTTGCTGAAATGATTGGTTTGTTAAAGTGTGCATGTCCTATTTCAACAACATAAGGGTGGGTGTGAGGGCCCAAGGACAATTCCATCTTGGACCTTTTTTTTTTGGCATTATATGACCAATCAACAGTCGTTTGCCATGTTCAAAAAGTAAAACCAAATTTAAAAAAATACAAGAAATTAAACCAAAAGTAAAATGCCGTGTCATAATTTAAAACAAGAGGTATTGACGTGCTCTAAAACTACTGTATTGTTGTTTATATTTTATAAACACTACACTTGAAAGCTTGAGTCTTTCAATAAAAAAGTAACTGTCCATTGCACGAATATTTGCAACAGGGACAATTTTAGGGTTAAGAAAGTCAACTAATAACACTTCGACGCTGTCTGTCTTTATAAACACTACACTTGGAAGTTGGAGGAGGTATTGTGGCCCCGGCACCAAATTTACTACCGGGGCCACTCCACTGTGCAGTCCATATTTAGGTGTATCAGATATTAAACAACGGTGACAGTTGATGCCCAATTTTTTAATTACATTGTGGCCTCGGTACCAAATTGTGTACCGGGGCCACCACACTACGCAGTCCAGATACTTGTTTGGTGGAATTCAGACCAGTTGAGGGTTTTATTATTATATTGTGTGGACCACTCTATCTATACCACACTACAACTCTATACCACTCTATTTCATACTTTAATTCTATTTCATACTTTAATTCTATTTCATACTTTAATTCTATTTCATACTTTAATTCTATTTCATACTTTAATTCTATTTCATACTTTAATTCTATTTCATACTTTAATTCTATTACTAATTACCATAAAGAGGAACAAAATAAACCAATTTTACCAAAAGTATAATATGACTTAGACTTACAAACACTACACTTGAAAGATCGTGCCTTTAAATGAAAAAGTCAGTCTTCATTGCATGACTATGTGCAACAGGGACAGTTTTTTGGGTTTACAAAGTCAAACAATAACACTTTGACCCTGTCTGTCTGGGATCTCAATGACGAATTGTCTGTACCATGTTTGGAGGAGGTATTGTGGCCCCGGTATCAAATTGGGTACCGGGGCCACCCCACTATGCAGTCCAGATACTTGTTTGGTGGAATTCAGACACGTGGAGGGTTTTTTAATTATATTGTGGCCTCGGTACCAAATTGTGTACCGGGGCCACCACACTACGCAGTCAAGATAGATAGATGCGTATTGCGTATCATAGATAAAGTACATTCAGTGGTGTGGGGCAAATTGAAAAATATTCAAAATGCACTGACATTATCAAAAACAAGAGGTTGTCACACGCTAAAACTCCAACATGTATATGATGGAGAGGATGGAGGAGCAGCCGTATGTGTAGTGTAATGCAGATCTGTTGAAGGTTTTTTATATATTTTATTGTGGTGCCCAGTGCCCACTCCTCTACGCAGTCCAGGTACAATTATTGGTGCGAATCATAAAAGTTCAGGGTTTTTAAGATATTGTGGTGACCCACTCCTCTACGCAGTCCAGGTACAATTATTGGTGCGAATCATAAAAGTTCAGGGTTTTTAATATATATTGTGGTGACCCACTCCTCTACGCAGTCCAGGTACATTTATTGGTGCGAATCATAAAAGTTCAGGGTTTTTAATATATATTGTGGTGACCCACTCCTCTACGCAGTCCAGGTACATTTATTGGTGCGAATCATAAAAGTTCAGGGTTTTTAATATATATTGTGGTGACCCACTCCTCTACGCAGTCCAGAAAGATACCTTGTTGCAACGTTTTGGACTAATAACTATATTGTGAGGTGTTCAGAATACACTGTAAATTAGTGGAAATGCTTGTTATTGAATGTTATTGAGGTTAATAATAGCCTAGGAGTGAAAATAAGCCCAAAAACTTGATTTTTAAACTTTTTATGTTTTTTTCAAAAAAATTCCGAATCCAATACCTTAAATCCGAACCGAGACCTTTCGTCAAGTGTTTTGCGAGACAAATCCGAACCTCAAAAATAACGAAAATCCGGATCCAAAACACAAAACACGAGACCTCAAAAGTCGCCAGTGCACATCCCTACTTATAACATGTTTGGGTAGATTGTTAGTTTAGAATTGTGAGAATGCTGTGTTGTGCATTATGATATATTAGCAACTGGTCATGTTTTAACACTGTGTCCGTTTACCCTCTCTAACCCCTCCCTACCCTCATGTTTACTTCCTCTATGTACTGCTTAGATTTTGTACAACATTTCATTAAACACCATTGATGTAAATGTGTCTCCTTCCCTGCTGGAGCCTTCCTTGGATCTCCCAGTAACAGCTGCCACTTTCGCTTCTTGAAGTGCTGGGCTGGTGCTACATACTCAGCCAGTGCTAGACACACAGCCTTTAGGATGCCCCCTGAACATATGCAAGTTCATTACATTTTTCAGCCCACAGACATCCCCTATCAGAAGCTGATTTACAGTCTACCTAAGGCAAAGTGGTTGGAGCTACCAGACACAGATCGATGGCATAGTTTTACTGCTCAGGTTCGGTAAAAAAAAAAAAAATAATGGTGCGTTAAAAACTGTACATTGCAGTTAGGCATTACTCCAACTTTACTATTGACAGCAGGGCTTGCCAGGACTGCCATGGCTCACTAGTTCTGCCTCTGCATCAGAGAACTTGTCACCTACACACAACTGCACCTTAAACAAAACAGGACGTGTATCCTGCACTGTTGTTTGTTCCCATGTGTGGTTAATGTATTCATTGGTGATATTCCAAGTGGTCTATAAGGTAAATATGTGTCTGCAGATGACACAAAGATTTGTAACAGGGTTAATACTCCAGAAGGAGTGAATCAAAAAGAGTAGTGATTTAGAGAATATAGAGGAATGAGATGAAGTACGAGATCTTAAATTTAATCCATCAAAAAGTAAAATAATGCATGTGGAACACACAAATCCAAACGCAATATAAAATGAATGGGGGATGTAATGTACACAAACCACAACAATGAACATGGGGTTGGTTTCATATGATATGAAGGTATCGAGCAGTGGGAAAAGCCAGCAGAATATTTGGTTGTATAGAAAAAAGTATTAATAGCAGGATGAGGGAGGTTATAAAGTCACCCTGTGTACTGTGTGCGGATTTGGTTACCATATTTCCATAAAGCCATTAATAAAATTGAAGAAAGAGTGCAAGACGACTAAAATGTGCATGGGCTGCATACACAGGACAATAGAGAGAAGGGACATATGATACAAACATTTAAAACATTTATATTGAAGTATCAACAGTTCAAGTAAGCAGTAAAAATAAGAGACTTAATGGGAGGGAGACTGAAAAGAAAGCGGATATTTTTGTTTCCCAGAATGGTTCATTAATCTCCCAGCAGTTAAGTTGGGAGTCATATAGAAACAGAATGTATGGAACAAACATAAGACTATCATTCAGGCTAAATTATAAAATATAAAAAAACAAACTAAACACACACAAGAAGATTATACTGACATGTAGGGTTTTTTTTTGCCATCCAATGCTGTGTTTCTTTAAACCTTTATGTTTACATGTCCTGCATTCAAACACCATAATTTCTACACAGCTAGGAAGAGAGACCGTTTTATAGCTGATGCTTGAATATTACTATTGAGTTTTTACTCAATGTGTTTTATTAATGTAAGGTTGGCATGACAGGTACATTTTTAAGTGACAGATGTATAAAAATATACTTGTTACAGGATTTTATCTAGTTTGCCTGATTTGTCCAGTGCTTACCATTCAGAAGAGGTGTCACTAAAAGACAAGCAATGTTAATATTACATGTTAATGATCCTGTAACGTCACAAGATCCAAATATTGGTTAAGCCCATAATTATTTGTCTGCCTTTACTGTAAGTTGGTGACCCTGGCCAGGAAAGTATACTGTATATGTAGCGAATACTTCTGTGTATTACACTTAATTGTTAGATGCTCAAATGAAGAAATGAAGAAGCAGTAATTCTCAGTTGATTAGCAGTGCTGTACCTCTACTTCTCGCAGGCCATTAACTCAGGAAGAAATTTCGTTGAGACGAGAGTTTGCAAGACAGAGACATGCTGAAAAGATGGCAACCAATCAGGGGCAGGAGCAGGCTCCCTCCAGTGCTGAATGTCAAGTAAACAGTGAGAGCACCAAAGGCAAGTGTCTGTTCTTGCTACCTTTATTCCCTTTAGTCTTAAGTGAGTTCTATGTAATCGCTGAATGTTCCCACCACACAGACAGCAATTACACACCATTACAATCCAAGTAACTTGCTTACAGTTGCTGACACCAGTCTGCAAGCTGCATAATTACAAACAAATTAGTTGTTTAGGTATTGTGAGGTGTATGTGATTACTAATTTGCTGCTATGAGTTCAGTAACTTTTTTATGTCAGACTGACATAAATGATGGACACAGCTTAAAGAATGTTAAGTTTAAAATTCAATTTAACTTAAAAATAATATTCCCAAATATATACGTAAATGCTTCCTTAGCCTTACAGAACTAAGAATGTTTGACCTTCTTTTTACATTTACTGTGCAGCAGAGAGAAAGCTTTTGTTCTCTGCTATCAGCAACAGAGAGATGGCTACTGTCGGCATGCTTCAATAGACTTAGACAGAATGTTGGTGGTGCATAGGTAAAACAAGTGTGACGTTTTTTTCATGCGGAGGTGAGCAATGCAATCAATGAATGGAGTACTGTTCAGTTTATCAAAAAATGGGTGAAAAGTGCATGTGCACTATTGATGCCTTCGTTATGCTGTTTTCATGCACTCAGCAGGACTCCACTAAATTTACGTCCTGTTGAGCGTCTCAAAAGCAAATGTGCACTTTTGATGCACTGATGTGATCTTTATTGAACAGAGTCCTGCTCCATGGTTTAAAACTGCACGGTCCTCTCTCATGATAGAAACTTTCAAATATATCAAGGGTTTTAACAAGATACAGGAGGGAAACATTCTTGAAAGAATGAGAAGTATTAGAACACGAGGACATGCACTGACACTGGAGGGAAGAAGGTTCAGAGGAATTTTTTAAAAAGGAGTAGTGGATACGTGGAATAGCCTCTCATCAGAAGTGGCATACGCTTATATAGTAGAGCAATTTAAACATATGTTGGATAGACATAAGGCTATCCTTACAAAGAACTAAGGATTCAGTAGGGTTGGAGGGTTATTATAGGTTAAAAATTGGGCAGACTAGATGGGCGAAGTGGTTCTTATCTGCTATCAAATTCTATGTTTCTCATACACAGATCATTAGCTCTGGAATCCTAATTTCATTAGAGCTTCTGAAACTTACATGTATTATTGTAAATGTTGCTTGTAGTGTTGTTTTTTTTTGGTTTTTTTAATAAGCCAAGTTGTATTTTAGGTTTATTTGGTTAAATCATTGTTTTGAAACTGTAATTCAAATTGCTGTAATAGTTTTACTGAGATGCTGATTATATTAGGTCTATTAAAAAATATATATAAAAACAGCTAATGTCTGAGTGCTGAGGTTGGCAAACATTTAAGGTAATTCCCTAAACAAGGTGGTGCAGAACAGAAACTCTTGACATATTTAAAACAAAATGTTTGTAGATTGAGAAGGCAAATATGCAGCTAAAATCTGTTTAGAAATGCCTATAAAACCGTTAACCCTTATAGGTCTATTTAACACTTTCTAACCAGAGAAGCAGGATCTGCTGCTACTCAAAATCAAATAAAACAAATCATTAATTCCTTCAGCCTGCCCATAATTATGGCTGTCTGCTATGCTAATGGTTGCTGCAGCTTCAGCAAATTATTAATCCTAGAATAGAACTTGATCCAGCGTGAAAATGCATATCCTCCACAAACATGTTTGGAAAACTTCCCATTTTGTGGAAGAAGTTGAAAAGTACTTCTTCTGAACTGATCCATAGCACTGTGCAGCTGGCACGCCTGCCCACTAGTAAAAAATAGGATGCCCAAATGGTAGAGAACATGAACCCTTTTAGTGGATGAGACGTGCTTTATGTATTTCTTATTTAAACTTTATTTATTTTTTTAATCAGAAAATCCATATATTTAATGATTATTTATAATGGCTATAAAATAGCCTTCTTTATCTAATACTAGGGTCAATGGGGAAGAAAAGAGAAGAACCTCATTCGGTGAGAGCACAGTGCAGGCTGACAGCTCAACCGGGCAGAAGAGTTGGCCCGGAACCCAACCCCCTTGGTTGGCTTCCACTTCAAAGCAAACTTGTCATCATGGGACCTTAGATATTTGGTTCTTTTTTTTTTTTCTAATTGCTTATGTTATTAATTGTTATTAATTTATTGATATTTATTCATATTATTTAGGTATTAATAGATGTTTAAGAAAAAAGTTTTTAATTCTGTTCCAACCATTGTACCGTCTCCGGTTTGCTAAACCGTTTACCTGGGCAGAGTTTAGCTTATTAATTACACAGTCACTCTCTTGGGTTAATGGGTGAAGACATTTTTATTTAGAACATGCCCTCCCGAAGCAGAAAAGCGCGCTGACCTTACTGGCATCCTAACATGCCTTCTAAGTCTAGCGAGCAGTCTACAATATACTCACTAGTGGGACCAGTGATGAGGCCCATCAGCTTTACTGTCATGATGGAAGTCCAAGGTTACATCTGTAAAATATCAAATTATTTCCTCTGTATACATCTGTTTATGCCTTATTAATTTATATAACAAAAAATGTTTGTTTTTTCCTTAATTTAATCATGTCACAGGTGATTCACAAACCATGACAAATGAAAGAGAAAACTTGATGCACCAGCTGGAGAAGCAAGAAGCAGAGAGTAAAAGTTATTTTATTGCGTTTGCTCGGGTCTTCAGTGGTGTAGTGCGCAGAGGGCAAAGGATATTCGTTTTGGGACCTAAATACGATCCCGTGGAAGCACTGCTCAAGGTAATTTATTTTCTTTTCATTTTCAGCCACTTTATAGCAGTATTCTCGACTATGGTGAAACAAAAATCGCCCTACGCACCTCTCCATGTAGCTCTTTTTCCTGGGACTCTGACGTGTGTCTCACAACCCTTGGCCAATGGATGTTCATTCAATCCTGCATACAGATGAGGTTGATGTTTTTTGTTTACTGGAGATGTTGGATGGCATTGCTCACTTCGGTAATGGCAAGTTGACGTTCTTCTGTGTTGCCACGGCTCGACTCCCCAACATGTCTATGTCTGCCTCTTTTAAACAAAGTTTAATATGCTTCGCGTGTTAACATTGACCAAAGGGGTTTTCCACTTTAATAATTTGACTGAAAAAGTCCCTTTATCAGTGGGGGTCTATTCGTTGAATTTGGTAGTGTCCCAGCACTTATAAGTGGGGCCTCTGTGAATCACCCTTGCTGTTGCTTGGCTCTCTGTCTGTAGTGGGGGAAATCCTTATTTCAAGCATTCCCTTGCCACGGAGAGAACTAAGGTGCCCGGCTTTATGTAAGTAACAGGACTCTACTGAATACAACAAATAGTGGAGATATCCTATAGATTGTAAGCTTGTGCAGGGCCCTCTTGTCTTCCAATTGTAAAGCGCTACGGAATTTGCTGGTGTAATGTTAATAAATGATGTCCTATAATAACTTTGAGACCTGGCGATAGTATCTGTGACCATATCCTTTAGCTAAACCTCCAGTACTACACGGAAAGTAATTGGAGGTGCCGCTGGACAAAATCTAAGTGAATGTTTAAGATCCTTGTTGCTGGTAGCAGATCTGCTTAATTTCAAATATTGTTTATTCCGCTCATGAAACGTGCTGCCTGTAACCACTTTCTGGAGGGAAAGATGCTAGTCTAAACTGTCTCAGAACATGCATATGGTCTCAAAATACCACCCACAGCTATTTATTTCCAACTGATTAATGTACAGCTGGGCAGACTTTAATCCTATTGTTAAAAGTTCAGTTCAATGTGTGTTTGGTGACCATTTTTATATGTGGGGGAAAAACAGTCTTCACGGTTTTACATGTGACCAGAAGGAAATTGACTGAATTGCCTGGAATAGTCAGTCATTCATTTTGTAGCTTGTAATTGATGCATATTTATAACTGCTGATTTGCCATATGGCTCACAGAAGGGTAAGTGGAAAGCTTACAGTGTTTAGAAAAACAAAAAGCAAAACTGTCCCTATCCAAATGTTAACTATTCTTCTTAAAGGACAGTGCATGTGTATGTATATTGCTGTTGATCTCCACTGAGCATGCAGGTTGGTGGGGATGTCTTATAGTACATTTAAACAGTTGTCATTTATGTCTGTTACCTGCTGCTGGCTGCCATTGGTTGTCTCTTTAATAACCCATATTACTCATACAGATGAGTCCTCCTTTTGGCACGACATAATGTAAGGGAAAAAAACAAACAAACCATTTTGCGATATGGTATCACGGGAATGTATTTGCAGTGCTGGTTTAAAAAATGCAAGTGGCGCTTAACGCAAGCGATGTGCTGTGCTCTCATCCATACAAGTGCATGATCTGTAAAATCTTTAGTATGTCACAGAAGCATTGTCCTGCCAGTTTATAAATGGCCCCCTGTGACTTATCTCGTAGGAGAGAAGTTCCTGGAAATGTGTGAACAGTTTATGAATGGCTTTCTAAGGAGACTTAGCTGTCTTGACTTGAAAGGGAGAGAGATATAGCTTGTTCATCCACCTTTGTAATGTATCAAAATATGTTTTATGGCTGTGTTCCATTTCAAGGGAAATCAATCCAGCTCATTATAGTATAAGTTGTCATTTTTTAATGTTGCTTATGGCATCATATTAAATCATAAAATCTGCTCACATTACACTAAGAGCATGTAGCGGCAATGTCAGTGTGCGTCCTGCATGATATCGGCTGGTTTATATCCTGTTTAACAGAAGACCAATTCAGGCATGAAAATTCACAAGCCATGTATCATAAACGTAACCTTTACGCAAGAGCTGCAATTCAGCTGAAATCTTTAAAGAGGGCCTGTCACCAGGTCCTCTCATGTTGTTTATTTTTTCCTTTAGTTAGCCGAAAACTTTCCCTGTTGGCTTGGGAGATAGATTTTAGTTGAGCGTTTGTTTATATACAATTGCCTCTCTCAGGCCGGCTTCCTCTAGACTGCACAGCAGGAGAAATGTGAGGTATGGCGGAAACTAGGTCGGGAGAGAGCATGGGGCAGTCTGGAAACTTAAAGCAAGTCAGACTGTCAGGGTAGAGAGCTCACTCCTGGCCTGGCTTCCTCTTATAAGTAAACCTTCCATGGGAAGCATTGGAATATTTGTAGTGGGGGGGAGGAATTTCCCCATCTAATTAATTGGAGTAGGGTGCTCTGTTTGTTGATCAGGTTACCTGGGCAGTGCTCAGCTTATTGGTCATTCTACAAACCAGCACCTCTCCCAGGTGTACGTGTTCTGCCGGTGCATGACCCAAGGCATCCCTCCCCCCACCACAAACACTCATACTCCCTAGTGCAGTGTTGGCTAACCTGTGACACTCCAGGTGTTGTGAAACTACAAGTCCCAGTAAACCATTCCAGCAATAAGCTGCTATATATTGGCAAAGCATGCTGGGACTTGTAGTGTCACAGGTTAGCCAACACTGTCCTAGTGTGAACTTTGTGCATTATATCGGCATTTGTAACGTTGGTCCAGTGTTTAATGCATCTGAAAATGGAAACCATTCCTTTCAATGACCACTTGTGTTCGGGTTTACTGCAAGCTGTCTGCTCCATTCAATGCATATAACTTGCCTTCACCAGCGATTGTGTGCGACATGTGGTTTCACTGGCATTTGAACTTGAAGTTTTAAAGGAAAACCACAATGGGTACCTGACCTAAAAAACAATAATGAAAAAAATAAATTATTAAATTGTAACGATTGAGTCATTTATTATGTTTTTTACACTTGCTGTTTGTATTTCTTTTCTCACGTTTTCTGGTATGTACATTTTCATAGACCTATGTGAGGCACTTGGACAATATTTCTGCTTGGAATTCTTTGGAAAGAAGGGAAAACAATTTGATCCAGTGTGTAATGGTCACTATTTGTTGCAAGATTGTTGTGCATGATTTAACAGAAGATTATGTGCTAGACTTGACTAAATCAATTACCTACTATGATTTCAGCAGTTGAAGGATTTTCACATTTCCAGGTCTGCTGACTGCTCGGTGTTCAGTTGATAAGTTTGAAGGGTTAGCACTGAGACTGGCCTAGCGCAGAGATCCTGTTATAGTAATTGTATCTGTTACTGGAAGTCAGCGTGAGACTGATTTGAGTTGAGTTGCAGTTGCTTTTTTTTCCCCCTATTAAACTGAAGTCTGATATTAGGTTATTTCAACAGTTTGTGACTTTATCTGTAATCCTGTATTTAAATCACCATTATTTTTTTAACATCCGATCTTACAGGGGCAATTCCATGACTTTTATTAAAGCAATTGGTCGGCAGACTGTTTTTATATGGTCGCAAAACGCCTGTGTGACTTTGAATATCCTTATACTTCACAGTAGGGGTTCATTATCCCATACATAGTGTGTGTCTGTGTGTGGTCTTCAAGTAATGGCAGTCTTGTATGTCCATATTATTCCTGTTTATTTAATCATACTCATTATTCTTGAGAGTAACAAGACATGAGAGTCCATTTGAAAAGAAAGTGACTCGTTTTTATTATTTAAGTCCGAATTTAAAAATGAATTGCACCTCATGTATATGACACATGTTTTGGCTGATGGACAACTGCGAGAATTCCTTTCATGGCGCAGGTTCTGGGTACAAGATATTTTCTGATATTTTTTTGTTTATACAAAACCTCTTGAGGTTTATAGTTTCTGGACTTTTCCTCTTTTATTTTTTGAGTCTGCATAAACGTTACTTACATTCATACCACCCCTGAAGCACCATGAATCAAGAAGCATTAAATGTTATTGCATAATGTTATTGAATTTTTCCAAAAACGTGCAATTTGGCATCTAGCAGCTCTAAGAATGTGTGTGATGAGTTTCTGAGTTTGTTTTGATATTTTGGGAATTGAATGAGACAGCAAAGAATAAGCGTGAGATGGAGGAAGAGAGATCATGCGTTGTGATGAAAATTACGGTGGATCGATTCCCAAAAGGGAAACCGTTTCGGACAGTGCCACCATACATGGGACAGGGTACCGTCTTGACCATATTGATGCCAGCTCAATGGGGATGACCTGGTATATTACTATATATTGTTGTTTGTAGGGGTGGGACATCCCCTGCTACTCTGAGCAGCATTGTAGACCTTTTCCAGAGTCGCGCCATTTGAGCTTTTGTATATTGCTATATCCCATTCCTCAGGGGGAAGCGACTCCCCCATGTCGTCGTCCTATTTCAGTTCATGGTGGTCCTTAGGGGGGCTTTAATGTTTTACAATGAGGCAATAGAATGCAGAGATAAGGCCTCTGGAAGGGGAGCGTAGATGACAGAGGGAGACCAGAGGGGAAGTTAAATGTATATCATTGACTGTACGTCTGATAGTGTCGTGTAAATGTTGGAGTTATTGGTATTGAAAGAAGCAAGATGATGGGAATCGAAATTGCGTTTGAATGTCCTCGAAAGAATTGAAATGGCGCTACATCGAAAAGAAAAATAATGACACCACGTGTCCAGTGGGAGAATTGGGCTGGGCAAAGTCCAGGAGTGAAAGAGGGGTTATTCCATAGCAGCGTCATACGCCATGAATTGGGGGCTAAATTGTACGTAGAGACCGTGTGGGTCCACATCCTATCATTATTATCATTTAGTAAGGTGCCACAGATTCCGTAGCGCTGGGTGCAGAATCAAATAACAAATAGAGGAGACTTGCATATAAGTAGCACAGATGAGTGTGCGTAATGCTATAGGGAGTCTCACAGAGTGCAGCAAAGACATGATAGGATGTGCGGGGGAGTCAAGACAGTAAACGGACATGGGACAATAGGTAGAGAGAACCCTGCCCGCGACAGCTTACATTCTAGAGGGAGGGGTCATGAGAGACCGTAGCACCAACTGGGAGGAAATGGAAATGGCAAGCAAGGGAAGAGGAGGTGATCCCTGATTATTTTTTCACAAATCACTTTATGCATATTGTCTGTTCCAGCTGCCACCCGAGTGCCCGTCCACTGCAGACATCACTGCTATTCCTCACATGGCTTGCTGCACTTTGGACAACCTGTATCTCCTCATGGGCCGTGAACTAGAAGACCTGGATGAAGTACCTGCAGGCAATATCTTGGGTATGGTTTACTGCTATTTCCCCCCCCACACACCCCAATGATTGTATAATACGTACTTGCAAACTCTCTGATTCACCAAAATTCACCAAAACTCATGTCATTGAATGGTGGGGCGGGCTTAATCACATCTTAACCCCCCCCCCCCCCCCTCCGCTATTCAGTGCCATGAACTTCAACTATATATATATTATTATTATTATTTATTTATAAAGTTTTGAAAGTTTCCATGTATGGTATAATGTTGAGAAATGATGAATTTTGTTTTGACCTTCCAATGAGTTCATTCATAATGTATTGCCTGATTTTGAAATTCATTTATAAATTCAGCACAATTCAGAGAAACAATATCATAACCATTGTATTTTTCATTTCATATGTCCCTTAATTGGTCTTATGTACAGGAAATATTTTCATTTGTATATTATATACATATATCTGTATGACCAATGAATTCTGACGTCGGTATTTCAACGATAAGTTATGTGCACTTCAATTTAAGAAAAGACATGATGTCATAGTCGAGGTTTTGTTATTTATTTATGTATGTATAATACAGATTTCTTCTTCATTTACATTATATGATGGCACTCATGATTTCTGTATGTTGAGCCTACATTACTTCTCCCTGCAAGTAAATGGTGACTCAAAGGTTTTTCTGTACCTTGAATACAGATTGTTTCAGGATGGCAGAAATGTTTACTGTGTGTTTAACCTAGATGACTTACACATGTACAATGTGTGAGGGAGGGTAGGACTGTTTCTCCATGTGTACAATGTGTGAGGGAGGGTAGGACTGTTTCTCCATGTGTACAGTGTGTGAGGGACGGTAGGACTGTTTCTCCATGTGTACAGTGTGTGAGGGAGGGTAGGACTGTTTCTCCATGTGTACAGTGTGTGAGGGACGGTAGGACTGTTTCTCCATGTGTACAGTGTGTGAGGGAGGGTAGGACTGTTTCTCCATGTGTACAGTGTGTGAGGGAGGGTAGGACTGTTTCTCCATGTGTACAGTGTGTGAGGGAGGGTAGGACTGTTTCTCCATGTGTACAGTGTGTTAGGGAGGGTAGGATTGTTTCTCCATGTGTACAGTGTGTGAGGGAGGGTAGGATTGTTTCTCTGTGTACAGTGTATTAGGAGGGTAGGGATGTTTCTCCATGTGTACAGTGTGTGAGGGAGGGTAGGATTGTTTCTCTGTGTACAGTGTATTAGGAGGGTAGGGATGTTTCTCCATGTGTACAGTGTGTGAGGGAGGGTAGGATGTTTCTCCATGTGTACAGTGTGTGAGGGAGGGTAGGGATGTTTCTCCATGTGTACAGAGTGTGAGGGAGGGTAGGGATGTTTCTCCATGTGTACAGTGTGTTAGGGAGGGTAGGGATGTTTCTCCATGTGTACAGTGTGTGAGGGAGGGTAGGGATGTTTCTCCATGTGTACAGTGTGTGAGGGAGGGTAGGAATGTTTCTCCATGTGTACAGTGTGTGATGGAGGGTAGGGATGTTTCTCCATGTGTACAGTGTGTGAGGGAGGGTAGGATTGATTCTCCATGAAAACAATGCATGTTAGGTGATGGTACCAAAGTTTTTATGTAGCTATTTAGTAGTATTGTTTCTCACTGTACATTAGTAATGGAATGGTTTTCTGCTTTCAAGGTGTTTGGAAAAATAAATAATTGCTTTTGTTGAAACCTACATTTTGTGGGATATTTATTTATGTTATACACTTAACTGGCATTGATTGACTACTTATTACAATGCAGCTTGCCTTTAAATCCACGTTACTGGTATGTTAAAGAAAAAAATAGTATAGTAATGATCAATAGCTATCCCATATAATGAAGCATTGGCCGTGGTATACAGTTTGACATCTCCTCAGAGACTTTGTCACTGTGTAGATTTTTGATAGTAAGGAGAGTTTGAGTTGAAAATTGAAATTGTTTATAGACTGCTGCCTTTAAACATGGTTATAAAATGTACATTATACTTTTACATTTGTATAGGTTTTCATTGAGCTTGTGATACACAGGTTTGTTTTTGCATTGTACACTTCTTGAACAGCAGAAAAATTTGCATATATATTTATATTTTTTTAAAATTTTTGCTGCTTATATATTTATCTAGTAATTTAATGTGATCTTTACAAGTTGAGTTGTGTGTATGGATTAGAATGGATAATTGTACAGATTAGGATATCACACAGTCTACTTTGATTGTATACAGGGAAGTATTTAAGTGTTACCAGAAAATTATTCTTCTATTTTGTAGCGTTTTTGTAAACATCCAATCAGTGATAAAATGGGCTAAAAATAGGACGTGTTTGTCTGCCATCTGTTCATGTGAAATATAGTGGAAATTAAGTTTCCAAAACTTAGACCATGTCATGGAAAATTGGAATTTCTTCCAGATGTGCGAGTTTCTTTTTTCTTTTCTTTTTAAGTTGGTCTCTTTTCAGAGCTTGAGGAAACCTCTGTGGGGGAATGTGATATTCTCGATCAGCTAAAAAGTAAATATGTCCAATTATTACAGCAGAAGGCAATCTCATTATTTGGATGTTTTGAAAGTGATCAGTTCAGTGCTGCCTCACAAACTTAACAAAGCTGTACAAACCAGTTCATTCATTCAGTCTATCTTGTATGTACAAGATGTATAGTGTGTGTGTGTGTGTGTGTGTGTGTGTGTGTCTCTTCTGTTGCACTACTTGCACTCCCCCAAAAGCAGCTTCTGCTTTGCTTATGGGCTACTGCTTTTCCCACCTCAGATCACCATTTTCAACTTGCACATCCTAGGCATAGTACATACTCCCATATTATTATACCCAAGTCATATTAAGCATTG